>NC_047667.1:44443036-44787562 GCF_011762505.2 Arvicanthis niloticus | reverse complement strand
TTACCATCTACTCCTTTTGGATGTGATTTCTTCTTTCTTTTCAAGGGCTTTCAGGTATTCTGTAAAGCTGTGTCTTAGGCAAATTTCTATTGCTGTGAAGAATCCATGATCAATGTCTTATAAAGAAAAACTGAGGCTGGCTTAAGGTTCATAGGTTTGGTCCATTGTCATCTTGTTGAGAAGCATGGCAGTGCACAGGCAGACATGTGTTAGAGCCAAAGATTTGAGAGTTTTATATCTGGATTAACAGGTAGCAAGGAGAGAGAGAGAGAGAGAGAGAGAGAGAGAGAGAGAGAGAGAGAGAGAGAGAGAGAGAGAGAGAGAGAGGAAGAAGAAGAAGAAGAAGAAGAAGAAGAAGAAGAAGAAGAAGAAGAAGAAGAAGAAGAAGAAGGAAGAAGAAGAAGAAGAAGAAGAAGAAGAAGAAGAAGAAGAAGAAGAAGAAGAAGAAGGAAGAAGAAGAAGAAGAAGAAGAAGAAGAAGAAGAAGAAGAAGAAGAAGAAGAAGAAGAAGAAGAAGAAGAAGAAGAGAGAAGAAGAGAGAAGAAGAGAGAAGAAGAGAGAAGAAGAGAGAAGAAGAGAGAAGAAGAGAGAAGAAGAGAGAAGAAGAGAGAAGAGAGAAGAAGAGAGAAGAGAGAAGAGAAACTGAGACTAGCCCTGGCTTGAGCATTTTAAACCTCAAAGCCCACCACCACTGACATATTATCTCCAACAAGGCCACACCTACTCCTATAAGACTGTATGTCATAATTCTTTCAAATAATGCCACCCCCTATGAGTCTGTGGGGACCATTTACATTCAAACCACCATGAGTTGTTAGTATGATATCTCTCTGGGTCTTTATGTAGATGTAGACACCTAAAGCTATGAACTTTATCTCCATCTTAACCCAGTTTTTTATTCAGTAGTTTTGTTTTCAAGAGTTTCTAAGCTTTCTGTTGTTTCTGTTGTTGATACCCATCTTTAAAACCTGTGATGGTCTGATATAATGTAGGGTATTATTTCAGTTTTCTTGTATCTGTTGAGTTGTTCTTATGTTTGAGTACATGGTCAGTTTTGGAGAAAGTTCCATGAGGTGCAGAGAATAATTTATATTCTTTTATATTTAGGTTCAATGTTTTGTATAAATACTTATTACACAAGGTCCATATGGTTTAAAATTTCAGCATTTTGTTTAGTTTGTGTCTGGATGACATGTCTATTTACAAAAATGGGGTATTGAAGTCACTCATTCTCAGTATGTGAGGGGCAACATGTAATTTAAGTTATAGTAGCGTTTATTTTACAAACATGAGTTCCCTTGTGTTTTGGGGAATAGATGTTAAGAATTTAACTATCATCTTGATTGATTTTTCCCCCTTTGGTAAGTATGTAGTGTCCCTCTCTATCGCTTTGATTCGTTTTGGTTTGAAGTCTCTTCAGTTAGACATTAACATAGCTATACCAGTTTGCTTCTTAGATTCATTTTTAAAAAAAAAAATCTTTTTCCAGCCCTTTCCGCTGAGGTAATGTCCATTCTTGATATTGAGGTTTATTTCTTGGATGCAGCAAAAGGTTGGATTTTGTTTCGCCATCTATTGTTTTTAGTTTCTGACCATTGCTATTGAGAGATATCAATGACCAATTTTGAATCCTGTTATTTTGTTGTTATTGGTGGGGGATAGTGGTGATGGCTGTGTGTGTGATTGTGTGTGTGAGTGTGTGTGTCTGTGGAGTGTGTGTGTGTGTGTGTGTGTCCGTGGAGTGTGTGTGTGTGTGTGTGTGTGTGTTTGTTTCCCTTCTTTTGATTTTTTTGGGAGATGTGAGATTATTTATTCTTCATGTTTTCATGGTTGTAGATAACCTCCTTAGGTTGTAGTTTTCCCTCTACTAATTTCTGTAGGGCTAGAATTGTACATAAATATTGCTTAAGTTTGACTATATAATGGAATATCTTATTTTCTCCATCCAAGTTGATTGAAAGTGTTTCTATGTATAGAAGTCTGGTCTGGAATCTGTAGTCTCTTAGAGTCTGCAGCACATCTGTCCAGACCCTTCTGCCTTTTAGAATCTCCTTTGAGAAATCAGGTGTGATTCTAATTGGTCTGCCTTTGTTATTTGGTCTTTTTACCTTCTTGCTTTTAATGCTGTTTGTCTGTTCTTTATATTTACTGTGTAGATTATTATTATTATTATTATTATTATTATTATTATTATTATTCCAAGAGAACTTTCTTACCTGGTCCAATTTACTTGCTGTTCTTTATGATTCTTATACGTTTATATGTATCTCCTTTCTTAAGTTAGGAAATTTTTCTTCTATGATTTTGTTAAAAATATTTTCTGTGCCTTTGATCTGGGATTCTTTTCCTTCTTCTATTTTCATTATTCTTAGATTTGGTCTTTTTTATAATATCCCAGATTTCCTGGATGTTCTGGATGTTTTGTGTCAGGGGTTTGTTTATTTGTTTTGTATATTAGATTTAACATTTTCTTTGACTGATGCATCCATTTCTTCTATGGTATCTTCTATGCCTGAGATTCTCCCTTCCACCTCTTGTATGTTGTTGGTGAAACTTGCTTTGCCTTTTGTCGTTCCTGTTTGAATTCCTGTTTTTCATTTATAGAATTCCCTCAGTTTGGGTTTTCTTTACTGATTCTATTTTTATTTTCCAGCCTCAAACAATTTTATTTATTTATTTCCCCTGTTTGTTTGTATTGTGCTGGATTTTTACCAGCACAATAGGAGAGGATTAATCTCCTCTTTAAGGACCTCTGTTATTTTATATAGATGCTTTTAGGTTTTTTTTTAGTTGGTTGGGTTTTTTGTTTTTGGTTTGGTTTGGTTTGGTTTGGTTTGGTTTGGTTTGGTTTGGTTTGGTTTTGTACTTCAGCTATATTGGAATATTCAGGGCCTGATGTGGTAGTGTTGCTGGACTCTAGTGGAGACATATTTTTCTGGCTGTTACTGATTGTGTTTTTAAACTAGGTATCTGAGATTGGAATAAATATAGGTCTAGGTACTGATATCTGGTTTTGTCTTTGTTGGGTGGGTACCTTGTTCCTTGGTTTCTGTTCCTTTCTGAGTTTTACAAAAGAATGATGGTCGTGTGTTGTTTAGTAGGGAAGTTTCTGTGGACCTGGTAGGTGTGGCTAGTGGGACTTTGAAACAAAATGTGTTGCTAGGTTTTGGGAACTGACATTTAGGAATGGGGATAGGCTAGAGATCTAAATGGGTTCACAAGAGTCAGAAGAGCAGCAGAGTATTCCACTGAGTTTAATCTCTTTGGAATGGGGGAGCCAGTAAAGAGAAGTCATCCCAAAAAGTCTGCTATAGAGCTGAGGATGATACTAAGGGACTGGCTGTGGAAGACCAGAAGGATCTATGGTCAGCTTACCTGCTTCTTTAGCAAGAGTGGCCTATTGCTTCACAGGATATGTCTGCCAGAGTCAGTGACTGGGATAAAGCAATGAATTGAAGTTAGGAGGGCAAGATTTATTAGATACACAAGATATATGGGTTGGAGGCTGCAGCAGATGTTCTGTTGCAGAGCTAGGGATAAGACCCAGGTCTTGGATTTGGAGGAGAGGAGAGAGTGGTGAAAGTCTTCAGTTGGCTTACCTGTTTCCCTAGTCCACTCAGTGGATAAGTTCCCAAAAAATGCCTGCTGGTATTGGAAACTGGGATAATAAGAAGAATTCAGAGAAGTGAAGTTAAAGAAGATTTTTGTGATCTGTTGGGAGTGGGGTCAGAAAGAAAAGGGAGATGACACCAAGTAGTCTGCTACTGAGCATGGGGTAAAACTGGAGAATTGGATCTAGAAGAGTAAAATGAGAGGTTAAAAAATCTGCAGTCAGCCTACCTGCTTCCCTGATTGGAGTGTCACCTTATTTCCTATTAGTGATTTCATAGTTTCAGGACTTCTCATTGAAGTCTTTGATTCTTTTTGAGTCAATTTTGTATGCGGTGAGACTAAGAGTCTAGTTTCATTCTCTTGAATTTATATACCCAGTTTTTCCAAAGTAATGTCTTCAATAGATTTTTTTTCTAATGCATGCTCTTGATACCTTTGTCTAAAAGGTATCTTGATGGCTTTAGATGGGTGAGTCTATTTCTGATTTGTATTTCTGTTCTATTCATATATGCCAGTGTTATATAGTTTTAATTATTATAGCTTTGCAGTATGCTTTAAAGCCAAGTATAATGATACCTCCAGCTTTTCTTTTTTTTTTTTTTTTTTTGAAGATTGCTTTGTGTTTTGCCATTCCAAATGAATTTTAGAATTTTTTAAGATTTAGTGTGTGTGTGTGTGTGTGTGTGTGTGTGTGTGTGTGTATGTGTGTGTGTGTGTGTGTTTTGCCTACACATATATATGTGTGGCGTATTTGTGCCTGGTGCCAATGAAGATTAGAAGAAGGAATTATATCTCCTGGAATTAGAGTTGCAGATGTTTGTTAGACACTGTGAGGTGCTGGGAACTGAATCTTGGTTCTCTGTGAGACCAGCAAAAACTCTTAATGCTAAATCATCCTGAATTTTAGAATTTTTTTATTATTTCTATGAAAAATGCTATTGGTATCTTAGAGATTATATTAAATCTTTAGATAGATTTGGGAAATATGAAAATGCAAGGACATTTTTTACTCTATGATGACATTTTTAACTTGTTTTCAATTGTGGTTATATTTCATTGTGGTTATATTTCTCTCCTTATTACCTTACACTATTCCTCTTCCACAGCTAGTTATAACATTTTCCTACGCCCCTCACTTCCTCTCTCCCTCCTTCCCTCTCTCCTTCTTTCTCTCCCTCTCTCCTTCCCATCTCTCTCATGACTCTCTTGAGCAAGCAATCACAGCTGCTATGTGTTCCTGATTGCAATAGTCATTTATATCCAGAAGAGAGAATTTTATATCACTCTTCACCATCCCATGACTCTTACAATCTTCCCACCCCTGGCTATGAAAAGTAGCTAGATGTGGCTTCCATGACTGTGGCTGAGGGTTGCATTAGCCTATGAGTATAAATGTAGTATATACATAAGTAGAAACAAGTATAACTACATGTCCATTTATCAGAACATTAGTGGATTCCCCCATAAGGCCCATGAGCTCACTAGCCATAGTTCCGTAAACTTCTAGTTTACAGAACCAGGTATTTACTTTCTCCTATGCAGCAGCAACACCCCCAACCATCCATGCAGGGTGGTAACTCCTGAAACTATCATGCCATTATTGTACCTTGGGACCATCTTGCTCACAGGTCAGTACTCTAGCACACAGGATCCAAAACTGGGTTACAATTTCTCCACCAACAACTTCAGTATCATCTTATAGCACTAATCAGCAGGGAAGAAATTTTCAGCTTGGTTCAGCTGAATTTCTCTGTTGGTATCTAAAGTGTGTTTTGTCTTTAGCAATAGGACCTTATTTGTTCTAACAGGCAACCAAAAGCACTGGCAATAATTTGTATTAGTTTTGAACCACTTTAATCTTCCTAGCTGACAATTCAGAGGGAGTTATTCTATACTTGGTAATGGAATTTTCTACTATATGATTTGATGAACTTTTTGCTTCATTTCTTCATTGCTTGGTCTAGCTAAGGAGTTGTCAAACTTTTTAACTTTCAAAAGTATCAAATTTTTAATTTGTTCCTACTCTGATGTTTATTATGAACCATTGACTAAATTTGGGTTGGTTTGTTCTTGCATTGCTAATTCTTCAAGATTCATTATTAGGTAGTTATATTTTTTACCGTTTTTTTTAATTCATACACTTAGTGCTATGAGTTTCTTTCCTACTATTGATTTTGCTATATATAACAGGTATAGGTATATTGTGTTTCCATTGTAACTTGTTTCAAGACCTTTAAGTTTCCATTTTAATTTCTTTATTGACCAATCAGTCATTCGAAAGCATCCTAAGTTTCTCGTGCTCTTGGCTTCTAATTTTAATTCCATTATCTAAGAAAAGCTATGACACACTATTAATTTTTAATTTGTTGAGACTTTTGTGGCTGATTATACCAATGGTTTAACCTAAAGAATGTGCTGAGGAAAACACAGCAATTATGAAGTACCCTGTAAACATCTTTCAGATCCACTTGTTTTGCAGTACTGCTTAACTCTGATATTTGTCTGTTTTGTGATCTGTACAGTGACAAAAAGAAAATACTGATATCCTCAGTGATTACTACATCTGAGTTTTTCTTTCTCTTTAGATCTAATAATACTTATTTAATATGTGAGTGATCCAGTATAATATATATCATATAATTATTAGAGTTTCTTGCTGAATTGATTCTTTTATCATGGTATAATGACCTTTGTCTCCTTTTACATTTTGATTTTTTTTTATTGTCTTATCTATATAAAACTAGAGATCCCTGCTCAGTTTTAGTTTCTTTTAGGCTTAATATCTCTTTCTGTTCTTTCACATTCAATTTTATTTACCAGTGTGTCTCTTATAGGCAACATATAGTTGCTTCTCTTTTTTAATCTATTCACTCAGTCTGTATGTTGCCAATTTAGATTGACAAATTCAATCCATTTACACCCAAGGTTAATGTCACTGTTGATAAATAAGTGACACCATGCTCTTGACGTTTTTCTCTTTTCTAATTGCTTTAGATTTCCTTTCTCTTCCTGTATTACTAATCTATGTGGTTTGCTAGGTTTCTACAGTGATAAGGTTTGATTTCTTTCCTTTCTCATTTGTATATCTAACTTTATTGATGGCTTATAATTTTGAACATTTTTATCATACTCAGTATTTATTTATTTATTTATTTATTTATTTATTTATTTATTTATGAGAGTATAAATATGTGACAGAAAGCAATTGTCTAGGTATATTGTTCTTGGATGGAATGTCTATTTTTTCAGCACTCTGAATATCTCATAATGTTCTCCTCAGTCCTTCAAAGACCCCATTGAAAATCTGCTAGTCTGATAGAGAGTACTTTATTTGTGACATGACATCTTTTTTTTCTGACTTAGACTTATGTCTTTGGCTTTGAACAGCTTAATTATAGTGTGCCCCTAGATGACTATTTAGTATGGTGCACACTGGTACTATGGCAAAGTCAGTGATTTGTAGCTGCCACCTGCAAAACTGTAAAAATGAGCTCAGGAATCCCTGTGCCATCCAGCTATGCTGTAGGCCTAAAAGATACAGGATGTACGATTTGGCTGATTGTTGACTCAAACCCTGGTGTAAGTTGATAGCATTGGCTAGCTGGCTTGGTACTAGGTTCTCTGGAGAGATAGAGCGGCTTCTTGGTTGACTGTCCAGCCAGGGGCAAAAACTGCATAGTATATCCAGCCAGCTAATGATACAGCAAGTTCATTGGTGAGAGGTGTATACCTGGTGGGATTTCAGGCTAAACTCAATTTTACATGGACACTGTGGATCAACAGACACTTGAAGTGGGCAAGGACAATGCATCACTGGCTACTGGACAATGAACAGGTATACATAAGCATATAGGACCACCTATGAGTCAGCTTCATCTATGTGCAAGGCCATATCTCCCCTAGAGGATGAGGCATTAGATATTCTACACAAAGTTTTGCACACTACAAGATCTTTCTACCTTCCTGACAACCCCCACCATACTATGACTAAAGATATATTTACTTGATTGGTTTTTAATTTTTAGTAACCCATTTCCTTAAAGCATCATAAAAGCATATTTTTTCTGTTATTAGTGTTGCTATTAAAAATGTATGATGGAATATTTAATATTTATTTGGGCTCCCAGATTGGGAGGGCAGTCTATCATGCTACTTGAAACATAATAGAGCAGCTTGGTGAGAACAAAAAGCTGTGGTAGAATTTCACCTCACACTCAGATCAAAAACTAAAGAACAGACTGAAAACAGCCAGAGATAATGTATCACCAATGGACCACACCCAGTGACCTCTTTCTTTGGGCTCTAAGCCACCTACTGGAGACTCTAGACTTCAAGTATAACACTATTACCCAGTGACTGTGAATCCAAACACATGAGCTTGTGAGGCCCATTGCAGACTCAAAGCATTCTGCCGGTTGCTTCATAGACTCATGACTCATAGACTACATACAAACTACATGTAGTATGACTTCAAAAGGCCTCATAGTTTTACCATTCCCAACACTGTTCAAAAGTCCAAAGTCTCTTCTGAGACTCACAGAAAACTAACTTACACATTTAGAATATTCAGTGGCAGAGTAAATGTCTTTATTCCAAAAGTGAATAATGAGAGGGTAGTAAGGACTGATGGTATCAAGCAATATCAGAAATGAACACAGTAAATGCCAAATGCTGTAGTTCCGGGGTGTGTGGCCACATTATCTGGGCTCCAAAGTACTGGAATACCTCTGCATTCATGGATCTGATATCTACAGCACATGTGGCCACTTTCCTGGGCTGGCTTCACTCAGCACCTAAACCAGATGTCTCAATCACCTGGCATTACCAACAAGTTGAGACCTCCACTGAAACTTCAGCTTCACAAACAGCTTTCTCAAGAGCTTCTTGCAGGAAATCTAAGCCTGCTACCCATTACCTATCCCCATATGATTTTTCCCAGGGCCTTGGTGCAATCCCTCAGGACCAATCACTCTTGCATTCTGCATACCAACAAGACCGGCACCATATGGAGAATGACAAGTTTTGCTGCCAAGTCGACATGTAACCTGGCCCCTTTAACCACTCCTACAGGGAAGGCTGAGTGTCTGTGTGGCTAAATATGGGGAAATACTCCCTTCATGGCCCTTTTCCCACCAGGGTGCCCTGGAAGCATTATATTCTTTTTTTTTAAGATTTTTTTATTCTGTTTGCAACTTTACAGTTGGAAACTTTGAAGGTAGAATCTTGGCTTCAAACCACTTTTCTATTGTCACAACAATATGCTTGACGGCACTAATCTCTTTACGGTCATTTAGTTAGTATTGCTTTGCTCACTGTTAAGGAACTTATCCTCTTTCCCTCACCAAACTTTCAAATTATTCTTTTCAAGCCTCTATTCTCCATTTTTTGCTCTCCATAAATTTACCTAAAAGCAATGAGTGATAACCAGCTAATGTCATGAATGCTATGCTGTCCTGAAATTCTCTCTCCCCAAATAAGTTAGTCTATTATAATTTTAATTGTATTACATTTACTTATACGTGTGTGTGTGTGTGTGTGTGTGTGTGTGTGTGTGTGTGTGTATGTGTACATGCATATGGAGATCAGAGGACTTCTTCCCTTCTATCATGTGGGTCCTGACAACTCAGGTTGTCAGGCTTGATCTTAAGTGTCTGTACCTGATGAGAGACCTCACCATCCCAGTGTATCATCATTGCTCACTCTATTTTAATTCAGCCACAGTCAGTTCTTTAGAACACAGACAAAACATAGCTAGATTCTTGGTCATATGGAACACAATGGGCTCTAGTCCAATTCCCAATAGATTCCTTGTTTATGTCTGAAACCTTATGACCTGGGCCCTCTCTGTCTACATTTCTATGGTATTCTGTCTTCTGAACTCCCATCAGTATTATCTATTAAGCTCTACATAAAAATTCTAGGGCACCTCTATCCTGCAGGCACAAACTCTTTCTCATTCCTCCAGCAAATCAACCCCAGAGGGCTATGAACCACAGAGTAAGGTTTAACACGGCAATAACCCCACTTATTAATACAATTTTGCGTATGTAACTTCTTTTCTTGATGTGAAAATATGCCTGACAAAAGCAACTTTAAAAAGAAAATGTGCCAGTACCATATTGTTTATTTATTTTTATTATAGCTCTATCATATATCCTACAGTCTGGGACAGCTATCCCTCCGGTATTCTACATTTTGCTCGGGATTACTTTGGCTACCCAGGGTCTTTTCTGGCTTCACGTGAATTATAGGATAATTCATCTAAATTATTATTTCATGAAAAGTTCATGAAAAACTGTTGTGGGTATGTTGATTGTGATCACATTGAACCTATAAACTGATTTTGGTGAGCTGGTTGTTTTTACAATATTAATTCTACCAACCCATGAATATGGAATGCCTTTCCATTTTCTACTGTTTTTTTTTTTTTTTTTAATCTCTTTCTTTAGAGATGTAGTTTTCATTATAGAAGTCTTTCACCTTCCTGGTTAGATTTATTTCAAGATATTTTGATGATAGGCAATCATCAAATAGAAAATAGAAAAATAGGGAGAAAGAAGGAAGTACATTATAGACAGAGAAGGAAGAATGAGGGGCAATACCACAAAGGCTGTTTGAAAAGGCTTCAAGGAATAATACTATATTATAATTACCTAAACTATGCACAGTAAGTGTATTTACACACACACACCTTAAAGGATATAAAGCCAGCTGAGATGATAGTGCTCACCCACAAGAACTAAGAAAAATCTCAGCACCAGGCATGAAATATCTTCTTTTGAATAGTTGAGAAACTTCAGTTTGAAAATTGGTCAAGGTAGTCTAAGTCACTCCCCAAACAATATAGACTATTGATGTAGATCTTAGTTGTCTCTCAGGAGTTGAGTATGGGACTCTTTGCTGAAGATACCTCACATTTAGAGCACATGACTAAGATTATTCAAGTTGGATCGTACCTGAAAACTTCTTTCCTATGTTTCAGCATTAATAGTTCCAGAAAATACTATGAAAGCTGCCAAATAAAGAAAGCAATTAAACAGTCCAACCCATCTCCAACACCTGTGAACCATGACAGTGATCATCATGATACAAAAAGGTACAATAATGGCACTTGCATACCAGTCGTAACCACAAGTTGTCATTTACCAGGAGAGATCTCTGCCTGGCACTGAAACCTAGGCAACTTCCCAGGGCTAGTGAGGCCATGGACTTTAGAAAAGGATCTACTACTGCCACTTTGCTAGACCAACATAATTCCTTACTACATTCTAAATCTTACCCTTGAACCCATAGATAAGCTAGATAAGTGTGGCTGCCACCCCACATCAAACAAGTCTTTCTTTAGAGCAAGTGCTATAAAGAAAACCACATTACAGAAAAACCACAACTAGATACAATGCAGAAATCAACAGATTGTGGGGACCCTAGTCACAACAAACACACCTAGATCACAGCCCCTGCATCTATGGCTCAGAGAACATCATCCAAGAGTGAGAAGAATGATTGTAAAAGCCAAAAGTACCAGGAAATCCGTGGCAGAAGAGGCTTATGTAGCTAGGAATAGCTACATAAACAAGACCAGAGCAATGGGAGTAACAATGGAATGCTAACATGGAAAGAGGAAATTTTCATGGAGTCCCATTCTAGACAATGAACCATAGTCAACTAATGACTGCTGAGAGGAGAATTAGCCTCTCCCAGGGAGGAGTCCCATTATTGGGGATTGTTGGAGAAAAAGGAGAGAGGAAAGTGATATAACTCTATCTTATACATTTAAACATTTTTTTTAAATTGTGAGCAATGTACAAAAAAAGAGAAATGTGTATTTTATCTCTTAGTTTTAAGGGAAGTAGTCAATCACGAGAGGGAAGGCACTGAGGAGTGGATTAATGGTGTGGTGATCACGCAATGGAACTCTTCACATAATGGCTGGACCAAAAAGTAGAGAGCTGATCAAAACAGCCAGAGATAATAGACCCTCAAGGATACACTCCTAGTGACCCATTTCTCACTATGCTCCCCTTCATGAAAGTTCTATATCCTCTTAAAACAGAGAAAGCAAGATTGAGATTATTCTTCTGGAGAGGAAACGGCCTTGAGGAGAAAGAAAGAACACTTTCTCCCATTTGCTCATTGTTTACAAAAATGGTCTGTATTTTTTTCTTATTTCTTTAGTTCCATTTTTTTATTTCACATGTCTTCCTAGTCTGTTTAATATTTAGTGGTTGTATTTCTCTCTCTCTCTCTCTCTCTCTCTCTCTCTCTCTCTCTCCCTCTCTCTCTCTCTCTCTCTCTCTCTCTCTCCCTCCCTTTCTCTCTCCCTCCCTTTCTCTCTCTCTCCCTCTCTCTCTCTCTCCCTCCGTTTCTCTCTCTCTCTCTCTCTCTCCCTCCCTCCCTCCCTTTCTCTCTCTCTCTCTCTCTCTCTCTCTCTCTCTCTCTCTCTCTCCCTCACTCTCTCTCTCTCTCTCTCTCTCTCTCTCTCTCTCTCTCACACACACACACACACACACACACACATACATGCACACCATCTGTGCATCTATGCATCGTGTATGCCAATAATGGATTACCATATTCCTTAACCTATTTTCTGTTCACTCTAATAAAAAAAAGAGAGATTAATGCTACAGACAGAGGGAAAGAATACATGAAGCCAGAAGTGAGAGCTTTTCAGTTGGAAGCCTGTTAATAGACAGTGAAATACCTGGTGCCCCGGGAAAGAAAGGTACTATAAAAACCTATAATTTTGTTGCCACGGTAAGACCAGCTTCACAGTACATAATAAAGCCGGAGACATTGGCTTTCATCTACTTCTTATGATTTCACTATGTCCTCTTGATTTTTACATTAGGTGACAGAATAAAACCTTTTCTATCCCAATGCCTGTCTTCCCAGTGGGCCTGGGCCTACACTGAAGTGTCAGTGTTTTCTCTTCTCCCAGCAGCAGGGCACTATGCAGACACTGGAAGGAAGCTCATGCTGGCAGCCTGTCAAGATCTGGGGAGCCCATCTTATCATCCAGCCACACAGGGAAGCAAGCTGCAGACTTGTTCTGAGGCTCAGTACATACTCCCAGCATGGCGCAGGTCAGTTAGCATCAGGTGGGCCCTTTCTGAGTTCAATTGCCCACAGACACAGAGAGGACACCATAGTTCCACTGAGAACCCATTTCTTCCAGACTGTCTCGCTCGTAGGGTTATCCAGAGAAGCCAATTAAGAACTATTAGGTCTTATTTTTCCTCAGAAGTCAGTTTCTATCTTCCCGTGATGATCCTCACAAACTAATTTAGCAAATCGTATAGGCAGACTTCCCAGACAAAGCTTTCAGAGACAAGTTACAATGCCACTTGTGGCCTTATCTCTAGAGAGGTATACAAGGATCTGGAGAAATACCAGTGAGATATTTCTCACTTGGAGGAAGTAGTCTCATTGATTGTTCTTCAAATGAATAATCAGTTTCCTCCACTTGAGAAGCCATGGCTTACCTTTAACTAACTTTTTATATTCACTTCTTTAGCAACTATGTAAGAGGCCCTACCAGGCACAGTGTTAGGAGGTGGGCATATGAGAGTGAGTGACAGACAAGGCTCAGCTTTACAGCTCTTTGAAGACAATACTTGTGATACTAATTAAAATACGATAATAATTAAAGACCACAATAGTCACAACACCAGAATAAAGGACCTCATATTCAGACTTTGAAAGGTCAGAGACTTCCATATAGAAGTCAGAGCCAAGTTGAACTTGCAAGCTAACTCAAAATACAGGCTGAAAGAAGTAGAGTAGAAGGCAGGGAATGCTCGGGGCAAATGAGCCTTGAGACACATAGAGAAGCTCTGTGACTAACTCCCAAAACCAGAGTACAGTTTAGCCTTTGAGTGATAAGAGGGGCTATGGAGGCTCAGCAGGATATAGATATAAGGCTTGTCACTCAGTTGAGGAGTATAGGTTTTAACTTATGGACAGAAATGTGCCTCTAAAATATTTAAGTGGAGCACAGCAGAATCAGACTTACATTTCAGAAAGAACTCTGAGTTGAGGAGAAAATAGGATGGAAAGTATACAGAACAAGGTTAGAAATAAGGACAACATTTAGAAAATTATTATTATAGAGCAGTGGTTCTCAGCCTGGTATACTATATATCAGATATTTACATTATGGTTCATAACAGTAGCAAAATTATAGTTATGAAGTGGCCATGAAATGATTTTATGGCTGGGGGTCATTATAACATGAGGAACTGTATTAAAGGGTTGCAGCATTAGGCAGGTTGAGAACCATTGATAAGCAAAGAATGGCTATGGACTGAGTCAAGTCAGTGACAGTAGAGTTTTAAGAAAGTAGGTTAACTTTAGGAATATGAGTTAGAATCAAGAGTGACTGGTTAACTGGAGGTACAGGGAGAGCAGGGAGAGAACAAGCAAGATGCTCTCACTAAAAGAATGCTGGCAGAATTTACTAAGGTGAAAAACAAAAGTGGAGATGGGAGTCCACAGTGGGTGCCATCTGTTTTTCTATTATCACTATGTGTACAGTAGGAAATAAAGAGACTGGACAGACCTTCCTGTTTTCTGTGCCCATCACCTGTAAGGCAGTAGGTACCAGGAGATTACTATAAAACAGAGAAGCTGAGGCATGACAATAAATAGAGATTTTTCTTACGATGTATAGGAAGTCTGTGATTGGGTCATTGATTTCTAGTTTGTCTTACCTGACATCTTTTTAAAAGATGCTCTGGTTTTACATTATATGTTAAGTGATGGTTTGGCATAGGTCTTAAGACCTCAAAGCTAGAAATACAGTTTAAGTCAGACAGATCAAAAACTTTGTGTGGACATATAAAGGGTACAGGGCTATCTTGTCACTCCCAGGCAGAAGGGAGCCATTGAAGGCTGATCTCACAAGCCCTTTGAGGTGGCTGTAGTTCACCTGCCAACTCTCTCTGTCTCTTTCTTCATCTGAGGAACATCCAGTCTTCACTCCATAAACTGCTACCAGTGCTGGTGTGTCCCCTAGATGTGACTGTTCACCTCTGATCCTCTCCTACTTTCCCTGCCACCCATGTGTCAGTGGAGGGACAGAGATTTCCTCCCTCCACAGTCTGCAGGATGCTTCCCTACTTTCAAGTCCCCAGTACTGGCAAAGGATGCTACCAAATCCTCTAGGGGTAGACCTTCTTCCACTAGTAACACGTTTCCTCTGGGAAATTTTTATGGGACACTGAAAACATGTCCATAAAATAGATGTACAAGTCCAACATTTAATGAAAATAAATTATACATTTACTTTAAAGCAATTGCTCATTATTTGTATAATTTTACCACATATTAAAGGCAAAATAAAAATATTAATAGTGATAGAATAGATGTGTTTTATTATTTTGTGTAAAACATTAAACATTGGCTGAGTATTTGGTACATAGAACATCATCAACATTACTCACAGTTGGTTGATATTTTGATGTTATGATCATCAACACCAAAAATGCCTCTTCCCATAAATATGCAGAAGTATGTTGAGGATTATTTCAGAAATTGTTATGTATTCTTTTATGATTCTAAGCCAAAAAGTCACTTAATTTTTTTTCCGTGAAACTCAAGTAAGAAACTCAATTAACTAGTTTTAAAGTAAAAGCATACCAGTATAACACAACGCCCATGTTATAGTGGGATATTTATGCCATTAGATATAATGGTAGGAAAATATTGACTTTGTTTTCCACAATTAAACCATTATTTTTCTTAGGAGGTGAAACCCCCCCCCTATGTACAGAAAAGACAGACACTCTCTGTCTGCACATAATAGTCTTGGATGTGAGCCCAAGTATTGCAGAAACTGTTCCTTGATATTGCATGGTATGATGGGTGAGCCCTGCCAGAAACACCTCAGATTCATTATTATTTAATTTTGAATTAATTTTTGGTTGTTACACATTAAGAAAACTTCTACAGTTGCCAAATTTGTCACCTATGGGAATCATAGACCAGTTTCAGAAGCTGTGCTTTCAGACATGGGACCATCTCCTGTCCATTAAAGCAACAAGTTCAGGATAACAGGGCAGTGACTATATAGAGATATTAGCTACACAAGCTCATCAAACTGAAGACACGAAAGAGCATGATTGTGAGTGTGACGTGTTCCACGAGGTCTCCAAGGACCTACTTCTAATGGACCTAAATAGTCACTCACCTTTAACTCTTAAGGAAAATGCCCAATGGGCATAATTCCTCCATGGATAGTTTAACTTCACTATCAGGAAACAATGTCTTTCCATTATGGAAGCCGACCTTGCCCCTGCCCCACTCATAACTTCTTACTCTACTTTCTTCCCTGTGAATTTTCTTCTCAAATTTCAAATCAGATGTTTATACTCACCTCCATTTTCTTAGATGAATAACACATAGCAATGATAAAGATGACATTTATTGAATGCTTACTATGCTGCAGGGGCTGGTGAATGCTTTAAAGCTAAGTGAGCATGATTTTATGTTAATTTCACAACACTTGATAGGGCAGGGTTTATTATTCCCATTATCACAGGAAGAACTCAAGTTCAGAGAGAATAAGTGGTCCAGGCTGCATTGTCTGTAGTGGAAAAGCTGGGTCTGGGGCCAGGGCTTCATTTCCTAAAGCCATTCTTACCCACTGCATATGGCAGTACATTTATTTTAGAACTTAATCAATTATAATTCACCCTAGATCCCAATGAAATCCTAATCTCACTTTTAAGAACAATTACATGTCTACTGAGAGGCAAACTAGGCCACTTCTAAAGATATCAGAGAAGGATAAACTATTTTGAGACACCAGAACTCTCTAAAAATTTATTGATTCTTTGCCACTACAACTAGTAGGAAAACATTGTTTTCCAGCGAGAAGTCTTAGGAAGCTTTTAGCAATTGCCAAAGGCCAAATAAGCAGTATCATGGAGCTAACCTGCATCATTCTGACATCTAAGTTTAATCACAGTCTTTCTCCTAATCTCAATTGTCACCAATAGAAAAATACGAGAGCCTGCCTTCTTCATTAATCTCTATGAACCACCTCATATGATGGTCAGCAAAGTTAATGATGGTTCCTTCTCTTTGGCATGGTGCCACCAAACCTTGTCTTCGGAGTTTGCCATTTGTAACCATCTATTCTAAGAAGCATATGGTTTACAAGAGACTGGAACGTGATCATATAATAACTACTACACAGTCTGGACAAAAGCCAGAAAAGGGAAAGTTACTAAAGACTCTGAAAAGTGGAAAACAAAAGCAGAGAGATTCTGGAAGCCTATGTAGATTTTGATGCCATTAAATTGCATAGTTCCCCCATTCCAGCATTTTATAGGATTACTTAACTTCAAATAGAGAACCTCACTTTTTAAAAATGATTTTATTTTTCATTACATGTATATGTGTGGAGTCTGTGTATGGACATGCAGGTGCTCACCAAAGTTAGAAGAGGGCATTAAATCCTCTGGAGCTAGAGTTACAGGTGGTTGTGAGCTTCTCAAAATGGGTGCTGGGAAAAAAATCAAAAACCAGTAGTATGTTCTTACATTCTGAGTCATCCAACCCATCAGGTTTATTATGGAACTGTGCAGTGACAGAGAGACCCAAAAGCACTTAAAGATAAAAGAACTACAGCTGAGTTTGGGGCTGTATACAGCATTTTTGAGTTTAAATCCAACCATATTAACTTTCTGGTAAAAATAAGAACTCGAGATATTTCAGAGTATATAAGTGAATTATGAGCTACCACATGAAAAAAAAGTTGTAGTGAGGATAAAATCAAAAGTATTTGGCATTCAAAGAACTGTCAAAATAAAAATAATCATGAGAAAAATGAAATGTAACACCAAACTTAAAGAAATACATTTAAAAGTGGTAGATGGATAGGAAAATGGACAGTTTAAAAATTATTGTAATCATCGGGATAAGCAAAAAAAAGAATTTTAACAAATCTATTATAGCTATATCTTTGATACAAAAAATTCAAATAATAGACAGGAAATATCATTGAAAATCTACTTTTAAAAACCAATAATTCCAGACCTGAAAAGTCTGATATCTGAAATAATAAAATTCACAGAATGCAGAGGTGGCACTCAGAAAACTTTAAGGGAGGTAAAAAGAATTACACACTCAAAAAATTAGAGAAAAGGGTAATTTAACCTTTAAAGCAAAGGAACAAAATCCAAAAATCTAACATATGTAAAATGAAATACAAAAGCAAAAGGAAGAACAGAGAATGAAATATATTCAAAACATAAAACATAAGGATAAAATTATTCCCTAATTTGATGATAAGCATAAGATTACATGATTAAGAATAACAAAAAAACTAATATAATTTGTAATAACAACATCTATGTCTAGGCATATCACAACCAAGTTGTAGAGGAAAGGAAGTGTCATAAGCAGAAACATAAAAACAGCACATTACATATAGATCAACAACAACAGCAACAACAGCAAAAAGGATTACCATAGATTTCTTGCTGGAAATTTTAGAAAGTAAAATATAAAAAATTTAATTAGCTGGGCAGTGGTGGCGCACACCTTTAATCAATCCCAGCACTTGAGAGGCAGAGGCAGGCAGATTTCTGCGTTCGAGGCCAGCCTGGTCTACAGAGTGAGATCCAGGACAGCCAGGGCTACACAGAGAAACCCTGTCTCGAAAAAAAAAATAATAATTAAGTAAAATAAAATATATACAACCAGGCATAGTATTTCCCACCTATAAACCCAACACTTAAAAAGCTGAAGCAGAAAAATCACCAGGAGTTAATGTCCAACCTTGTCTACAGTGTGAGACATTTGCTTAAAACAACAAGGCTAAGCATTGGAACCCCCAGTCCTCATCATAGTATAAGACTCTGCAGGGAGCCCATGACATTTCCAGGTCAAAGCCATACCCAATCAGTTCCTGGAATCCTAACACCCACCACCATGTACTACAGACCCTCCCCACTCTCTGGTCAGATCACCAGGTTAAAAGCCATACCTCCACTGAATCTCCAAACCCAGCAATTCCTTCAACCATAGGCAAGACTGCTCAGAATACCTGCTTACTCCCTAGGTCAAAGACAACATGCCCACTGACCACTTCTACATCTGCAGAACCCCAATAAAGCCCCTGTCTTCTCCCCAGATCAGAAGCTATAACTCAGATGCCCATGTCCAGGACTCCAACCTCACCACCATTGAATCCAACAATGTCTTCCTACTTCCCATGTCACAAACAACACCCAAAACAGACTCCCAGAACCTCAGTCTCTGCTGCTACAGTACCCTGTGAAATATGCATCCACTACCCATGTCAGAGATCACACCCAACCAATGTCAGCACATTACCATTTTCCATGCCAACTTGCATAGTTGCTTAGACAAGCTAGGATTATTGCATCTACCCTACCCATGAATCAGTATTGAGTGTCCCCACAACTGAACTTCAAACATCTCTTAACCAATATAAAACCAGACAAACCAAAATAACCACAAACAAATCCCAAAGTCCACTACATGAAGATTGGCCAAAAATTAGTTCTAAAATCTCAGCTAACAAACTAGCTCCAATTTCAGAAATCCCAACATTAAATAAAAACAACAATATTAAAAAAATAAGATAGTAGGTTTTTTTTTTCAAAAACTATAGCCCATACTATAGTAATAGTACCCATTGAGAGGAACCTAAACAAAACTCAAATAACTAAAAAGATCACTGATAAATATGTACAAAGATTTCATACAATAGGACTCAAATAAACTCCTGAATAAAATTAAAAAGGATGGAAATACATTTCTGGATGAATTCCAAGAAAATTATGGATATTATGAATATAATTCAGCAAAGACACAGAAATACTAAAGAACACCCAAACAGAAATTATGCTGGGGATGAAAATTGCAATAAGTCAACTAAAAAGTTCAGTTGAAAAATCTCAACAAGAGAACAGATCACATGGAACACAAAATATTACAGCTTAGAAATAAGGTAAGAAAATCAAATCATTTAGTCAAAGAAAGTAATAAAAATATTTTAAATGCATGAATAGACTGTTCAAAATCTTTATGACATCATGAAAAGAGTAAGTGGAAAAGATGGCATACAATCTTGAAGTCCTACCAACTTTCCCAAGCCTGGCAAGAGAGATGTCCAAGTACAAGAGGCATTCATAACACCAAATAGACAGAATCAGAAAAGAAACTCCACATATCATATAACAACACTAAATATGCATGGCAAAGAATGTATTTTAAAGCTACAAGAAAGTATTGAGTCACATATAAAAGGAGGTCTTTCAGAATAACCTTATATTTTTCAGTGAAGATTTCAAAAGCCACAAAGGCTTGATGGATTCTATTTCACCTTCTAAAGATGATGAACCCAACCCATCTCAGTATACCCTACAAAAAATATACTAGTACAATTAAAGGAGAAATAAAACCTTTCTATAAGAAAAATAAATAAACTAAAAGAATGTATGACTACAAAGTTAATCTACAGAGGACACAGGAATGAATAAATCAGAATTAAGAAAAGTAAAAGTACAGCCAAGAGTTACACAGAAAAAAAACTAATGGTGCTAGGAAAGTTGTTGGACAAATGAGGACTAAGAAAACACAAAACAACATAAAATCAACAAAAATGACAGAAACTATTTTTCAATAACTTTGAATGTTAATGGCTTTGATTCTCAAATAAAAGGGCATAGGCTAGAAAATTGGGATTGAAAACAAGATCCACAGTTTTTGCTTATTAAACACATGCACACACTTTACTCTCCAATTTAGTTGGAATATTTAAAATAATGCACAGAAAAATGCATTCTAGGCAATAGAATGGGTTAACAAGAAAGTATAGCTATTCTAATATATGAAGAAATAGACTTTGAGCAATAGAAAGGCAGAAAAAATGGACAAGTCACTTCACAGTGACCAAAGAAATAGACCACCAAGGGGACATTACAGTTCTAAACATACAACAAAACATAAATGCACCCAATTTTATAAAACAAATACTACTATATTTAAAGTTATATATTAATGCCAAAGAATAGTGGGTGACATTAGTACCCTCCTCTCTCTCTCTCTCTCTCTCTCTCTCTCTCTCTCTCTCTCTCTCTGTCTCTGTCTCTGTCTCTCTCTCTCCTCTACATCATACATAACATTGGTACAGAAAATGAACAGAGAAACACTGGACATATATCCAAAAGATAAATACAGAAAATCCTGCCCAAATCCTATAAAATATGCATTATTCTCAATAACCCATGAAACTTACTCTAAAATAGATTATATAGCAAAACATAACGTTACCACAAATATAAATCAAAAAATCCTTAAATTTTATCTGACTACAGTAGGATAAAGAGGTTGAAATCAACAAGAGAAACCAAAGAAAATACTCAAACTCGAGGGAATTAATCAATACATTATTAAATAACGAATGTGTCATTGAAGGAGTCAAGAAGAAGCTGGAGCAATGGCCGAATAGTTAAAAAGCACTGACTACTCTTTTAGAGGACCAGGGTTTAATTCCTAGCACCAACATAACATCTCACAACCATCTATAACTCTGGTTCCAGGGCATCTGATGCCATCTTCTGGCACTCGTAGGCAATGCACACATGTGATACACAGACACACATACAGGAAAATGTCTATATTCATAAAATAAAAATAAAATTGCAAAAAATTAAAAGAAATAAATTAATAAGGAAATAAAGCATTTCTACAATTGAATGAAAATAAAAATACAACATAGCAAAATCTATGTAAAACAGCGAAGGTCATCCTAATAGCAAAGTTTATAAATCTTAGATCTAAGGTCCTACATTTTTTTTAAAAAAGTCAGAAAGAATTGACACAAATAATAATAATGTAGTTTAAAGCTCAAAGAACCTGAGAAGAGTAGACAGGAAGAAATAATTGAGGTCAGAGAAATTAATAAAACAGAAATGAAAACACTACAAAAGATCAACAAAACAAATAGTTGGTTCTTTGAAAAGATAGACAATATTGACAAACCAGCAAACCTTTAACTAAATGAATAAATAAAAAGAGAGAAAAGAATAAATTAACATAATTAAAGTGGAAAATGGAGACATTACAACAGATATCAATGAAATTCAAAGAGCCAGTATTCCAACCAAGTTGGAAAGAGAACTTAAAAAGTACAATTTTTTGCATGCATATGGCCTACCAACACTAAACCAAGATGAGATAAATAATTTAACAGATTGATAACAAGCAATGAGATTGAAGCAGCAATAAAAAGATATGCTGCCTAAAAATGTACAGGTCCAGATGGATTCACTGCAGAATCTAACAGATCTTTAAAAAAAAATCTCTAAAATTAGTCTATAAAATACAAAATGAAGTATCAGTTCCAAACTTTATTTATAAAATAAGTATTTTCTAATATCAAAATCAGATAAACACAAAATTAATAAATAAAAGAATGCACATATTCTTAACAAGATTCTTGCAAATCAAGTACAGGAACATATCAAAAAGTTATTTACCATGATCAAGCTGGCTTTACTTAGAGATATAAGAGTGGTTCAACTTATGCCAATTTATTATATTATTTGAATAGGTACAGAAGAGACTTTTGACAAAAAAAAAAAAAAAAAAAAAAAAAAAAAAAAAAAACCCAATATCCTTTCATGATATGACCTCCAGAAAGACCAAGAATGGAAGAAACACATTTCAACACAATAAAGGCAATGTATGATAAACCTATCGCCAACATCATGCATGATAAATACAGAAAACTTCAAACCATTTCTGTTAAAAACAAAAATGTGATATCCTTCTACTTCATTCAATACAAAACTTGAAGTTTTAGCTACAAAAATAGACAAGAGAAGAACATAAAGGAGATATAAATAGGAGAGAAAATCAAAATAATCATATTTGCAGATGATATGATTCTTTTCATGAGACCTTGAAGTCTCTACTAAAACTCCTTGAGTTGACAGACACCTTCAGCAAAGTAGTAGTATAAAAAATTAACATATAAAAATCAGTAGTTTTTCCATAGACATCATGCAAACAGTCCTATGCACTGTAGCCTCAAGAAAGAGAAAAAATGAAACTTGGAATAAAAGAAAGTGAGAGACTGGGACAAGGAAAACTTTAATATACTGAAGAAAAATATCTGAAAGTTTAAAATAAAAAAGAAAGACTACCCATTCTCATGAAAGAAAGTAATACTGGAAAAATAGCCGTCTTTCCAAAAGAAAAATATGACTCCAAATCAAAATCTCTGACCCATTCTTTACAGAAATATAAAAATCAATCTTAAAATTTACATACACACACACTTTTTTAAAAGGCATTCCAAATATGACCAAGTAATGGTCCACATTTTATAGGAAAGAGTGAAGGAAATTGAAAACTGTAGCTGTCTGCATAAATATAAATATGGTTTCCTTTTGAGTGTTTATGAAATATGTGTTCATATTTAAAGAAATTATGTCATTAGGTTTGTACAGATTTTATACATATGACAGAGATAGTGACAGAGGGTACTTGAGGGAGGGACAGGAAATGAACTCACAGAAAGTCTTTTTTTTTTTTCCTGAAATTATATAATGCCCACAAAGCTGGGCCTGCTGGAGACAGGAAGCTTCTTACAAAACAAAAGTGTTGACTTGTGGCAGTTAGGAAAGAGAGCTAAGGGGAGAAGGAAGGCAGGGTCTATCCCCTTCGAAGGCACACCCCAGTGGCCTTACTTCTTTCTACCTTCTACAGCTTCCATAGCCACTTGTATGGATACTGGCTGGAGACCAAGCCTTCATTCATGAGCCTTTGGAGAACATTCGAGATCTAACAGAAGTACCTAGTCAAGTTGATGCATAAATTAATCAATTACAATTAAAGACATAAAATATAATGTAATTTAATGAAGTAAGGTTTTAAAAGTTACTCAGTCTGAAGGTCAAGAAAACAAATTAAAGAACAAAGGAAAACATGTTTAACCTAATACCACATATATTAATAGTGATATTACATGTTAATGAACTAAACCCTCCAAGAAAAGTCAGGCCAGCTTGTTGAGAAGGGAAAACAATCACAAATGTTGTGTGTGTGTGTCTTACAGTAATGTGACGTATAATGCAATAATCACCAATGTCGTGTATGTCTGACGAAAGTAAAAGAGAAATGAACACAGAATCAGGTAAGATATTCTAATACTCTGCTCAATAATTAACAGCACTCTCAGAGAAGAAATTAAAGACATATATAATGTCATATACACTTTAAGCGCTTTCTGTGGTTAACTAATGCTACATGGTTTTTTAGGGTGCATGCTATGTTCATGAAGACAGCCCATGTGTTAGGCCATAAAAGTTTCAACAGGGCTATGGGTGTAGCTCAGTTGCCAGAGTACAACCCAGCACTGTTTAACTGGCTATGGTGGTATATGTCTATAACCCCAGAACTGAAGAGACAGAGATAAAAGGATCAAGCTACATAGACAGTATTGAGGCCAGGCTGAGGGCCATTAAATTCTATCTCAAAAACAAAATGAAGTTTGAACATATTTTAAAAACCCTGAAATGGTCATAGTTTTCTGTGAAACTTTTTTAAATTATTGGATGAACATTAGCGAAGATTCTCCAGATATGTTACTTTTATTTATGTTGTATTTGATATTATATCTGTGTCTTATAATTGTGAAGACTGGCCAATTAGAATCTGGGGCAAGGGACAGGTAAAAGTTTAATTTTTCAAACCTGATTTTTAATGATGGTTCTTAAACCCTTTAACCTCCCTTGTAGCCCACCACCCACCACAGGTAGTGAAAAAAAAAGGATATGGGAGAGGAGGGGAAGTGGACCTGTTTAGAAAGGTACTTTGGAGTAACTCCCATCTGTATTGTCTGAAAATCAGCAGTTCAATTCACAGATGAGTAGTGGCAGCTCCTTCCACTCACAAACACTTTGAAGATACACCAGCAGTCCAGTTTGGTAGAGGTGGTACTACCTAGCAGAGACAACCATGCCTCAGCCTAAGACAGCAGGAGGGACCCAGAAGGACACCAGGAAAAGTTCTCGGCTCAGCAAAGTGAAGATCAGTGAAGATGTGAGACCAACAAGCATTGCACAGCTAGCTCTACAAGCAAGCCTAGCTCATTCTCCATCACTGTCCGTCAAGTTGTATTTATAACCTCTAAACATCACATGTCCTCCACGGGTCTTTCCTCAGCATGTCTTGCCTCAAGCAAGTGTGTCTGTGTCAGCAGACATCACTCTGCAAATCAGCCTGAGTCTGAGGAAGTGACAAGAAGCCACAACACACCACCAGAAGTATTTTGGTGCATTTCTCTCTATGGAGTCCTGACAAACGCAGCTCAACTATGCAATGTAAGGCACACCAGCACATGTGTGTTGTTAGCAAAGAATCCTTCGTTGTGTGTTCTTTCACATGTTTCCTTTAGCAGAACATCCTTTCTCCTGCATCTGCTTCAGTGTAACGTTCCTTCATGAATCTGCCTTAGCCTTTTTCACCTGTGTCCACTTCAGGAAAACACTCCTTCACGTTTGCCCCAGCAAAAACCATCCAACACAACTGAATTTCAACAGAACCCTTAAGTTTCCACTTCAAACATGCCAACAGACTGTAATCTTATCATCTATTTATAGATGTATACATAAGGAATTGTGTAATGATCTATATCTACAAAATACCTTCACTAATACATCTAGTTAATGCTACACTAAGTCATTAGATACTATAGTCTAATGGGCTAGTCTGCCTTCTGTGGCTATGACAAAATACCCCAAATAAATAATTAAGAAAGGTTGATCAGCTAACCCCACTGCTTTGGGCCTGAGGCAAAGCTGTACATGACAGGGGCAGGAAGGAAGCTTAATACAGCAAAGCTGTTCACTTCATGGTAATTATGAAAGAAAGGTGAGAGGGGAAAGAAGACGGAGTAACACTATTTCCTTCGAGGGCACACCCCCAGTGACTTAACCTCCTTCCACCAGACTCCATCCTCCTAGCACTTCCACAACCTCTCATACTGATGCAGGCTGGAGACCAAGCCTTCATTCATGTGCATTTGGAGGACATTCAAGATCTAAATAAAAGTACTCAGTCAAGTTGATGCACAAATTAATCACAACCTCCAAATCCAAGAGCAGTAACTGTCACTTAGAACTTGTCAATAAACATTTGTCAAATGGATATGAACCAGATAATTATGGGATTATAAGCCCCAACTGTGAGAGTATAACTTGACCTTAATCCATTGAGGCTGGAATTTCGAGGGTTCAGAGGCTCACATTTCATCTCCACAGCATCTGTAAGGGGAAATAGCTTTTAAACAACCATTCAAGGCCACCATTCTTGAATCTCGCTGTCCTCTAACAACTATGGATAATTTCACTGCAGGCAGTGCACAGGAGCACACTAAGAAAGCTCAGGGCATAGATCAAAGTATAAATAAGAATCTTTTATGCAGCATTACAACCAGTGGCTTCCAGCTTTCCTAAGACTGTATGTTAGCTTACCCACACAAGTAGCCCACTTTGCTTTTAGATGCCTGCACAAAAGCTTCTCTTTAGATGAGGTCCAGACAGGACTTTATGAGATTTCTAGTTATGGATATCAATTCTCTTTTGTGTAGTTCAAACTATTTTAGGAATGATGGCCTGAGCTACAAACCACTGACAAGGATATTTGGTATGAGTGATGTTTCAGAACACATGGTCCATGTGACATCTCTTATTTCCCTATAACGAAGCCTAATGCAAGTCAGCACATGGTTGAATGTGTCAGGACCCCTTATATGACTTAAAATATAAAAAAAAAAAAAAAAAAAACAGCTTGATGAAAATAAGGCTTCAGCTTTTCTGCCTGAGCTAACACAAGCTGGTACACAGCACTGTTTTGACATCTTAAGGAATTTATTAGGCAATGTACTAATTTATTCACTAAATATCGATCACATACTTACTATACCAGGCACTGTACTAGGTGCTAAGAAATGAGAGGTAAACAAAATTAACAAAAATCTCTGTGTTCATGGGATTAAAATCTAGTGAGGGCCTCATACCAAACTAGTAAGGGAAAAAAAGTAAGTGCTATAAAAGAAGGTTAAAAAAAATAAACGAGGTGTGTTTGTGTACAGAATAACAAAGCAGGGCTTGGTATTCAGGGAAGTTCTCTAAGAGGTAGATCCAAGGATGTGTGGAAGCTCTCTGAGCGCTGCAGGCACTGAGACAGCAGGTGCAAAGACTCAGAAACAGTAAAAAGCTTTCTACAACATAAAAACCTGAAAGGAAGCCAGGGTAAAGGAAGCATGCAGACAGAGCTGTGATTTAAGATGAGGTTGCAGAAGTAAACAGAGCCCCACTGCCCTGGGAAGCGTTTGGGTGGAACATCACTGTGGAAAATGGTACAGTTCAGTTTCTGGGTAAAGGAGTCACTCCAGCCATTTTAGAAGATGGATTAGAAGTCTGTAGATGGATTATTTAATTGGGAAATGTTCAAATGACAAATATTGGTTAGGGCTCTCCAGGGAGAAAGAAATAGACATGTAAGTAGATAGCTAGATATTTGAGGGGGGATTTATTAGGACAATCTTCTCTTTATAGACACTTGAGAAGTCCCACCATAGCCCCTGTAGGCTGGAGACACTGAAATGGCAGGAGAATGGCCCAATCCAAGTACAAAGGCCTCAAAACCAACAAAAATAGTGGTATCATTCTCAGCCTGAGGCCAAAGTCCTCAGAACCAGGATTTTACTAGCTAATCCCTGGAGGCCAAAAGCCAGATAGCCTGTAAGACTGAAGCCAGTGGAAGGACAGAATGTCTCCACTCCAGGACAAAGGGTTGGAGGAGCCCATCTTTCCTCTGCCTGGACCCTAGCTTACAGAGAGGGCATATCTCACACACTCAGTCTAACCATAGACACACCAACTTCCCAGAAGCAATGCTATACCCAGTCCATGAGTATCCTCATTCTGGTCAAATTGACACTAAAAATTAACTACCACAGGTGGTCAGACCAAGGGTAGTTGGTGGAAGAACTTGATCAAAGCAAATCAGTTCAAAATATACTCAGCAGTTTGAACTGTTATTTCCATGAAGAAAAGAATCATGTGTGCTTCACTTAGCAGTATGTGTTCAGCTCTCCACACGGTCTCAAATGCAAATATGATTAAAATTGAACCGCATTATTCACAGATCTCATATTTGTGATTATCCACTCATTAGATTTATTTGCAACCAAGAAAATCAATGGTTATGGCACACTGGTCTTCACTGGTGGACTTAGAGCTATGTAAAAATATCAAGTGGTGGACAGTCACTGGTATGACTGTGATGTCTTTTTTTCAGATAGTTATCATCCTTCCCAAGGTCTATTCAGTGCCTCCCACCTTTTTTCATATTTGTCTGTATTGGTGTGTGTGCACATATGCTGCTCTGAAACGGCCTAAGCGTAAAGCTGAAGTGCTGTTAAGTATTGGAAAACACAAGAAGACGTCGATGTGCCTGACAGGGGAAATGCAAGCATTAGATAAGATTCATTCAAATGTGAGCCAGGGTCCTGTTGGCTGAGAGGTCAATGCTGATGAACCAACAACACTTATTAAAGAGAGCGTCCTTTAAACAGAAACACACATAAAAACGTATCGATTATTTAACAACAACAAATGCTGTGAAGAGAGGCTTGCAGGAGCCCAACCTGCATTTTCCCTAAAAGCAGCAGTTTGGTATGCATTCAATCAGGGTTACTTTATAGTATATAGTTGCCACAAACAAGGAGAATTGACTATAACTGTTAATTGAAAGAAACAAATAAATTTGTGTGATAGGTATGACAGGATTTGCTAATGATTTGAGGGATAGGGGCTTGAACAACTGTATTAATGGTAACATCACTTGGGAAGACAGAATATTCTGGGAAAGGGACAAATTTGGGGGGGGGAATAGGAAGTGTCATTTTCATACTTCTGTGCAGATGCCTGTGTTCATGTTCCTCCACATAGCGATGTCAAGAAGTAAGTTAGATGCGTAAGTCTATCTCCCAAAGGAGACTTCTGGACCAGAATCATAGATGTATAGCCATCAGAATACAAATGGCATCTAAAGCCCCAGGGATTGTGTAGATAACCTAGGAAGCAGACTGGGAGAAAAGAGAGACAGATCCAGAGCTTGTAATGGTTAATTTTTTGGTTTTGGCTTGGTTTTTTGTTTGTTTGTTTGTTTGTTTGTTTGTTTTTGAGAGAGGGTTTCTCTATGTAGCCCTAGCTGTCCTGGAACTCACTCTGTAGATGAGGCTGAACTCAGAGATTGGTCTGCCTTTGACTCCCAAGTGCTTGGGATTGAAGGTATGTGGGATTAAAGGTGTGTGCCACTGTTAATGTGAATCATGAACTTGACTGGATCTGACACCCACACAAGGGAGATCTCTAGATGGATCTCTGAGATCTGGAAAGGAGTTGCTGAGAGTAGAAGCCCTTTCCTCAGGGTGAGCAGAATTTTCCAGAAGTGACCCAGGGGGTCTAGGAGACAGAGGTCCTAGAGAAGAGCTGTGCTATGACCCTCTACCTGCCTTCACTTCTTGCTGGTAAACCCCTCTGTCTTGTTGCTGCTACTGCCACTGCCACCCTTTGCTGCCACCAGAACACAGCTTCTTCAGCATTCCAAACGGACTATAAGACCAGCAGCTCTCCAAGGAGCCTCTACCTGTGTTTCCTAATGCATTAGCCTTCCTAATGCTGTGACCTTTAAATGCCAACCCTCATGTTGTGGTGACCTCCAACCATAAAATTATTTTTGTTGCTATTTCATAACTGCAGTTTTGCTACTGTTATGTATCATAATGTAAATATCTGTGTTTTCTGATGGTCTTGGCTTATCCCTGTGAAAGGGTTGTTCAACACCCAGAGGTGGCTGTACCCTCAGCACCAGACTAGGATAACTGAGACTCCAGAGGCATCCAGCACTGTGGACCAAGCAAGGATCTAGTTCTTAGTTCACCTGCATACAAATGGCCACCATTGGGCCCAGCTCCTATCATGTAAGCCAAACCCAGAAGTCCTTCTTGTAATATATACTTATTCTATCATTTATGTTCCTCTGGGGAACACTAGCACACAGGGATAAACCCTGGAACACACCTATACTCAAGAGCCAGTGCTAGGGAAGAAGACCCCTGGGAGCAGCCCAGGGAAGATTACCAGCAAATGTTAGAAGCCAAGGACTTTGCTGAAAGCAGTCACCAGCCTCAGGGAACATAACTGGGAGACTGATACAAATGGAGGTTCAGAGGTGCCCTTGGGTGGTGCAGCGGTGTGGTCAGTAAGCCTGAGCAAACTTCGGGACAAAGGAGAAGACTAAAGAATGAGCTGAGGAGCCAGAAAATTTAAATGGCACAATTTGACAAATCATAGATAAAATTTTATGTTGAACTGAGACATTAGCCGGCAGGGGAAAATAGATGAGAACAGAATTCTTGTTTCCATCTGACTTTAACTTGGAACCTAGAGTGCATTCAGACTGCTGGAAATAACACCGCGAGGAATGGAGAGATTGGTGATGCTGAAGAAAAAGAGGGAGTGGAAGACTTGACTGAGATAGGAAAACCTGGGATCCTGGAAATATTTGGAAGACAGATAGGAAAACCTGGGATCCTGGAAATATTTGGAAGACTGATAGGAAAACCTGGGATCCTGGAAATATTTGGAAGATAGAGTCCCCGCGTGGACCCTTCCCCTGCACCCCACATGCACATGTCTAGAAACAGCACCATACACTAGGTATGGGGCTTCTCATATATGCTCTTGAAACCTTGATTTCTAACTGAAATTCCAACTGATCGCTATGTTTCACGCGTATGTCTAGTCTTCCTATGTTTGCACCTTTCCTTTTCCTGTACTTTAATATTCACTCTCTTTGCGGTTGGTTTTCTAAGAAGTTTCCAGGCTGAGTTTCTTCTGAGACTTGTTATGACTTGCAGATCTTTCTGGGGACTTATCTTCTGTTCCCTTCTCCCAGCATCTAAAGATTTAACTCTTGTCCTTTTCCTGCTAGAGGCACTGCCTGAAGGGGAAAAGATGAATTCAAGACAGCTGCATGCCTCCTGCCTCTTTGCCACCTGAGGGGCAAAGTCCCATGGGTATCCACTGTGCACAGTTAGTGTAAGGGTCTGCTGATGCCAAAGCCTGGGGTTGTATAGGAAACTCACCCGGGCAGCTTCTTCTTTCATCTATTCATTCACGGTGTTACTGCACTAACAATGGAGAGTTTTGTGGAACCCAAGGCTCATCATTACCCTCCTGACCTTCTATAGCACATGACTCCCATAGGTCTACTATGTTGTCATTGGTTACCTTAAACACATCGTCACATTTATTATCAGACCCTCTCCTAAGAGGTAAGTAGCATCCCCATTTTATTGATTCGAAAGCTGAGACTCAGAAGAAAATTAGGAGGCTCAGATTTGGACTCCTCAAACTGAAAACTCTAAAATCTTCCTCTTTTGGCTGGGCTATGAAGCGGGTCCTTGACATACTATTTTTAGCCACTAGTGTATTTCATGTGAGGTCTAGCTCCTTGGATCTGCAGAAAGGACCTTGAAAAACCCAATATCATTGCATGTGAACCCACACCTCCACCCACCTAACTCGTGTTAGGGTTACTATTGCTGAGTTTGACAAGAACCCACACAGAATGAGAATCTGGAGGTCATGGAGGAATGCTGCTTACTGGCTTGCTCTTCATGGCTTGATCAGCCTGCTTTCTTATAGATCCTAGGACCACCAAGCCCAGAGATGGCAACACCCACAATGGACGGGGTCCACATCAATCTCATTATGAAAACGCTGTACAAGCTCTCCTGCAACCAGATCTTGTAGGATCATTTTCTCGAGCAAGGCTTCCTCCTCTCAAATGACTCCAGTCAGTGTCAAGCTGACATAAAAACCAGCCAGCACATAACCCCATGCCTGATACAGCAACCTATGAAGGCCAGGGCCATGCCTTCGCTTCCTATACACTGAATTTTCATTAGATTATTCAATCTAAGTAACAGAAATAAGAGGGAGGGAATTTTTTTTAAGTGTTGGCAAATTCTTTGGCAGGCTGTGAAAAGAGATGTAGCCAGGAGGCCTACTCAGTGTGAAGGAAACAAATAAGCTTCAGAGAGAGGAAGAAGCTGCAGGGTTGTTGGAAAGAGGGGAGAGGCTGTGGATCCAAAAGCCCCTGATCACCTTGCACACAGGCATCAGGAGGGGAGTCCCACTGCTTTCGATGCTTGAGAGCTACAGAACCCAAGACTCAGCTAAAGAAAAAAGTAGCTTTCTTGGAGAGAGAGAGAGAGAGAGAGAGAGAGAGAGAGAGAGAGAGAGAGAGAGAAAAGCAGAAGGAAAGTCTAGAAAGAACAGGACACTGAGAGGAGGGGATTGCTCAGGAGACCTCAGGGCTTGACTATGATAAGCATTCAGGAACTGGGGAAAGATCTAGGACATACTTTATAAACCTCAGCCAGCTGGGAGAAGATGTGAAAGTTCCCTTTGAAAGAAGATGAAAGAAATACAGAAGCGGAGTTACAAAGTGATTGGTAACAATTAAAGATTAGAGCAACTATCGATCTCGCTCAGCTTCTTGTTCTTTTAAACCAGAAGTAGATAGATTGCCATAGATCAATTTACACTGTATGCTATTTTAATAAAAGGGGCTCTGATTTAAAAAAAAAAAAAAACAGATGTGATTTGATTACATGCTAATCTGTGTCCAATTAGTGGTGTTACTCAGGCGTTCTCCAACCTGTTTAGAAACAACTAGCTTAAAAGGATGGAAGGCTGGGTGAAACTGGATTCTTTTAGACATTAAAGTACATGTTGGAGCACATCTGGAAATGTCCAGGTTCCCAACCATGTCACTGCGATGTGTGAACTATCTCGCGTCAGTAGACACAGGCCCAACACAATGCCACGCAGAGTCTCACAGCTTGTTTTTCACAGAGCCTTCATCCTCCCTGGCTAGGGTGGTTGGTGTCAAGGGTTGTCTAATTAATAGCAGAAAAACATAGGAATAAAAACACACACCTCGACCCAAATGCTTCGTCACCCTTTCCAATAAGTTTTCTGATCTGAGATTTTGTTCATTTTGTTTATTTCGTTTTGCTTTGATTTTTGGTAATGTGCAACAATGCAAAGCAAAGAGGTGGGAAAGAGACAGCAATGCGACCCTACACTGGTGAGTGCACACAGCCCACTGCAGGCCTCAGAGCACAGCACTGCACAGGCATAGACAAGAGTCCGAAGCACCTCAAAGCACTAACAAATGGAATGCAGGGGGTGGAAGATGTAAAGTTAACTTTCTTGTTAAAATTGTTACTTGAAACCACAGGCTCTGGCAAGATCATTACCATAACTGTCACTGTTGATATTAATAACAAAAACTAGTATTTGCATAACACTTTACATAAATTATATCATTGAACTTTGAAAGGTATTTTGCTAACATCTCCAACAAATAACCAGGCAATGAGGGGGAAAAAACACCTTTGTGTCGGAGGCTTTCTGTCCTTTTGTCGTCAGAGACCCCTTTGTTCTTTTCTCTAGGAGCTTTCTTATTATGAATATTATTTTGCCTAATTGAGAATCTTTATTGTAGAATTTTCCTTTTCCCTATCGTTATTCATTGAGAAACAAGCAGTGTGCAATAGTTCACAACACTCAACTGAGCTAATAGAATTCCATGAACTTGGTGTTTGAGTTCCTCTCTAATGCATTATTATAAGTAAATCAATTTTAGTTTAGCTTGTTCGATGTCTTGAGCATAACTTTAAGGTCCCCACTACCACTTTAAAAGACTGGTAGGGGTCCTGAAAGCAAGAAGGAACTAGTTGAAATAAATCTCAGAAAATATTTTCTTCTTCCATATTCCTCTTAAATTATGTGTACTAGTAAAGAAATAAATATTTTAAAAAATGGGATTTGAGAGGTGGCTCAATGGGTAAAAGGCTTGCCACACAAGTATGAGGACCAGAATTCAGCACCTACCTAAAAGCCAGGTGGGTAAGGCCAGGTTCAAGGCGGAGATAGCAGCTCCTAGAAGCAAACCAGCTGGTTAGACCAGCAGAGTGAGCAAGTGCTGGCCTTGAAGGTAATGTGTATAAATTGTTTAAGTGCTTTATTGTTAATGAGGTGATGTGTATAAATTGTTTAAGTGCTTTATGCACTTAGTCCCCTCATCACTAAAAATTTTGTCACAATTACTGTCTATCAACATATGAAAGTATTATATACTGAACCCAATTCCTGGTGGAAAATATAAACTTTTGAAACCCAAATACATCCCCATTTACTAAGGCGAAGAATGTAGATAAACCAATAATTGGCTTTGGAAATCGAAAGCTAAAAAGAAATACTACTAATTTGTTCGCTTTTCCTTTCGTTTTGCACATATTAGCTATGGCTTGTGTCAATATGCATCAACTGGTTTAGAATGTTAACAGATCTACTCATTTATTCCGCCGGCTGCATCTGCTAAAGGACTGATTAATCGACAATTAGCAGATGGCCAATTTACTCAAAAGCATCCAACTAGTTTTTCCCCAGTGTTTCTGCTGAATCCCGGCCCTGATGGAGGCCTGTGGAGAGAAGAAATTCTTTACAAAGAGAGCCATGCACGTCCTTGTCCAGAGCTGTCCCTAAGACTGCTCAAACAACTCTCATCTAGCCCTGCCAAGGTCCCTTTCCTCAGCCGTTGGGACATTTTGCCAATGAATCTTTCCAAATCAAGTTTGACAGGGAGATCTTTTCCTTTCTCCCATACTCTAAACTGAAGACATTACAGACCCATTCCATGCTTCTATGGAGAAAACCAAACCCTACCTAAATAATAAAAAGTGGAAAAGTTTCCCCAGGCAGACTCTCTTCCGCACCTTGATTAGCCGAGCAAAATGTAGACATAAAACGCAATTGCTTTTTTTCCCAGATGCTAAAAATGTCAGCCTTGATTTACCCTGACACTCTGACTGACTCAAGGCAGACATAAATCCTTCATGCCCAATGCAATCATTTTTTGACCTGCTCAGTGGTGGCGGTGATGGAGGGGGCTTTGTGTTTGTCTTCCTGGTGCCCGCACCTTGAGCTCAATAACTTTTCCTTCCTCCATCCCTGGGAAGAACAATGCCCAGTGGAGAAAAGGCGAATGGCACGAGTCCTTCATGTTTTTCTGAAGCATCCTGCAACAGGAATGATTCTTTTCAAGGGCTTAAGAAAGGAGGGGAGGAATCTGCTTCCAATCTTCTGGCCCATAACCTCTCGTTTCTACTACATCTGTGATTAGGAAAACTCAGGAAGACCTTCCCTTTGGGAAGCAACTGTCTTTTTGCTGAAGAGGGAAGCCTATTCTACTGAGTCCCTTCCCAGGGTGGCACAGGGGACATCCTGTGGACTGCTAACAGAGTCAGTGTTTTGGTATTCTTTTGATTGCCCAAACAAACAGGTAACTTGTTGGTTTGAAAACAGGACCCCCAGGAGCTTGGCATGAAAAACATAGTCCATTAAGTGACTGGCCATTCATCAGCTAATAGAGACAAATGAGGGTCTGACCTCATACCTGCTCTTTCCTGAGAGAAAACTTGAACTGATCATTCTTAGGTCCTCATGTTTTGTTAAAGAGAGTCTCAGATGTTCCAGGCTATCCTCAAACTCGCTGGGCAACCAAGAATGACCTGGAAGTTTGAATCCCCTGACTCTGCCTCTTTAGTGCTAAGATAACAGGAATACCCCACCACTTCTAGTTTACGTCATACTGAAGGTTGAACCTAGGATTTTGCACATGCTTGCCAAGCACTTTACCAGCTACACTCCTGGCTTGGGTTCTAGAATCCTCAAAATGAACTTAATATAGTCCTATTTCTTAATCTCTTCCTCCATACAGATCCCAGAGTTCCTACATGTTTTGAACTGTCTTGAAGCCAAAGGAGTTGTGACTCATTAAGAATTTTTCCCTGCTCCCCATAGCTCTGAATTTGTATATGACACCCATTTGTCCTCATACAAGATGGCCTTTCCCTTCCAAATTAGCCCAAGGATTCAGAGGGATTAAATAGACAGACATGGTATTACTGAGGGAGACAATATGGTGCTATCTCGCCAGCTCCTCCTTCAGGCCTTTCAAAGACATGATGGCCAAGAGTCCCTGCCTCAGGTCTCAGCCTCCTGTGTTGGTTCATTGACCATGAAGTTTTCCTTTCCCTTTATCTTATGTTACTATACCAGGAAATTTCTTTCAATAGTAAAGATTGTTTCCTTGTGCCTGGCATCCAAGAGGCATCCAATAAGGTGTTAATGAAAGGAACTTTTGTTTTCCTGAAGCTCCACTGTTCTAGTCTTTGGTCAAACTTCTCACAAGAAAGCCTTTCCTCTATCTTTCCAAAGCCAAGCATAATGAATTCTCCTTCTGCAAGACCTCCTATGTATTCTTTCTTTCTACTTTTTCTCCCTCAGCTCACCAAAGGAGAGTGCGACTTCACAGTCACTGGAGAAGAACAGAGGTATCCCTCTTCTGCTTGTTCAGGAACAACAAAGTATGTCACCTTCTCCAACCCTGGCACAGCCCTGCCTGCCACACCCTACCCACAGCAACTCCTGGAGACCAATGTCTGATGGTAGTGCCTCGGTCCTCTGTAATGTGGATTTCTTTCTGAGTTGAGCAATCAGGACTGAGCACACATTCCATCAGCATGGCTTCTTCCGAGCCCACTACCCAGAGAGTCTTCCATTTGGTCTTCCAAGAAAGACTCAGACCCCTTTATAGCATGGAGATACAAGGAAGTTGTTACGTAGGACCACAGAAGGTATCTTGTATGAATTTTTGTACATCTCAAAACCTGCGTTACAATGGTGCCTGGGCTCCTCTTAATGTTGGAAAGGTGAGGCTAAGGATTCATCTGTATTGCCATCTCTCTGACTGCGGTGCTCCTAGCAACGCTTTATCACATCCCACAATTTTCTCTTGGCTCCATCTTTTGTCTAAGCTCTTGACCCTGCCTGTCTTTCCCTTAGTTGGTGTAACAGAGCCTTGCCTGAGGAACCATTCGGCAACTGTAGACTCCAGCTCAAAATATCCATCCCCACTAGGTTCTCTCTGGCAAATCCAAGAGGAAAATTGGGGGGTTAAGGATTTGAAGCATAAACGCCAGTACTCCGTGTGTTATGAAAACCTCCAAATACATTCTACTAGGAAGCCCCTGGCCTTGGAGTCTATTATTTAATGGGAAGGAAGACATGCCAGAAATGAGCTGGAACAATTGCTTAAGGGAAGTGGGAGGAAAGGGAAAGGACGGATTGTATATTTTTATTTTTAAACTTCTCAGACAGCGCCCCGTTAGTTTTGTTTCTTATTTGGGATACAGCATTAATCATGCTAATATTTTACAGCCCGGCTTCACTCTTTAGTCATTACTTTAATCAAACCCATCAGCGAACGAAGGAACACGTTACCAGGTGGGAATAACTGCTACCGCTCACTGTTAATTACTTTGCATTTTACAGCAATCAGCAGCAGGGGCTGAGATCATAATAAATTCATGACTTATGGGCCCATAAAATCATTACCGTAGGAAAATATGTTTTATCGAGGATTCGATGGGCCGCTGCTCAGACAGAGATTTCTTGAAGGAAATGACACCCATGAAATTAAACTGATCCTCACAGTCAGCAGAAATGCAAATGCACAAAGAGCAAAAAATTTACCATGGGAGAAAAGGGTTGGATGCAGTCAGGACAGAGTGGAGACCCTCTGAGACAGATAAGGGGCGTGGCCACAGGGGGGGAGGTCACTGGGGAAGACAGAAGACCTGTGAGCTTCAAGAGGAAGCCTCAGGAGAATGCAGTGCAGGAGACCTTCTGTCACAAGGGTTATGCCTAAATCAGGAATAAAACCGTGCACCCTAATCTCTCCCCCGTGTCTTAATTTCACCTAGCTTTCCCCATTACCTCGGATACGTTGACAAGTGATCTCAGAGGCCATGGGGAAGCCGATGAAAATGCAAAAGGACAAGTCAATAAATCATCCCTAGACAGTCCTAGAAGGAAAGGACACTCCCTCCTGCCTCTTCTCCTTCAGCTTCAAGCAGCCCTAGTTGGCTGTTTGATGGATAGACAACACTTCTTAACTAAGGCCACCACCTCCCCTGGTCTCTCCCCGGTGCCGCTTGTCTCTATTCTGGATGCGTGGGTCCTCAGAGTCATTTACAGCCTTCAGGTAATGCAGCATTCTGGATGTTTTTTGTTTTATTCGGGGGCCCTCTATCTTCAAACGCCTCCCCAAGTGGATTCATGCCATTTGTTTAGAAATATGCTTTCCTTTTCCTTTGCTCCTTCCAATTATGCTAGACAAACACAAGCCCTTGTTCAGTGTTATTTAAGCATGAAATTATAACAGATTCTTTTAAATGCTAAGGCACTAAAAATAAGTCATTTCATCAAGGCACACCAGGTCCAGATCTAGTAGCTCATTAATTTCCATGAATCAGACAAGTCAAATTCAAACAGAATTCAGGGATTCCGGCGGAAGGTTTATCTTTTCTCCCTGGGATGACCACCATCCTTGCTCATCGTGGTACAGATTTCCCAGGGCTAAAGACAGTTGTTCTCTGGACTTGAATGAGCACCATTGATAGGAGTCATTGTCACCTGAAAGACCGCAAGAAGTCAAGTCAGACGTTGCATTCCACTCTAGTTGTAAGGCTCCACTAACCACCAGGATCTCAGTTATACTTTCAGGAAAAGGTGGTCATGTCTACCTTATGAGGTGTTAGATAAATAAAATGAACACAAACTAAAACATTTGGCAGGAATTCTGGAGAAGTCAACCCACTTCTCCAGCATCTACACCAAGGTCAATCAAGGTTAAACAGCCAGCTGTCTCCCTGGAGGAAGACAGCAGCTGAGGAGATGCCTGGCACAAGCTGGCACACAGGAACCTTCTACGGAAACAGTTGGTTACACGAGATGAACAAATGGTGTGGGATATTTGGCTGAATTCTCACCTGTCACTGTGACTTTCATAACTGTGTACTGTGTTCCTCTGTTCTGGGGCGATTCAGATCCTCCTCATAGGAGGGTGATACCCTCCAGAAATAGAAGATATCTGAGCCTTCCTGGGACCACCAAGCAACATCATCTCACTTTTCCCTCTTTAGACTCTTTCTTCTGCCTTTGTCTTTTTGAAACTGATTGGAAATAAAGAGGGGATCCTTCCCCTCTTACCTTCAAGGCAAAGTCTAAGAAATCATCCCCACAGCACATTCCTGTGCCCTAGTGACCATGCTGGAAGTAAAGTTCAGCAAGGATCTTGCTCTTCCTACGTTACTAAAGTCCTTACACTGTGACGAAAAACAAGACTAGTCTTTCCTCCCTCATCCAGCTCTCTTGCCAGCCAACAGCCCAGTTTACTGCCTCAAACTAGAGCAGGAGAAACCATTGAGAAGAGTCAGAAAAATTATTTTAAAGCAGGAAACCAAGAGATGCAAGACACCACAGCTCTTTATCTCAGGAGAACGGACCTTTAATATAATTCTGAACCACTAGTGTAATGACCATTTATGGGTGCTGTGACCTTCTATCCAGGTCTGTGTCCTTAATTGCCTCTTATAATGGGTTAAAATTAAATAAGGGGACATTTGGAGTACATGAAGGGTTTCCTCATTTAAAATATTTGGAGCCATGTAAGAATAATTATGGAAAACAGAAAAGTATCAGAGGTCAGCAACACCTGAAGAACAATACCTGAGGTTGTTCTCTGGCCTACATGTGCATGTACATACCCACATACATGTGCACATGCATATACACATGTATGCACCTACACATAGAAAGATAAGATGATGAATGTTTATGAATCTTCATTATGGCTACCATTCACAGATATCCATGGTTCTTACTGGATTATCATCTTGATATTGCACAGTTATCATTATGAGTAAGACTGAAGAGCTTAACCTTGAGAAAACGCCAAAGCATGTTGTCATACATGATACCAGAGTGCAGGTACCAACTAGGATCTTTTGGCTACAAGTAGGACTATTTTATTCAACTTCTACTGAAAATTAATTCACATAGATAACATGTAGCTCAGTCATTTGACATTAAATCCAAACTCTCTTTAGATGTAACTAGATTTTCAAAGTAATCTTACCTTAGCCCTTCAGCATGTCAAGAAAGAGCCAATGACAAGAGAAAAGAACAAAGCTCATATGTCCTATGCCTACACATACATGCTTTGGAGTCAACAAAGTGTGTGGTTTATCTGTAAGTCTTTTTATTTTTTAAACAAAATTGTGTTTTTAGGAAAACAAACCTATTTTTCCTCTGTTCTTGATAATTTCATCCAGGTATTTGGTGGAATATGATCATGACTATTCCAATTCCCTCCCTCCAACTCTCCTCATATTCCTTCCAATAGAGTCCCTCCAGGTTCATCCTTTGGGGTGGGTGGGGGGTCACTAGGTCCAATTAGTAATAGCATAGGCACATTGACCCTCGGATGCCATGCGCATGTAACATGCAGTCATTGACATTAGTTTGAGAGGGACAGCAAGACATCTGCTTTAAAAGAAGTAAAGATCATCAGACACACATTGTATGTCCTCCTGTGCAGGGATTTTCTGCAGACCTTATTGCAGTCAGCCCTGATCATCAGCTCTGAAGCAGATGCCATCAAACCTACTCCTCTGTCACCCAGCTAGAAAGGAAGATAGACTTTGTAGCTCCCTTATTTATGAGGAAACCTCAGTGGGGTGTAACTGCCTTAGAAGAAGAGCAAAAATTGTGGTCGAGACATGATTACAATAAAAAAGAAGTATTCTGTTGTTTATCTCAAATTTAACTGAGCATAAATCTGGCAAATTTATGCTTTCAAGTTGTCTTGTATGTCTTTTACTTTAAATTTGACATTTTGTTTAACTGCTCTGTTTTTATTAAATTAGACAAAAAAGGAAAGTATAAGGCTTTTTTTTTAAATAAACAAAGGCAATAATGTATGTCTTGTGGTTTTTGGGGGAGAATTTTTTTTCTAGAAGCTGCTGCTAAGATTCTAGGAAGGTCCACACAGCAGCCTTGGAGTTCTGATCAGGAGGAACAAAGGTCTGTTCTCTTTACCCACAGGCAGTCCTTCTATGTTCTCAATGTGATTTTTTTTTTTAATTAAACACTGATTTTTTTTTGTTAAACACTTCAAATGATCATAAGTTTTGTCTTGCCTTTCACCTGGGCTTTACAGGGGAGATAATTGAGACTCTATTTTGTCTAATAAATCAGAGGTGATCTTCAAAACGGAAGTGTTTTTTTTTTTTAATTTTTGGTTTTTTAGGTTTTTTTTTTTTTTTTTCAGTTCTGGACAAGGTGGTGGATGAGCACAGATGACTGGTTCCCTTCACCATGTCATCTCTAGAAGACCAGCAGAGGATGAAGAGCATGAAATTACAACTTGAGAAGAAAAAAACAAAACCTCAACATAGAACCCTGACTTGAAGATGCTATCAGGAGAGGGGACAGGCATGATGCAAATCAGGTTAACTGGTACCTGGAGCCTCTCTCCTAAAAGAACCTTCCTTTCTGTCCTCCACTCACCAGGACCAGCACATGAGAGACTGACCTTTTTCATCTCATAAGCACATTAACAGAGTAGCCAGTATCTCTGAAAGGGTCTACACTCACAGTCTAAACACCAAGACTATGAAACCTAAAACTACCACTGTAGCAAGAAGACAAGCTATGCAGCACAGAATTGGAGGAAAAGTGAAAGTAGAATATCAACCTCAAATTACAGTATTCTGCAAAGATAGTGAAGGAAAATAAAGAAGACTCTATCGGGATTATTAATTAACCTAACATATCAAAACAATCCAGGATGTCCAAAAAATTTAAGAAACACACATTACATGCTTAAATTTTTTTGAGAGAAAAAAAAAAAAGCATTTATAACGAATTAAGTTGCTATTAGATTTTTTAGTAGCAGCATCGGAAGCAATGGGATGAAGATGTAGAATTGTAATGTGCCTGTAAGAACTTTAAACCCAGAACTAAATAAGGCAACATGCCATTCATGCTTGCAGCCAACTGTATTACCTACCTTTCTCATCATGCCCTCAGGCCAAAATGATTTACTTTGGCTCACAGTTTCAGAGTCTGCAGAGTCCTCAGTCCTTGATTCTGGGCCCGTGGTGTGGCAGCACATCATGCTGACAGAGTGCATGGATGAGGAGACTGTTCACTTCACAGCATATAGGAAGCAGAGTGTATGAACCATGCATAATTTCAAAGGCTCGCCTCCGACTACATCTTCTGACTATTCCCTGTCTTCTATTTTTCACTGTCTTCTAATAATGTTGCTGTACTATATTAAGGGATTATTCTTCTCAGTACACCAAAGGCCTCCAGAAACAACCAGTAGTATGCCTTACTAGTCTCCTAGGCATTTCTCAATCCAATCAAGTTGAGATTAGCTGCCACAGAATAATAAAGCATGCAGTATCATAAAGTTTAATCAAGGATTCATAGTAAAGACATAATGGAAGAATCCTCAAAGCAGAGAAATAAACCCACTAAATATAGCAAGTATTACTGAAATTAAAATTAACAGAGTAATTCTAATTCGTTCCTTGTTTTTAATCTAAAGAAATCCAAGGAAATGAAAATATTAATATTTACAAAAGAAAATTCCAGGACATACCAAGATGATCAAATGTAGTGATTCAGAGATATTAGAGTTGTCAATATATTTTTCTTTCTTAGTAGAAAGATAGAGAGATGAAGAAATGGAGGGAGGGGAGATGAGTACCTGGCTTTAAATATCAACAGGTTAAATTAATACAAGTATTGTTACTTTAGGAGAAATGACAAGGTGTCCTATGATTGGTTGCCTGTGGGTTGGCTGACCACAGTTTCCTGAATCCAGGTTCTCATTTCTGGAAAGCAGAAACTTAGGTCTAGTCTCCCAAACCACCAATTTGCAGCCTGTCATGGAGTCAGCCTGGCTCTGGCTAACTCAGTCCTCTCAGTATGGGTCTTAAGGGCAACTATCAGAAGATCAAAATTATGATTAGCTAAACATGTACAAGGAATAGAGAGAAAAAGAAAATACTATAAATGGAAAATAAGTGAGGCCGGGCGGTGGTGGCACATGCCTTTAATCCCAGCACTTGGGAGGCAGAGGCAGGCAGATTTCTGAGTTCGAACCCAGCCTGGTCTACAGTGTGAGTTCCAAGACAGCCAGGGCTACACAGAGAAACCCTGTCTCGAAAAATCAAAAAAAAAAAAAAAGTGAGATTAAAAAAAAAAAGTTATAGTAATTAAGATAAATAAAAATTAATTGAACTCATTAATTACAAGAAAGGACTTCTTTGATTTTTTTAAGTAAACAATATATCACCTGCAAAACACACACACACATATACACACACATACATGCATGCATACAAAAGTGTTAGATATAAAAATATGATAAATATATGTTCATAAAACATGGACCTAAAGAAAGCTCAGCACTGATCTTTGGTGTCTAGACAAGATAAAATTCAAAGCTAATGATTTTGAAAGGCAGCTCGTAACAGGAGGGGCAAGACAAAAGATGGCTCAGCTAAGATACATGTACACACATCTAATACAGTTATATATAAAATAACAGCAACCTAGATTACCGAGGAAAGGGGACTAGTAAATAGTGATCATTATGGAGAATTCATTAGAAACCAATATGTGAAAGAAAAGAAAATAGAGACATCAAAACCCCAGGGATCCCTACCAAGAAGAAAGGGAATACATTAGAGGGAGCTCTGCCCACAATGGAAAGAGAATGTAATTCTAATCCAAACCCTGCTACAAACATAAGCTCTATACTCAATTGTTAAAACACTCTCAATAAATTTCCAAGGAACCATACCAAACAGACTATTTTCTCAACAATAACAAAATTGAAATCAAAATTATCAAAGAGAGTGACAGACACAGCATATTTGGAATCAAAATAACATTTTATTAAACAGTTCTTGTGTTAAACACGAAAGAAGAAATTTGGAGATATCTGGGAGTGAATGATAATTAAAAACACCACCTGTCGAAATCTGTAGGACATTAGTAAAATCATGCTTAGGGAAATTTTTAGAGTTTTAAATAAGCTATCCAGAAATATAAAAAGTTAGAGCATATTAACTGAGCATGAGCTACAGAGGAAATTGAAAAGAGGTTTGAAGAAAACTGAAGGAAGTAAAAACAATTAGAGAAAGTGCAGAAATCACGGAGCATGACAAGAATGGCAGAATCCTCCTGTGACGGAGTGTGGCCATCTTCCTCCTTTCTTCTTGATCAGACATTCAGCAGTCTTCATAGTTTATTCTTGTTAAGCAACAAACACAACAAACCCTTTGGAAGTTAACTTCCTGCCTTAGCTTGTTTATAGGACAAATCTATTCTAAAATCTTTTCAACACATGTGAATTTTAGTCTTAAATGCTGTTCCTAAAAATACAAAAGGAGAGAAAGCCATATAGATAATTTTATGAGAAAAATATTGATTCTGAAAGCAGATAGCAACAATAGAAGAAAAAAATTTCTAGAAGCATTTTACTCACTAACAGATATAAAGATACTAAAAATATTAGGAAATAGAATCGACAATATGTTGTGTAAATAAATGAGTGACTAAGTGAATGAGTGCATGATCAAGCCTGACCACTGTTATCCAGAAGTGTATTGAAAACAATAATTTTGGGCTGGAGAGATGGCTCAGTGGTTAAGAGCATTGACTGTTCTTCCAGAGGTCCTGAGTTCAATTCTCAGCAACCACATGGTGGCTCACAACCATCTGTAATGGAATCTGATGCCCTCTACTGGTGCTGTCTGAATACAGCTACAGTGTACTCACATACATAAACTAAATAAATCTTTTTTTAAAAAAAAGAAAAGAAAGAAAATAATTTCCCAAATTCAAATGAGAAAAATCATATATATTGTATACATGTATATTTTATATATTTTATGTATGTATATTTATATATTTATTTTACATATTTAAATATACCTATCTTATACATGTATAATATTTAATAATATCAATTGATACAAAAAATTAGTTAATTATTGATACCTATAAAGGAAGGCATATTCCCTTATTACCACTCATTATTCGAACTTGGCACATGATGTTAGTGTTATAAAAGAAATAGATGTGATAACCTATCCAGGAATACTGATACAATTCTACACACAAAGTAGACTTGAAGAAATCAAAGCAACTTCTCTAAAATAGCAAAACTCAACATGAAAATATCAATTTTAAAACAAGGAAACACTAGTTACAATACCACGAAAATCACAAAGCATCTGAAAGGTAATGAATGTTCAGATTATATAAGAAAATGTAAAACAAAAAGCTAGAGAAGAGAATAATTCAAATATAATAAATGAAGTTATTTCTTGCTCTTGGAGGAGATGATTTAAAAGTCTAAAGATGTTGATTGCCTCCTAATTACATATAAATCAACCAGATTAAAATTGTAAGTCAAATTTCTGTACAACATGGTAAACATACTTTAACATGAATATAAAAAAGTATCTCTACAAATAAGTAAGTGGTCGTTAAAAGAGAAGATTACATGGAAGGAATATTCTCTGCAAAATATTGTTATGAAATGGCATTTTTAAACACCCTGTGGCATGAACATTAAAACAGATAGTCTTAAAAAAGCTATCAGGGACTTATGATGTAATAGAACTATAATCTACAATAAAGCAATATTGTCTGTCAGTGAAGAAAATAATTAATTTAATCATTTTTATGACCTAAATATCAAATTCCCCCTTGGCCTTTTATATTTTGAGTTTGTTTGCCAAGTGATGGACTGTGACCAAATCAATGGATTGATCTGTTGACTAACTGGTAATGTGATGACCTTATTTGGACATGGCTAAAGTCAGAGATGAATGATACAGCCTCCACACACCTCCACCACTGCCACATGCTTCACCAGTGTTCAGCCCAAGCTCATGAGACCAAGCAATCATGGACTATATGAACCCTCTGAACCTGTGAGCTCAAATACATCTTTCTTCCTTTAAGTTGTTCTCATGAGTATTTTTGTCACAGCTACACACAAAATTACAGCTATTGTGACAGAATTTGACTCAGAAGAGAAAAATACATGATCCCCTTATTAACACTATATAAGAGAAATACAGACTATTTTGTTGAAGACCAGCTTTGACACTACAAGGTAAACCAAGGAGGGTCAAACATAGAACCAGAGATTAGGGCAAGTTTTAATAGCAGCCAATGGGGGAGAAGAACAGCACTGGCAGAGCCAACAGGGGTTAGTTCAGACAGCAGTCAGTGGGGGCTGTTGTCCAGTGGCAGGCAGCAAGTAGAGTAATCATTCAGCAGACTTTTCTTTGAGGAAATTAAGCTTGATTCATTGAAGTCAGTGCTCCCCATGACCAATGAGAAACTCTGTGAACTCTTTAAATTCTTGAGGGGCTGGTGAGAAGAAAAGGAAAAGGGGGCCAAATTACACACACACACATACATACACACACATACAAACACACACAGACACACAGAGACATGCATGCACACATACAGACATGCACACACACACAAACACACACAAACACACACACACACACACACACAGTGGATAAAGCAAGACAAATTCCAACAGCTTCACACATAATCAGACAGGTAGATTGGATGGATGGAGCAAGCTCCACCCATCTGACTCCAATGATTTGACCTGTATATACATACACTCATATTTGGTGAATGGAGCAAACGCCAATAAGCTAGCTCCAACAACTTTATTTTTTTTCTCTTAGTCTTTTTATACCACCCAATACAGAGCTCTCTATGTAAGAAGAAAATTTTCTTATGGTCACATGTGACAAATTTTCTAAAAACAACCACCACAAAAACATATTCTTCAAAAGCAAGATTAAAGTCACTTCACCAAGGGGAATTACAATAGGATTATTGATTACATATACTTTTTTTGAAACTCATACCTAACTAAACATTTCCAATCTATCCTTCCACAAGTTCATTGTAACCCAAAAGCAGTATTTTTTGGCCATAAATTAACAAAGTTTAAGCAAGCCAGTTCATAGTAACAAGTTCTTTCCTATGTTTACCTGACAACAATTTGTATTTACCAAGAAACAGATCATCATATATCTTATGTCTTATTTTTGAAATCTTGTTCATGTAGACTGGCTAGTCATGCATCCTCTGTTCTTATACTCAAAAATAGAATTATTACTCTTTATTCATACCCTTGTATATTCATGGTGCACACCAAAACCTATAGCCATATCTTTAGATCATAAGATCCAGGAACTCAGGTCCAACCTAGAGTGAACGTTTTCTTTGATCATTAACTAGCTCCAAGCCTATTTTTCTTGCTACTACAATTATGTGCTTGTGAGGCGAGAGAGCTCACCGTGTTCCTTCTCTCATCTATGCATCCTTATTCGATGAGGAAGGAGCACGTTCTATTTTAACTTTAAATTTTCTATCAATTACCCTAAGTTCCCAAATTGTTTAAATCAAGCTACCTTCCTAAAGCTACTTAAATAAAATCAGGAATTCTATAAAATCACTAATTCATCTAAACAGCATTATCTCAAGAGTGTTCATCTTCGTGTTGATCTGCAAGAAACTTGCCCAATACAGTGGCTACCACCCAGGAAGAATCACACCAGGCTATGTAGGCAGTGAGGGTCTTCCCGTGCCCAACCACTCCATGTCAGGTATATGAGAGATATAGTAACGACAAACACTAGAAGGCACAACATGAGCAAGGAGTAATCTTGGGACAAAGCCCCTGGGGCCATGACTTTCCAAGGTATATCCATAGCAGAGCAAAACCATTGGCCACCAGGAAGCTCACTTGCCCACTGCAGCTCTTTCTGCATGGTGTCCACCAATGTTTATTATATATGAATATATAACTCCCTAGATTATATTTTGTGTAAATCATAAAGCATTAAACTGAGTGAATCATAAATATTAGGCAACAAAAAATAGTATTTATATGCATTAAAAATATTCTGAACCATTTTAATTAAAAGGCAGATAACTTCTGTGTTTAAAAGTACAAGGAATTAATATCTAGAATATAGATAGGACTGCAAATTGGCATCAAGAAGAATACTTCTCCATAAGAAAGATAAGCAACTAATATCAGCAACCAGTTCCTACACGAGAAAATCCAAAGCCTGAGAAGTATACCAAGAGGCACTCAAACTCCTCACCAGCCAGAAAAATGCAAATTACAGAAACATTGAGACTTTGCTCTACACCAATTATACTGAAAAGAATTAGAAAAATTAGATAATTCCAAGTGTCTGAAAGGGGAGTGGGGCAAGTATAATGGAACTTCTATGCACTGCTCATAGGAATATAAATCAATGCCATTGTCAAGGAAACATGTGTGAGTTATAAAATATATACATATACCAAACAACTTGGCAAATCTATTTATAGATTATATACCTAAAGGAAATTTTCACACAGGTCTAAAAAGAGACCAATTCATAATATTCAATTTAAGGAACGTTTTAGCCTGGACAAATGACAGCTTCTGGTCTTGGCAGATGACTGCCAGGAAGGCATGATTCTGTCCACTTACAACTGAGTAAGTATGCAGGCACATCCTTTTCCCGCTGGAACCACGGAGGCTGTTCCAGAGAAGAAAAAAGAAGGTTACCGGTGTGCCGGTAAGAAAAAAAGTGAAAGAATTTCGCAGAGTTGAAGGTGAAGCGCCTGAGGAAGACGTTTGCCCTGAAGACACCGAGAGAGGCAAGGAGGAAGCTCAACCATGAGAAGGCAGAGCACAATCACAAGGAGTCCAGGCAAATGTACCAGACTGAGATTCGCATGGCCAGGAAGGCAAGGAAATCTGGGAACGTCTATGTGCCCGCAGAACCAAAATTGGTGTCATCAGAATCCGAGGTATCAATGGAGTAAGCCCAAAGGTCCGCAAGGTACTGCAGCTTCTTGGCCTTCGACAGATCTTCAGTGGCACCTTTGTTAAGCTCAACAAGGCTTCCGTTAACATGCTGAGGATTGTGGGACCGTACATTGCATGGGGGTACCCCAACCGGAAGTTTGTCAACGAGCTCATCTACAAGCGAGGCTGTGGCAAAATCAGTAAAAAGCGGATTGCCTTGACAGATAATCCCTTGATTGCTCGATCTCTTGGTAAATTTGGCATCATCTGCATGGAGGTTCTAATTCATGAGATCTATACAGCTGGGAAACGCTTCAAGGAAGCAAATAACTTCCTGTGGCCTTTCAAATTATCTTCCCCACGAGGTGGAATGAAGAAAAAGAAAACTCACTTTGTAGAAGGTGGAGATGCTGGCAACAGGGAAGACCAGATAAACAGGCTTATTAGACGGATGAACTAAGGTGTCGCCTGTGGTATTTTTGTAATCTGGTCAGTTAAACAACAACAAAAAAGTCTGCAAGCACATGCTAAAGGGTGGTGTGCAGCATCATAATCAACGGATATGTGGAAAGCATCGCCATTAGAAAAACTACAGACATAGAAAGAGATATTTAATACAACACCTATTGTTTTATTTTTTTGAAGCAGGCTCAAATCTCATGTCTCATGGGCTCAAACTCCTAATGACCTTACACATCTGATCTTCTCACCTCTGTTGTGGATAGCCCTGGTGCTGTTTGTATTTTGATGTAACTCCACTTCCCCAAGAGGGGCTGCCTGGGAAGAGGAGTGAAGCACATACTCAGGTGACTTCATGTAACACTTTCACTCAATGAATAAAGATTTCAAGGAACCAATCACTGGACAAGTAGGCAGGACTTCTGGGTCAGAGAAAGTGACAGCGAGAGGAGAGTTGTCTGGTGGATGGGAAAAGTGATAAAGGCCAAAATATAGGTATCGGAAGCCCCCAGTTCAGGTGGCAGATCCATTGGTATCTGTTACTGGAGGATTTAACTTAGAATAGTTTACAAATTAGGATGTGAGTTGCTGTGCCCAACGATTGTGCTACCTGTTGATTCTAAGTTTGTGTGATGTTTTCCTTCACGCTACAACTCAACTGGGTTCCAGAAAGAAAGGTAAGGTGGCAAAGCGTGGGTTTGCAAGAAATGCACTCCAAAAAGCCATGGGGATTTAAAAGCATGGGGCTGGCATGAGAGTGACCCACCCTGGGAACTTTAACTAACCAGGCACAGAGATTTTAGAGCTCCAGGTCAGAGAGTCTGCTGAGATGAGAGCAAGTTGGCCTGCCAGCCAGTACAGTGTTGGTGTAGCATGGATCGATTTTCTGCTTCATTTTATTTTGTTTTTGTTTTTGTTTTTTCATATTTCACACTAAACACTTCCACTTCCCAATTGCTAAGATTACAAGTTATGTACAACCATGTTTGGTTCAATATGACTTTCAAAAATAAAACCATATCTACATTTACAAACTGAAATCTACATTTTATAAAGATATATATAAAGAGAGTGATTACTATTGCAAAAGTAGAAGACTACCTATTGAGAGGAAAGGAATACAGTTCAAATATGGAGATTAAAAAAATAAACAAAAGGAAGTGCTCAGACTCATAATAATATTTTTGAATTAAAGGGCATGATTATTTCAGTATGCTCTCTCTGGAGATACCAAACCAAAGAGGGGAAGATGAGGGAGAGAAATAGAGAGAATACAGTGGCTGCAAGAAGCCTGCAGAACACCACCAGAAGATTTTTGCTGTGTTTCTTTCTCTGAAGTCATGACAAACAATGACCAGCAAAGAATGGTAATGCATACCAATACCATACAGCATCATATACTGTCTGTTGGGTTATATTTATATCCTTTCCAAGCATCACATGTTCTCTCAAGCATATTTTTTAGCATCACATGTCCCTTTTCCAAGATGCTTCCCGAACAACACTATGTGTCTGTTCTTAGAAAAACACCTTCCCACATGTCTGCTTCAGCAAAAACATCCTCTTGTAAGACAGTTTCCAGAAAACATCACATGGCACAACTGAGTCTCCAAAGAAACCAGAAATTTCCACTTCAATACTCGATTTCCTTGGTCATCTGGGAAATGAAAGGTTAAAATACTTTGAGATTCTGCCTTACCCCAGTTAAAATGGCTAAGATGGAAAAAATTTTAAGAAAAATTTAAATGAATGACAACAAACGCTGGCATGGATGTGGGGGAAAAGAACACTTATTCACTACTGGTAGAAATGAAAACTGATGTGGGTACCATGGAAACCAGGGTAGAGGTTTAGAGGTTCCTCAAAATGCTATGAACAGATATACTGTATGATCTAGCTATGCATATACCCAAATAACTTCCTATAGTATATACTATTGTAGAGGTTCCCAGTCATCCAAGTTTATTGATTCTCTATTCACAATAATCAGGAAATAGAAAGTGGAATATTTATTTACACAATTAAGTATTGATCTGCTGTTAAGAAAAACAAAATTATGGAATGCTCAGTCAAATGGACGAAACTAAAATCAATCATCCTGAGTAAGATAATCCAGAAAAAAATACCACATGTTTTCTATCATTAGTGGATATTAGCTTTGAATCACTTCATTTGGAGTACTCATAGAGACCAAGAAATTAGTAAGGGGATATAAGGGTGCTTTCAAGGAAGAGGAGATGGAATGAAGTGGTTTAAACACTTTAAAAAGGGATCAACAAAACAGGAAGGGTTAAATTGTGCTGAGGTTCCAAAAAAGAGCATACAAAAGGGGAAATGGGGAGGGACAACTAACACCAAAGATATTTCAAAAAAGTAATACAGAAGCCTACCTACTAACACACACACACACACACACACACACACACACACACACACACAGAGTTAAATAGACTTAGCCTATAATGAGGTGACAATGTGCCAAGGACCAGCCTCAGCTTGGAGAGGGTCTCTGAGGAAGAGATGTCTGGGAGTGACAAAAGCAACAACTCAAGTCAAAGTGTGGGTTACAAGTTGATGGCCTAAGTTCTGCTCGAGACAGCTTTCCAGATTGCTCAGGACAGCTGTACATATAAAGTCACAGCAACTGTGACAGAATGTACAAGCCCTGTACATGCTCAAACCAGACGAAATCACAATATGAAGAGAGGATGTGAGAACCAAGTGCTACCCCTAACTGAGAAGCTATTAGCAACTGACAGCTGCTGGGAGATGGGAGGGTCCATTTTATTTACATGTTGGCCCAGGTTACTCCATAATACTCCAATGGAAGGCCATGTATTCAAGGGTATATGGGCAGCTAATCTGAACTTAGTTGACAAACACAAAACAAAGGACAAAATGTTGTGGGTAGGGCATAGGGATGTGGATGTTGGAGGAGAGGGGAAGAGAATATTATCAAGACACATCATAGGAAATTCTGAAAAAAAACTGATTGAAAAAGAAATTGCTTTAAAGCTTTCTTTGTATTAAAGGTAATGTTTACAGATGCAAATATATGGTCTGAAATATTAAAACATATATTTGTGAACACTAGAATAGAATAAGAACCAGACAGTCTAATACAGTCCTTGACAGTGTCTCAGGCTTCATCCAAAAGAGAAGATATAGTTGACAAACTGTCCACACTAGGTCATTCTTATTTAAACTATAGTAGTATTTTAAGTTGATGTGTGCATGGGAAGAGGAAGCTTGCCAGGGTTCTGGGTTATATTATGGCAGACATAAGGATTGCATGCTATCGTCTTATACCCTATAACTGTCTTTCTTCTGCTGGGAAGTGTGTCTGATTGAAACAAATGAAGCAAAGTGACAAGCGAGGGAAAGAGACTGAAGGTCTAAATGTCGTCTGAAACAAGCTTCATTTCTTTTAAAAAAAAAAAAAATCATTTTCTTGACATTTCTAGGCACCCAACCAAACCTCTTACGTTTGAAGTTCATTGAGAAAATCCTTTTGCAAAATATTTGCTGAGACACTGAAACATAGGAATTGTAAGGGATCAAGGCTTGTTCAGTTGCTCCTCCTGCACATCCATCTTCCCTAAACTGCTTTCTGGTGCCCAGGAGCTTAAACCCATATGTCTCAAATGCTGTTTCCAGAATCACCACATTGCTCTCCTACCTCTACCAAATACCAAAAAGTTATTAAATATCATCTTACTTCTGACTAAAATCTGCCTAAGTGTGTAGAGTGAAAAATTATATATATATATATATATATATATATATATATATATATATATATATGCTTTTTGTTTACCCTAGAGCTCTAGACCTGAGCAAAAGAATGTAAGTTCCAGAAAGTGGAACTGAATGTAAGATTTTCACTGCCCTGGGACACATTCCAGGTGGAGGACATTATCCCTGAATCAGAGGACACTTGCTGGATTACATTCCTCAAGCCTCAGGGAGTAGACCCCACCTGTGGGTGGGAAAAGCCCAAAAGCAGGAAGACACATTCCTGGCCACAAAAAAGATACAAGTCATCTAGGTGGGGCTGTGACTGGAGAAAGTGAGAAATATTTAACCTGAAATAGTTGGTAATGACAGGGTAAGGCACAGTGACATGGTAAAGCTACATTCTTGAGAAGAATGAGTATACAGAGAAATTTTCACGTGGCTCTAAATCATTTAGGGTGGATTCCTCTGAAATGTTCCACTGTTCTTGGTTACCCGCCACCCTTGAGGTTTTCCCAGTGTTATGTTCAAAATTTGTAAAACAACCAATCATGTGTAACCGGGCGAAAATGCAACCAATCATGTGATCATGTGTGACCGCGCAAAAAATTCTTTCCTTTCCCCACCCCGTGCTAAAAAAAAAAAAAAAAAAAAAAAAAAAAAAAAAAAAAAACCCTCAGCTTTCTGGCCTTTTGTCAAAATTCTGTTTCTGCGTGGACGAGCAGTTTTGACCGTTGGTTAGCCAACTCTCTCCAATAAACCTCTGCTGATTGCATCCAGATATGGTTTCTTGTGATTTTTTGGGTGGCCATGATTTCCTGAGACTTGAGGAAGGGTCTCCCGAGTTTGGGGGTCTTCAAGTGAACAGAAATCAAAGTTCCTTCATAAAATCTTACTAACTCCTGAACACCCATCAAAGAAACATATTGTCCTGCACTTGTTTTAGCAATATCCACAAACAGTGGGGCTTCTAAGAGTGTTGGACTTTGCCCCCAGACCACCATCCAGCCCTGCCCAGAAAAGAGCAACTTCAATGCAACATCTCCCAGAGCAGTAGTTCCGAGGAAAAGATGTGAGCTGCTGTGGTCTAGAGAGATTCGGACCAATCGAGAACAAAACTGCAGAGGTAGAAATGTCACAGAGGGTGAGATGGAGTGATGCTGTGTCATTTTAATGAAAAAGCCCCCTCACTCTGATGGTAGAATTTTGAAAACCTTAAAGATCTCACACCAGCTGCTTCCCACTTCTTAGTCTGATTTTTCTCACTAGGAATTTTTCCACCATAAGGATAGATGTTGCAATTACTCAATTTACCTCTCGGTTATTTTTAAAGTAAGACAATGCCAGCTTTCTCAGACTATCAGGCCATCAAGATCAGTAGCTTCCTCTTGATACTTGAATTCACCTTCATCCTTAGCCTGCACATGATGTACCTGAGCCTTAACAGATGTTAAACAGGTCTATGACTTGAACTTTCTTCCTTTGCCCTCTATTATATTATTTCACAGTTTTCTTTATTCTTGGAAATTTTATATATATGTACAATGACTTATGATCATAACTACCCCCATTTTCTCTCTTTCACCCCAATAGCCCCAACACTCCCCCTTTCAACTTCACATCTGTTTGGGTTCTCTTTTTATTTTATATAACCTACTCAGTCCAAATAGTGCTGCCCATATGTATATGGGTGTGGGGTCATTTGCTGGAGCATGAAAACCTCATTAGTGGCTATATCCTCAAAATAGAGTGATTGTCTTTCCCCCCAAAATTATCAACTTCAAATGGCTTCTCAGTAAGGGGTGGGTGCTTGAGGTTCTGATTCCCTTCACTGTCTACATTCTGTAACCTCCTCCCATTCTCTTCCCAATTTTCTATGGCAGAAGTGATAGAAGCATAGGAGACTCAAGAAAGAACTATTGGTCATATAAAACAGAGAGTATGGAAATCACTTGAGCTGTCAGTAAGGAATTGTATATCCCTTTAGGCATACAGTGGGATCATCTACCCCCACTCTTAAGTTCTGTCAGGTTGTGGACCACATGTCACTTCTAGGCCAGAGTATCAAATTGTCAGTAAAATCTTCTTAGAGTTCATACTTTCTCCCACAGTGCTTGTACCATTCTCATGGTAGCTGAAGTGAGTGTTCATGAGCATAGTCTCCTGACAACAAGCAATAGATAAGCACCTCACATAAGAATTCTGTGTTGCCCACAACTTATACATTCTAGAGGATTTTGGTTACTATAGCAAAACAGTTCCCGGCTATTATACTAAAGAAACCACTGGTTTCTCCTTCCCTTCATCGGTCTTATAATCTTCCAAGCCAAATAGCAGGGAGGAGTCAACAGTGATTTTCAGAAACTGAAGACACCAGGAAAACATAAAATAAAATGAAATGCTGTCTCTTTCCTTGTTAAGTGTATGCTTAAGTAATGGATGACATGTCTATGTGATCATAGCAGGAAGTATCCATGGTAGAGATGGGGCTAACACAAGGTGACCTAATATTCACCATGTTTCATACCTAGGATGTGAGAGACTCCTGTGGATCAAATATATATATTTGGCAAGTTACTCCAATTGAGCACAGATCTCCAGAACTAGAAAAGTGAGCATCCAGGTAGGAAATGTTGGCACCAGTCTGACCCTCACATGGTCTCCTCACACAGACCATCTCCCTACCACCCACCCACACACCTAGCTTGGCAGAGCTGGATCATAAGCAACAGAAGGACTTGAGCTGTCTGCTAATCTCTGTCTCTGTTGGCTGAGACAATCTCTGTCTCTCTGTTGGCAGATAAAGGACTAGGAGGGGAGGGAAGAGATTTTCTTCCTTCCTTACTACAGACCCTCAAGACATTGTCAATTCCAGTAGCCAGACTGCACACTGAATAAGATTGCGCTGGATTTTTAATAACCAAAGGTGACCAGAAAACTGAGAGAAAATACCCATGGTACCATTACTAGAGAGGAAAGTTATTTTGACATAGATTGTCTGAAAGCAGCGATCAGAGGAAGAATGATTGCTTCAAGTCTGTGCTGTCCTGGGTTTAGAATGCTCACAAAAATGGTTACATACCTAACTAAAAATAATGATTAATTTTTTCCTGAAGCACTCTGGAACTCATATATCCAAATAAGTGTTGTCATTCAAAGTAATCCCCAGGGCTACACTCTTCATCCAGAAGTGTTCCCATTGCTCAAAACATTTTTGGAATTGCCTTCTGAGTCAGTTTATGGGCCAAAAACATAAAATATTGCTTTACAGCCACAGCTCAGCCTTCCCTGGATTACTACTTTATTTCTACTCTTCTCCCTCTCGCTGGCTTTATTCAGCCTAACTCCACACTCCTCCCCTCCAATTCCGTCAAATAGGCCGAGTGCATTTCATGCTTGCTCTGCAGAGGCCTGTGTGGGTGTTGAGGGGTATAAAGGTTTTGGAAGATGAAGACAGGAAGCAAAGGTTTTATGAAAACAACCCATTCGAATATTGTCTTCTAAAAGCAGGAAATTGCTAGTTGAAGCCCTCTGCATTAAAAAATAAATAAATAAACAACAACCATTATGGTTTGCTTAAAAAACTGACTACATTTCAAAAGATTCAAGTCATACAAAAAAATGTTCTCTGATCACAATGAAATTATATTTAAATAAACAATAGCCATTTTGGTTGTTTTAAAAAAACTGACTAAATTTTAAAAGATTCAAGTAATGCAAAAATATGTTCTCTGATCACAATAAAATTACATTTTAAAATTACATTAGAAACAGGAAGTTTCATGAGGCCTCACCTCTCCCTGAAGAACTGGGGCACCGGGAGTCTAGGTACTGGTAAGTTGCCCCAACTCCAGAAAATTTCCCCACGTGCATGTTCATGCAAGCAACTCTAATTAAACTCTGTGCATCATTTTTAAAAAACACATGAAAGGAAAAGAGGAACTTGGCGGGAAGAAGTTTAGACAGAGTCAGAATTGGAGGGGGGTAATTGGAGGGAGCATGACCAAATATATTACAAATTTATTGAAACTGTCAAACAATGATTTTAAAAATATTTTAGGTAATATATCTTGAAAATAGCTCAAAACTTTGAGATATTAAATAAATCACTCTCACTAACTCATGGATCAAATAAGAAAGCAAAGGGGAAGTTAGAACATATTTTGAATTGAATGAAAAATTTAAAATCTCTTATCCCAAATTTCTTTTAAAACATAGGAAATGGGGGGCAGAAGTGTGGCAAAATATTGGGCATTTCAGACTTAATTGACAAACTTAGAAACTGAATCATGGAACATGGATGGTATCCACCCAAGAGTACAGAGGAGCTCAAGGATGAAACGGTGGAGCTGTTGGCAAAAGTGTAACCTTGCAGTTACAAAAGGCCACAAATTACCACCAGGTAGGAACACTGACGAAGTGACTTCTCTCTATGACAGGGACCATAAAGACAGAAGAACCACAGATACACAGAGCACATTTGCAACTCTAGTAGGTTGCTGAAATTAGAACAAAGTAGATGCCTTTACACACAGGCAAACTTCTAAGATTTTATTCACCATTCTCTGCTCTCTCTAGGAGATAGCAGAAAGTTGCAGTGTGAAGAGCTAGAGTCCCTCCCCTAGCTATTCTGCCCAGGCTGAGGTTGTAAACATCTGCATCTCTTTCTCATCTGCAACTTACTGGTAACACCCACCCCATGTCCCCTTTCAGGAAAGCGTTGAGGGGTGAGATGACAAAAATTAGTGTGTCTTATATTAAAACAAAATTAAGCCCAAGCAAACCCATAGTATCCATACATTTACAAGAATAGCAGCAACAAGAAATAGTAATTCTCCTACGCTGCATGCACACCTGTAGGAGGGAAGAGAAATTGGCAGAAGTCGTACTTGTGTTACAACCTTCCAGATTCTTGGTTTTGTTTCTTTCTTCTCCTTTGATTTTCTTCACTTATAATTTACCACTTCCTACCTGCAAGGCAACCATCATCAACTGTTTCTTTGATATCTATCGTTTTCAGCTCAGCTTTGGTCCTGAACGTAGCATTTCTTCTCCCATTGTATCTCCATGTTTCTTCCCCATCTATGCTGATGATATCAGACTCTTACTTGAGACCAGAAAGACTGAGTCTTTTCTCTCCCACTAAACTCTCACAAATATACACATTCCTGTGCACTTGTGCACACCCGCTAATAAATTCCCTAGCTCCTGTCAGTTCTCTTGCACGGTGCCACTGGAATTTATTTCTTCACTTCACTCCCCTGCAACACTGATGTTATCTTGATAATTCTCCGAATACTCATCAGAGTCTTCTGTGTGCCAGCTATCATGAAAGATACGGAGGGTGTGATGGTGAATAAGACATGAGTCTTGCCTGAAAGTTTCTCAGAACTTACTGCCCTCAGAGATGTTCTATAAAAGGAACACACATTGTGTGGCAAGTTTAATGACAGAGGTGATAAGGGAATATTAATAGAAAGAGCTATAGACAATGATAAGTTTCTATAAGAGATGAGACCCAACATGAGGTGGGTGATCAGGCCTTCTGGTGGAGCGCAGTATAACATGAAGGTTGAATAGCCAAATTATACTATGTGGAAGGGAGGAAAGTAGGGGGAAAGGGAGAAAAAAACTCTGATCATATACAAACAAGCAATACTAAATAGAGTCTGTAGGTTATATATGCATGGATGGTTGTAACAATAATAATCAAAGGAAAAGAGACCAGGAACTTGAGAGGGAAGAAGAGAGGACATGAGAGGGGCTAAAGGAAGATACAGAGAAGGAGTTGGAGGGAGGAAAGGGGATAGTTCTCCCACTAACTTCTGGAACCTACATCTTTCCAAGCCTTGCCCTGTGTTCTCCAAACCTCTATTTCATATCTATTTCATCTTAACTTCCTCAACGAGTGGCTCCTTATACTTCATCATAATGTTCTCCTGTCACCACCACATGTATACACTCACATCAGCTCACTTCATTCAGAATTAGAAGTCAGGCCGAGAATTGCCTTGCCTGCCAACTTCCAGACCAGCGTCTGACTGTCTCACTTGTCTAGACCAGGTTCTTGCTTCTGTGATGTGTTTACCATCTTTAGCTCTGTCATCGACTGCCCTTGATGCTCTTCTTTTAATGATGTCATTGGATCACCAATCTTGACACTCTCCTATCTGGAGTCAAACAGACCCTGACTCTCTCAATGGCAGACATTGTCTCTACTCAGAGACTTTTTTTTTTTTTTACCAGAAATTGTTTCATGTTCAAAGAATAAACTGTCTCTATCACACAAAGCTCTGCCTTCCAGTTCCTACACTTGGCCACGCCCATAACACCAGTTCTTCTCTGGGACTCCAGCCAAGTGACCTCTTTTCACTCTCTCACTCCATCTTGCAGCTGATATGCTGTATTGAATCTTCACAGAGCTAATGCCATGAGCATTTCACTTTTCAAAACCTATATTCTGAGTAGAATAAGTGACCCTGAACTTAATAATCCTAACCAGTGTCATTGGATTCCAAGTTTCTTTCCACTCTAAAAATAATAGTGCTCACTCATTTTCTTATGGCCTGGTTCTGCTTTCCCTGTTACCTTGATCTAAAAATCTTCAAGTCATACAAGTGTGGCCTCCTGAGATTAATTTACATTCACCTGCTTTCTGTTCTTATCTCTGATTCTGGCCATTTTTAGAATATCTTCTTTGGAGTTCCTTCTCTATTCATGTTGATGTTACTTCACAGCCCTGTGTCCAATACTCATACCCTTCTCTCTGATCCCTCTAACTTTTGATAGCTATTCCAATCTCTACCCTCCAAAGGCAAGTACATATATTTGTGCTTCCCTTTTAAAATGTACTCAAGATTTGGTCTTGAACTGTAGTTACCATTTCTTGTTCTCTCTCAATGCTATGCCTCACTCAAACCTTTCCAGATTTGTCTGGAAGACCCATGAGGGCTTTTCACTTCCTTATCAAAGCCAGAACTTTATCTTTCTTGGTCCAGTTCCATCAATAGTGTTATCCACAAGGCACTCCATGCTATGGTGACTCCTCCACTGGGTAATACAGCCATATCTATATGTGTAGTTCACCTCTGTGGTCCTCTTTCCGAGTTCCACTCAGAGCTGAAGGCAGGCCATTCTACAGAAACAATTTCCCAACATCCACATGCCCTCTGGTGTCATCACAGAACCATATAATCCTACAAGAGAGCTTTTAGGCATTTCTAATGCCCCACCATGTCCACATCCTTAATTGTAGCTTCTCTCTTCCCTGGACCAGATGTAATATCATAGAGAGTGGCTTGCTGGGAAAATTCTCAAGTTCCTTTCTACACTCTCTTCTCTGTAATCCATCTTCTTTGGAGGTCTTTCACAGGCACGAACAATTAAGAGATGTTGGTTCACAGTGACAATTTCTGTATAGTTTGGTGGAAAATTCTAGTTCATATTCCAAATCCTTGTCCCACCACTGGTGATCTAGGAAGAGCCACTTAAGTTTTGGTGTGTGATACAATTTTTTTGACCTACATGTGGCACAGGTACAGAAGTAACCAGGGTGATGCAACTGGAATAAGACTGTAAGTGTCAAGTGCTGCATCATGTACAGAAGTCAAGGGCAGAGGGCTCTGAAAATCAATTAACCTTCCAAACCTCAGTTTCTCCAATTGTAAAATAGGGTGAAAAATCATCTCATAGGGACACTCTGAGAATTATTTGAGATGTGGTTTCTTAATAGTGCCCTTGCAACTAGAAAGTATTAAAAAATCTCAGCATTGGTACAGTGCAGATGAAGTAGTTATAATCCACAGAGGATAATGGCACAGTCCAAAATCTGAGGATATCAGACAGCTTTCCGCCTAAGTTGGTTTCTATTCAAGTGCCAACCTTGCCCCACAAAGTAGAGTACCAGTGTTCACTAGGAATCTTCCAAAACAAGATTCCTTATTACTTATAAAAGATTCAACTATCTTCTAGGAAAGGGGCTTTAAAATTCTTCTACATTAACATATTTTCCAATACTCATAAAACATCATTCCATGTAATGGCATATATAATTCGAATGTTTCAAAATCTATTCAAGATGCTACACAAAAATCTATCACTTTATGCAATAGATGTATATAATATGCAATGTTGGCATATTATACAGACATACTTTAATAACATCAGTTTAATTGTTCTGAGCCAAGTTAAACTCCTTTTTTTGTTGGTGGATTTTCTTTTTAACAAGATATAATTTGAGGCTAAACAGTCCAATATAAGCAGAGCAGAAAAAGCACCACCGGGCAATATCCTATTTTCTGCACATTGTGTCTAGCCCCATACATTTTTAATATCATAAATTGGTTTGTTCTATAATATTTTGATTGAAGATTTATGCATAGTGTCGCCACATTCCTCAAACAGATGTGCAGTAAATTTGATGAAATAAAAATCTCTGCCTCCTGAAACTGGGACACTTGCTCATTTAAATAATGCCCAACAAGAGCCGCTGTGGATGTTTTAGAAACAGTGTGTTTACAAAGAGAAGACCTCAACATGTAGCCACAGTTTCATTCCCAATTCATTCTAGATCTTCAGGACATCTAACTGACATATTGCTCTATTCCCCACAATAACCTTTTTTTTCCTATTGTCTCCTGTGAAATGACCACACCAAGCACCATGAAATAAGGGAGAGGTTGCTCTTTTGGCCAGGAATTTAAGATTCATGGGCTTTAAATGATCCTGTATTTAGGACTCGTAAGTCTTTCTTCAAAGCTGCACAAAAAAAAAGTAAGGTCCAGATTTTAAAATTAAACATTGTGCATTCCAACCTCAACCCTAACTTGGTATGAAATTCTTCTCCTCTTCAGTTCTCATCTACAAAGTAATGGAAGTCATAAAATTTACTTTGCATGGAAGTTAAAAGAATTTATTTAAAATCTCCCCTGAAGCCCAGAGCAGCACATAGCCCACAATAGATTCTCTTGTATTTAGTATATTTATGCATTTTGTTATAGTTACTATCTTGCTAATGGATATGTGGGATCCAAATGGGCTCTAGGAAATAGAGGGAATGAATCCTTATAAATCTACACCTGCTATCAGAGAAAAACAAAATCTCAGTACTCATTCCCCAATGGGAAGAGATCTCATATGCAGAATAACAATCACATCAAGCATCTCCCCAGTCTACTTTCCTAAAGCCATGGATAGAAACCGCTTTTACCTATTATTCGAAAAACCTTCCTAATTCCAGAAACCATACACTCTAAAACACCTGAAATAATTTACACATTCTGTGTGATGTTCTTATTCAAACCTCCATCATTTTAAACCAAGTGTAATCCCAAATCTCATTTAAATGAGTTGTTTCCTACTCCTCCCCAACTGAGTCTTTTACTAAATAATCTTCTCTAGCACCCAAAGGGACTGATTTGAGTTCTTCCTTCTCTGGTGAAGATACTAATGACTACCACTTGTTAAAAGCCTAATCACTAAAGAGAAAGTAGGAGGTTGCACTTTAAACACAAATATATTTTAATTTTGTATCTTGCTTGTCCTGGGCAAAATAAATTTGAGGTCACACTGTCAATCAAATCATCCCTTACCCCACAGTTCCTTCCTGTTACCACTCTATTTTGCTGCCTTATTTATACCTGAATTTGAATGAGTGTGGGTGTAGGATTTTGTGTGTGTGTGCGTGTGCGTGCGTGTGTGTGTGTGTGTGTGTGTGTGTGTGTGTGTGTGTGCGCGCATGCGCATGCATGCAGGTAGCTGCCTAACCAAGACCTGAAGAAGTACAACACCAATAGACATACTAACATTAAAAGGGAAAATCTCACAGGTCTCATTGGTAGACAAAGACCTAGAGGCAACTAAGGAATGCTGTGACTGGGAGAAATGGACTTTCCCAGAGATGTGCCTCCTAATCTGTTATCCAGGACCAAAGGACAGACATGGAATTATACACATAAAGTGGACTTAGCAAGTTGTATCCAATATTCAAGCAGGCACACTCATGAATGTATGCATGTACATACACATATATCCTTGCTTACATACAAACATACATACATACATACACACACGCGCACGTGCGCGCGCGCGCACACACACACACACACACACACACACACACACGTTTAACAGTGGTAACTAAAGAAGAGACCATGGTTTTGAGAGAGAGTAAGTGAGGAGTACTTGGGATGGGTTTGAGGGCGAAAAGAGAAGGAAGTGAATAATTTGATTATATTTTAATTTAAAGGACATAGTCTCTGGATATAAGCTAAAGAGCATTAAAACTTAAATAACATTTTACAGAGTTAAGAGAATATGATGTTAGGATAGACAGTGGAGGTGGGGAGGCATTATCAGGAGGAGTATGATCAAGATTGTGTCAAATGCTCACTTATTAATAAAAACTTTACAAAAGAAAATTTTCAAGCAGTATTTATACCAAACCTAAAAGCACAAGTAATTCAGCAATTTTGTATGCATGCACCACATACTTAAGAAGCAAAATACTGCCACTACTGTTGAAAATATCCTCGTTTCCCTCCCAAATTGTTTAGTCTTCTCCCACGTTTAGTAATGTGTATCCTGAATTTAGTAGCTTTTCATTTCCGTGTATATCTTTATATATTATTACATAGATTCCCCTAATCAATATTTGTTTACTTGCTTTGGACACTAGAATAATGATTCAGTGGGTAAGAACACTTTCTGCTCTTGCACAGGATGATCATTTGGTTCTGAGAACTCACATGCCCCTCACAACCATATGTAACTTCAGTTCCAGAGGATCCAATGCCGCCTTCTAGCCTTCTCAAATATCAGGCATGCAAGTGGCACACATAATCCCCTTACAAGATAACAAAGACTAATCAATAAAAGCCCAATGCCATCAATTAGTTACTTGATGTGAATTTGTTGGTCAGTGAGTACCCATAAACCTCTCAACGTTATAGGCTATAGCTAATGCTATTGGTTGCCCTTCAGAACTTGATTGCTGAAGGCCTTATTGCTGAAGACGTCACATATTTGAGTTATAGAACATGGAACTATCAAGCTGGTACTTACCTGGAAGCTTCAATCCTAATGGGTTGCTTTCCTAGGGATAAAGGTATTGTGTGTGTTACCAGAAGAAAAAAAAGGAATCACTCTGCAGCAGTCTGGCAAGACACACCCACTGGTGTAATAGTGGCATAAAATGTCATAGAAGTAATCAACCACTTTCTGACTGGAATAATTCTGATCCACAAAATAAAACCCACATCTGACACTATTACCAGGCCCAGGATCCTGGAGTTAGACAGGTCATAGGCCCTGGGATGAGAACCTACTCTATTATTCTGCTAAATAGATATGATATTAAACTGACCTCTAATGCCTTACTGTTGTACACAAAAACACATTTTTAGAAACTTGAATAAAAAGGAATAATAATGAATTCATAATAGAAAGTCCTGGCTTCATTGTTCAATTCCACCAAACTTAAACAAATCAAATTCTAAATCTCAATCTATTTGAAAGAATTAGAAGATCCTTAATTTAATTTTTTCAGCCTCTGAAGCCAGTATTACCATGTTACCAAAATCTAACGAGAACACAGCAAAGAACTATAGGCCAATATCATTGATGAGAAACACAAAGAAATGCTATTTAACCCAGACATAAAACTAACAAAAGAAATTATTTCATCCAAATCCAGATTAGTGTACCAATGAGTTTATTAGCTGTTTGCAGAATCAGGGGAGAATCAAACACAGCTGCCTCACTGAAAACCAAAAACTGCGATGCCTTAAGAAAGCTTCATTACTGCAGCTCAACCTCCCTCAGTGTTCTGTGCCCTGTGTGCCCTAACAGTCCTAGAGACCATGTCCAGCTAAAGCAGAACTCTGAACAGTTGTTGAAGAAGGGGGAATCTCAAATGAGAGTCTGATGGCTCCCCCACCCTTCAGTGAAAAGACGTAAATAGACCTAGTATTTGAGTGTCCTTTGTAATTAAGTAGCTGCTCTCATATCAAAATGCCAATGCTCATGTCATGCCCAGAAGACAGAGTTTCAACATGCCCATTTATATGTACAATTAATATGAATTAATTTAAATATTCCATAGTCATGGGGTAAAAGAAGATAAGAAAAAATAAAGAAGATAAGTCAGTGCCTTCTCGAAGGTGAAGGGTCAGATTTGAATTGGGCTGTAGAGAACAATGAGTTTAAAGAGAAGAGAGAACCTGTCTAGACTGAGAGAGACACACAGAGTGGTACCTGTCATCCAGTAAAACCTTCACAAAACCTGAGAGGGAAATGCCCAGCTTGCTAAGGAGACTAGAAAGCTAGGCAGAATATCAGAAATTTGAGTCTATTCTAATCCAACAACAGTATACGTGAACCCTTAGGGATAATGACCCACTGGTGTCTTTCAGGATAGTGCATGGGCCTAAACAGCTATCTTCAACCTCAGTTGGAATTGGCTGGCAACCCTGAGCAGCTCACACCAGCTAGACCAAGTAATTTCAAAATAGACTGAGATTTATCCAGTCCAGAAGAAAAAATTCTCTCTTCCTGAGATGAGAAGAGCTGATGGCCTCTTCATTCCTGCAGCTCACATCTGCCTTCATTGCCACCTAACCCGCCCCCCCCCTTTTTTTTAAACAGTCTGGCAGTGGTCTGTGCCTATTAAGCATTTCTGGACACTGAGAAGTGAAATTGATTCGTTTTGCTTTCCCCACTAGGGGAATTTATTCCTATTTGCACCTATGCTTCTTCATCCTGTTTTAATACCTACCTATGCTGGTGATCGACATTAAAGCTGCGGTGACTGATGGTTTGATGACCTTTAGAGAAAGGAATGTTATTTGATGGGGCATCGATGTTCATCATGATTTCTTGGAAACAGATGGAGCATGCCAAATTTCCTGACTATACTAGACAAAGAAGACTCTTCTTGCTTCTGTGAAGGGCTGCGATTTTGATCTTGGGAATGTCTCTTCTGAGTAATCATAGCTGCTACTCTGGTTTCCAGATGACAATGGTCATGTCAGAAATCAACTTCAAGGCACAAGGAAGGATCCTTGACTTTCAAAAGGTTAACTCATTCCTTTAATCCCAGTCTGAGTGCTGAATGTTGCACTTACATTAAAAACAAATATGAAAGAAGTATGGGTTTTACCCACAAAAAAAAAACCCTCATAATGAGAATTAGATGTTCTCTCCAATAAAATCACAACAAATAAATATGGCATTGCTTCACTGGGTGCATGAATTCTAGTAAGATCAATGGAAACACAAAAGAAGTAGTGCTTGGGTTATCCAGACCGGTCAAGAGAGGATGTGCAGGAAGAGACTTGCAATGAAGATGTAGGATTTGTAGACACTGTGCAGACAGGGAAAGAAGGGAATTTACAGGAGAGCACCATACATCTAATGCAGTCTAAAAAGGACACTGGAGAGGTCTCTCTCTGCTACATACTTTTAAACCAGGAACAGAAATCCAGCAGCTCATCTCACATAGGCTACTCCGAAAAGACATCTCAATGATGGTTTTGTAAAGAAAGTATGTATATCAAAAATGCTTAATTTTCTGTTTTAATCAAACTGTCTCTACCATTGTCTTGGTTTCTAAATGTGCTGGATGTCTGGCCAACCCTGCTTCTAGGAGGCTCTCATCAATCTCAAAAATGTCTTCACTGGCACCAGCACAGTGGTCCAGGATGTAGAGAGACATTAGCTTTGTTAATAGATGAAGTCACAGGGAGGAGACAGGAAGTAGGTACAGGATCAGAGTATAGACACAAGAATAAAGAATCAAGCTTCCTTTGAGGGCTGAGGAAGGTCTCACCACCAATGGCTTAGTCTATTCAGCTGATACCTAGCCATACTCTTAAGTCTACTGAAGGAATAAGTCTGCTATTTCAAGGTTTGCTCACCCAGAGATAGGAGTCCTCCATTCTCAGGGGCCTTTGACAATCTGTACAAATATTCTAGAGCTAAAAGTCACAGGAGAAATGGCTCCAAACATGAGAAGACAGTATCCCACTGCAATTAGCATCTAATTGGAGGTCTACACGGTGCAACATTATGTCAACTTCACCAATTGTTCAGTCTAGTATTTACCCAAAAAAAAAAATCAATTGGAAATGGTCATTTGAGGTTTTCTCATCTGACTTCCTAATTATAAACATGCTTGCCAAAAATTCACATAAATAATGTTTAAGCCAGAATCATAAAATAATTTAAATTTTACAGCAAATAGATTAATAATAATAGTAATGATAATAATGTAGTGGAGAACATGGAGTCCAATTTCAGCATACTGTTTGCTTCCCATGTTTTTTGAGGATTTAGGATAATGCTGCTAAGACAGGAGAGCATAGGACCTGAAAAATTCTCAGAAGAGCCATGACTCTCCTCCAGAGTCATTCTTCATCATTTACTAAAGCTTTGTGACCAGCATCTCTCAGATACCAAAAGCTATCTTAAACTCTTTCTGAGTGATTCAAAATACTTCCTTGTAATAAATAGTCCTCACTTGGAGCTTTGGTTCATTGTACTGAAATCTCAGGCTCTAGGAATGCTTTCTGGAATTCCCAGTAAGTACAAAATGCCCTGCCCAAACATCACTTTTCTTGAAGGTGAGATTTATTTGATAAGTAATGTGTTGAGCGCATGTTACAGAAAAGTATATGGTTATTTTGTTTTTAAATTTTTAAATGTATTATCTATTTAATGTGTCTATGTGTTGCTTGCGTGTATGGCACCAGTTTTTACCACAAAACACAATATTGTTTTGTACTAAATGATTTTGCTGTTCTCATTTAACATTCACATATCTCTAAAAAAGAAAACAGATAATGAAACAGAAATTGAGAGACTGAGTAAGGAACTCGAGGCTATGAATCTAAGATGTACTGATGGCATTTCTACTAATACCTCATCCACAAACCCAAATCTCATCTACTTTATCCTATGATTCTTTGGGTTTTAATATAAAATGCTCCACCATGAGTTTGCATGCTGAATGTGTGTATCCTAGGAAGAGAAAATAGGTCACTAGAGGAGTCATATGTAAACCTTCTTCCCCTCCTCCTCCTCCTCCTCTTCCTCCTCCTCTTCTTTTTGTTCACCACAGGTGAACAGGATTCTCCCACTGCATATTTTTACCACAATGATGTTCTGCTCAAGTGCGTAAGGACATTCAACTATAGACTAAACCCTCCCAAACTGAAAGCCCAATTAATTTTTCCTTCATTGAGTTGTCTATGTCAGATATTTTAACTATTGTTATCATTTCTTGTGGGAATCTTAAGTTTGAATGGACTTCAAGTGGGCCCAAATTCCTGCTTAGAACTAATAAACACTGAAACACATCCCAGACCAGCTTATGTGAATGTTTTTCTATCCCTGGGCTGTCTTGGGTATAAAGCAAATATCCACTGGCCATACTGTAAGACAGAGGAGAACAAAAACCAGTGCAGAAGCGGTAGCGACACCCACTTCCACCTCTGAATCCTTCCTGGAGCTGTAAGCGGTAGTAGAGAAGACAAAGTCTGCTGAGTGAAATCTTTTCTTCCAGACTCTTCCATTAAGTGGTTATGTTCCCTCAGTCAGATAACTGTGCCACCCTGGATCATTTCTATGGCCCTTTACTGTGCTAATATCCTCTCCACCTAAATGCCCAATCTCACTTCAACCCTTTCCCCATCCCCAGAGATGTGCCTTTTCTCAAGCTAGGGACCATTTCATGTCCTGCAGCGGAGGATGAATTACCTCAGGAATCATAGCCTTAACCAGGATAACTGCAAAAGCAGCTGTTATTCTTCTACCCCTCTGAAAGCCCAGCTAACCGCCTGCCTCAGTTAATAGCCAGCAGGTTAGGTTCCTTCATAGGTTAATTATACATTGTGTGGAAAGCATTTCCTTTCATCAGTTCTAAATCTGCTCCCTTTTAATTTTGTCAAGTGCTGCCTCTTTCTCAGATGAGGGGAAAGGGCAAGAAGGAGCCAGCAATTGGCTTGCTGCACCCCATTCATTATACTCAGCACCTCGGAGAGCGCTCGCCCCTTTACTTCACTCTTTTCAGAACTAAACATGTCATCTTTCTTGGTATGGAAAGAATCCCTTCCCCCACATTCATCTGTTTTGCCCTCCCAGGAACCTTTCCTATTTCTGCTCTGTCCTGTCCACGATTAGGTGAACTGCAAAGTGAATGAGGCAGTCAAGGCGAGGTGAGAGTAGAGATTTACCAGCAGGAGTCCCAAAGCTTTCTAATCATGCCCCAGTTCTTTCTTAACACAGATACCTCCCCTGCTTGTCTCGCCAATTACCTTTTCTCTTTGGAAGCAGAGTCCACTAGAATGGCCAACATAAGCAGTGGATCCTTTTTAGCTCAAAGGGGGCTGACAATTTTAGACATAAGCGGTCTGAGTGATATGAAGGACCTTAGGTACTGTGCTCTTTGGAGATAGATGGATGATAGAGGAAAGAATCTACTCCGACAAAAAAAAAAAAAAAAAAAAAAAAAAAAAAAAAAAAAAAAAAAAAAAAAAAAAAGGAAATTCAGAGAACCCAGAACACCCAGGCCCAAAGTTCTGGTTTGGTTTCTGTGATAAAACACAAAAGCAACTTGGTTAGGAAAGGGTGTGTTTGACTTACACTTCCTAATGATGGTCTATTATTAGGGGAAGTCAAGGCAGGAATTCAAGCAGGATCTGAAAGTGGCTTACTAGATTGCTCCCCTGGTTTGCTCAGCTACCTTCTGATACACTCCAAGTCCACCTGACCAGGAATGGCACTGCCCACAGTGGGTTGGGCCCTCTCACATCAATAAAAAAAAATATTCTCCCACTAAGTGGTCTGATAGAGACAATTCCTCAATTAAGAGTCCCTCTTCCCAGGTGGCTCTAGTTTACGTCAAGTTAACAAAAACTAACCAATACAACACTACACATTATTAGATTGTATAGTGACCTAGAAATGGCCTTCAGGGATTTTATTAAAACTTCTTTCAAGAGTGATCCTATATCTCAGAAAGTACCTTATCCCAATCCTTAAGATGGTGGTGGGAAGTAAAATGCAGGAACTGATTAAACAGAATTATTACAGCTACATTTCTGAGAACTCACCAAGCATCTCATTGACAACTTCTTTATCTCACACCATTCTCTCCTCCACTCTAGCAGGAGAACACTTATTTGCTTCATTTTTGTGGGGCCGTGGACTGTGAGAGGAAGCCTGCTAAGGCTGAGCAAAAGGCTAGAAGCCCCAGAGACCCTGAAGGGACAATAGGAGCTTCCCCTGCTCCAGGAACTAGGCCACCAACACGTAGCTGCAGCCCCCCATAGATTTGTGGCCATCAGTCATGTTAGGGCAACACCCCATGCCCTTCCACATGTAGAGGAGGCATCCCTAACATCTCAGACCAAGATAACAGGAAAAGAGACCTGACCACAGTCAAGTAGGCACAAAACAGAGTTCTCCATGCTAATGAGGTACCTAGAGGTCCAAAGAGCAGGCCAATAAGCTTCTCTTCCCAGACATTCCTCCCTGCAAAAGGTATTTAATCTCAGGCCCACCCTGAGAAGTGGGGTATGGCTTTACATATCCATTTTCAGCCATAACAATAAACTAACTGATTGGAACCATGGACTGCCTCTTTTCATTGAAATCTACCATGGGGAGCCATGGAGGCCTTTGCCTACAGAGCCACAGCCTAGTCTCCTGTAGAAGGCCTCTCTGCATTCCCAGCTACAACTCACACCAAGCCCGCCGCTGCTGTCAAGCCAAGGATTGACCCTGCTGGGACTAGCTGGAGCTCTCCCTTTCCCCCAGGTCCCAGGCTAGACGCAGCCTGCTGGCTCCCAACTCCATTCTCTGCTCTTCTGTGACTCCCAGTGGCGTCTGGATGTCCAAGAACCTGAGAACCCCACTGCCCCAGCCCCAGCCCCAGCCCGGGCACCAGAGACCCCCAAACCAGCTCCAGCTTTCCCACATCTCAGACTTTGCTTTCCCACCCCCAGAGCGGTGCCTCAGAGCTTTCTTATAGCCCAGCACCCACCCCAGAGGCAGCATATGACAAGCACAGTAAAACTCCCTCGTGTTCCACTTACCCAAGTGGCTGTGCCCTGTGGTGGAGCAGATGCAGGGCAACACAACCCAACACAACCCAACACAACCCAACACAACCCAACACAACCCAACACAACCCAACACAACCCAACACAACCCAACACAACCCAACACAACCCAACACAACCCAACACAACCCAACACAACCCAACACAACCCAACACAACCCAACACAACCCAACAGTGTGTGTCAAGAAACTGGGGCACAGAAGAGTTAAAAGCTTTGTCTTAGCTCCCATAGCTAATGAGTACTTGAGATGGGACTCAAACTCAACAGCTGAAAACTCAGTCTCCAGTCAGCCCTCTCCTGACCCTGCTGCCTCAGCTGGTGACCTGAAGTCCCCGAAAGCCTTCTTGAGTGATGATGTTGGAATAGCTTCTTGCTATGTGTCATGGAATACTTCTCTGGTCTCTTTATACTCAGCCACACTGCTCATTGGTTGCATTTTGGCTGTACCTAAATCCCACATTGACACCACAACCCTAGTCTATAATCATACAGAAGATTTATACATAAGAGCAAAAATATTATAGCCAACACCATGAATATAACCCACAAGAGTCTGTCCTACAAATTAGGTACTAAACTCAAAGCAGGGACACACTAAGACTCAAGGAGGGTGACCACCATGCCACTTCCTAAAAGGAGTATCCATGGAGGAGCTGTGTTCACATGCACATTTGTGAGTTCTTAGTCGTGGGAAGAATAGCTAGCATCCTCCAATGAGTACTCACTGTCCCAGGCACTGCAGGGTGCTAATCGTATCCCAGGCTTTCTTTCAGTAAGTCCCCTAATAAACCTTTGAAGGTACTACTATTTGATTTTCTAGAGAAACCTGAGGCACAGAAAGATGAGTTAACTTGATCTTAGCAGAGGACATCTCTCTGTGAAACCTAAAAGAAAATAAACTCAGCCAGCATGGTGGCTCATGCCTGTAATCCCAACATTCCGATGTCTTAGGCAAGAGGATCGTCATGAATCTGAAACCAATCTGTTTTCATAGTGACTTCTAAGCCATCCTAGGTTACAAAAACCATAAGAAATGAGAGAGAGGTGAAGGGAGAAGAGACTCAAAGATAGTGGGGGATTTGTTGCCCAAAGACTATGCAGATCTCTTATGTAGACAGCATTTGTGTCTCCTTCACCCATGCATGGGCTATGTGCCTGGGATCCAAGATCACAGAAGACCCCTGCCCACCTAATGCTGTGACTGTTTATTAGTGAGTCCTCTAGGTCTAGTGGGAGGCAAAATTTCCATTAATTAACAATATAAATAAATAAGTGGATAGGAGAGAAAGCGCGATGGTGGCATGGTGCCCGGAAGGCTCTACTAAAAGCAGCCAGTTTGTACATTATTAGTATCCTAGCTCGCTCTGCAAACCTGCTAACACAGCCCTTCTCTCTGAGGCACAGTCAGAGACCTCCAACACCAATACCGAGGTCATCCTTCTGTTTTCAACTAGGTGTTTTTAGATATTTCTGATGGGTCTTTTAAGGTCTTTAAGATGCCCCAGTTTACCCCAAGTCCATGGTACCTCTTCAACTCATCCACTCTCTTCCCATGGTGCCTTCAAGAAAGAAGAAAGGTCATTTCTGCAGATGCAGGGGTCCCCAGGATCACTCATGATGCTATCACATTGTCCTGTTGTTTGACAGTGACTCAGGCAGTGGCTCATTTGGGTTTTTTTCCTCAGTTAAATCTTGATGTTCTGAAGGTCAAAGCTCCCTTCTCTAACTTGCCCTGAAATAGCATTGCTAGAAATGAGCATTTAGCCAGCAGGTTGCTGCTGTAGAACAAAAGCACATGGTAGAAGGGAGACATGAAGGAGGCAGAGCAGTGAGGAATCCATTCCACCAACAAGCACACATGCTTGCCTGTGGCACTGGGAACTTGAGTGGAAACAATAGTGACAGAGGCCATGCCTTCTGCCCTCAAAGGACAGGAGACAATGCAACAGCAGGCAGTGTTTCATGAAGACAAACTGCATGTCTAGTAGAGGTAGGCAAGAAAGAGAAAGACTCCAGATACTTATACGGAAAAGATGTGAAAGTTGGGTGACCAACTTCTTTCAACTGAAACAACTGGGATGGAAGGGTTTTTGTTTTGTTTTGTTTTGTTTTGTTTGTTTGGTTTTGGTTTTTTTGGTTTTTTGGTTTTTTTTGGTTTTTTTGGTTTTTTTTGGTTTTGTTTTTGTTTTGTTTTGTTTTGTTTTGTTTTGTTTTGTTTTTTGCAAAGTTGCCTAGGCAGAACAAGCTCACTATTTACTTTGCTGTAGCTCAGATGGAGTCAGTAGAGATAAGGGCTTGATGAGTCCCAACAGGTAGTCCCTTGGTGGCACTGCTCTGATTGAGAGACAATCGGAAAGTAGAAACTTGTGCTGGGCCAAGAAATAGAGTAGACTCTTTTCAGCTTCCTTGTGAAGGGACAGTATTAGCAGATAAAATAGATAAATATGGTCAGAAATTAGAAGTAAAAGACTTCTGCTGGAGACATAGGACCAGATTCACGACTTTAATTCCTCTAAGAGGAGGCATTTACTGAAACCGTGGTTTCTAAAATTGAGTGCCCATCAATAACCAGACATGGTTTCTGGACTCCAAGAAATGGCTTGAATCATTTTATTAAACATTTATAGTGTAACTTTGGGAGGGAGCAGATCTTTTGAATCTTAAACTCTTTAAGTTTGGGAACACTTTTTACTTGACCACAGCATACATTCCGACTATCAGTGTTTGTCAGGAAGGCAGCTGGGAGTGTAGAAAACAGGGAGGAAAATAAAGACGAAAGGTCAAAAATTCCTGCAAGGGATCTCTGAGCAGTAAGTCTGTGTGCACATACACACTGCACCTTTTAAGTTATAGTGTACAGTGGGATGGTGTATATGTAGTAGGTTTTTGTCATTGTAAGATGAATACAATGTAAGAGACCGTCAAATCTGGGTTTGAAATTTCCCCTCCTACTCTAAGGACTTGGGTTCACTGATGGATACAAGCCAGAAACACCATAGGAGTTTGAGGGTCAGGTGAGGACACAGGGAGACCATGCCTGGTCTCAGCCCCAGCTCCCACATAGTCTTGATTCTAGACTCTACAAGACACAGGTGAGATTCCCTACACTCAACCATATCCACTCGTCACAAGCTCCATGTTATTGTTGTTGTAAATATTGTTGTCCAGTTTTGGATTCTTTGATGTTAGGTTAAACTTCAGAGCCATTACCTTAGTAGTTAGGAGACCAGGGCATGTGAAAGAGTTCGCCCAGCATTTGTACTTTCTTCTCAATTAAAGTGCAAATCGTGTCTATTTCATTTTTCTTCTCCTTCTCCACTCCTGCTCAGACTCTACAGAGGTGTCAGAGACTAAGCCAACATGCTTGATTGTTTAAATGAGAAAGGAGCTACTATTCTTAGCCTGGGACAGACACTAACAACCTGCCACTCATTCCCCCTCCGTCAGGGAGCAAGCATCTCTCTAATGTGGCCCAACTGCATACTGTAATCACCTGGGGTACTTTTTTAAAAAGTACTGATGTCTGAGGACAGCCCGCAGAGGCTCTGGTTTAATTACTCTGGAGAAAGGCGCTAGTATTCAGCCAGGTTAAGAAAAACTGCTGTAACGTGAGAAGAAAATTACTTACCTACTTCTTCCACTCTCAACAAACAACTATAATCTCCCTAGTTCTGCTGGAGTCAGAGCCCCAGTTGTACTAAGGGTTTGCCCACCTTGTGGTTCCTTTATTTTGTTTGAGGACATTATTTAATGAAGATACTTATCGATTGGGGGCATACCAAGATATTGCAAAACCCAATGTCTCCCTCTTTTGACAATTAAAAAGAGGACAAAAGCCCCTAGGTTTCAAATATGAATGAATATCTAAGATTCTGTGAGTCAGTGAAACACTGACAGATACTTGGCGCATGTGATCCAATATTTCCACCTCTAAATGGTATGAGAATTACCAGTGCCCTGTTCAGAGCCACATGTAAAACCATATTACTGAGTGCCATCCTCAGAAATTCTAGTTCAGTAAGTCTGGAGTGGACGGCAGGAGTGCAAAGCTAAAGCAAGTTGTCAAGACTTGATTACAGGAGCCAGTAGGGGTAGACCATTGGGCAGCTTCTCTCTAAACTAAACAGGTCGGATGCTTTGGCCTCTACAATACCTTTCTCTCTTTAACATGAAAAGCATGAATTGTGTTAATAATGTTTAATGCCATTTCCCCAGCATCCCCCCTAAAAAGGTAATATACCATAGCTTTTGTACAGTTAGAGAGAATTTGTGTATAATTAAAATTATAGGAACAAGTTTAGGGCTGAGACGAGTTAAGACTATAGACTCCTGATGAAAATTACTGACTTTAAAGTGTCAGACTGGGAAACAATAATGAGCACCTATCTGAATTCGAAGTGAAGCAGCAGAGGAAAAAAAAAAATCAGAGAAGAACTTGGCACTTTCCATGATCTGGTCATGAAAGGGTGCCCTTGCAAGCCCAGTAGAAGCCATCCTTTTTAATCCCTTGTTAATTCCTCAATGAAAACCAAATAAGAGAAGTCTTAAAAGAGAGCTGAAGGCTTGGATGATAACTCAGTTGCAGAAGTGGATGTCTTGTAAGCATGGGGACCTCACTTTGATGCCCAGAACCAAGTTTTGGTTTTTTAATGTCAAAGGTGGCACATGTTGCAATCATGGCACTGAGGATGTGGAGATGTAAATCCGTTGTTCTTTCTGGTCAGTCAGCTTAATACTTGGTAAGCATCAGATCTATGAGAGAAGCTGCCTCACAAAGCAAGGTGAACTGTGTATCAGAAATGACAGCTGAGCTTGTCCTGTGGCCTCTCTGTGTACATGAATGCATGAATGCACTACACACAGAGAGACACACAGACACAAATACAGACACAATGTGTGTGTGTGTGTGTGTGTGTGTGTGTGTGTGTGTGTGTGTGTGTGTGTATAGCGGGTGGAATAAGACAGAAAAGAATTTGAGAAGGGACAGAAAACAGCTCCAGTAAAAAACAACATTGTTCTACTCAATGAGAGTTTGACATTGAGAAAAAAATCAAAGAGAAAGTAAGATCCACTCCATGTTCCATCTCAGAACACTGAAACTCCAAGCCTTAAGCAGGAAATGCCCCCACCTCTAAAATTATACAAACTTTAGGCAGTCAAGAAAGTCTTTATCCTCAAGGCAGTGTCTACCACCAGGATATAAAAGGGGCTATGCCACCTTGGTCACGTAGCTCCTTTGTCAATTCACAGTCTGTCCCTCTGCTGCCTCCTGCCCACAGAGTTTCTGAAAATGGGCCTAATGAGCCCAGTCCATTAGATAGAATTACACATAGAGGTATTGAGGCTTGAGTATGAGGGGACAAGTGCTTGGAGCACTTGTCACTAAATCTCTTTAGTCTCACCTTTCTTCTTAGATAGCATTCGAGGATAGAGGTATCATCTCAGTCCATCCTCAACCCTGCCATAAGAAGCAGGATCACAATTCGTACTTTACAGATGAGGGAATCAAACTTGAAGAAATGGTATAAGCCATTCAACCTGGAAACACCAAGATCAAACCATCTTACTTTACAAAGAAAAGTCAGTGCCATTTCCCCTGCACCCTTGCTCCCATTGGCCTCAAGCTTTGGGTTTTGATCCAATGAAACTAGAATGTTATCCTTTAATCCATTAGTTTTTAGAATATATAAGAGCCACTTGTGCTATAATTATTAAGAACCACAACAAACTTGGGAGATAGATGTATCAGAGATGTATCATCTTTTATTACTTCAGGGTTTCCTTTCTAACTTCACCCTCACAACAGCCCATTCTTGTTCCCTGTCTTCTATTCTAAATAATACCCTAGTAACATTCCCATGCTGATGGATTGTATCTGGAGTTATTCATAAATATAAGAATAATTATTATATCCAACATGCATTGAATACTCATATCAGCAAAACAACTAAGGGCCAGTGACAGAGCTCAGTAGGTGTCTGAGTTAGGGTTTCACTGCTGTGAACAGACACCATGACCAAGGCAACTCTTGAAAGGACAACACTTAATCGGGGCTGGCTTATGGAGTGGTGATTTGATCTGTTCCATCAGCTGTGTCCTCCAGAATAAGAAAAAGAAGCAATTTTAACCTCAGCTTCCAGGATCGAGATGGAATAAAATGTGAAAGCCAGTTAACAAAGTGAATGAAGGAAGACAGGGAAAGAAAGGAGATAAACACAGAGAGGAAGACAAAGAGAGGCTAACGTTTGGTCATCACACTAAAATACACAAATATAATGCTAAGGGAAATGGTCAAATAGGCTCGTCCTATAAATCCAACACATATTAATTTTACTTTATAAAGCCACATATCAAAAACTAGAGGGACTATGTTTAGAGAACTCAATGACACTCTCAGTTAAAAGAAATTAATAAAGTCACCATTTCCATTTTTCAAGTGTTAGAAATTATAAGACTAGAGAAACTTTTTTAAAAATCCCAATTAAAAACTTATAAATAAGATATTATTGAATAAGTGTGTAAAGAGGAAGTCCACACATTAAAAAAAAACTATACTGAGAAATTCACCCAAATATTATCACAAAACTAATGATCCGAAGCAGTGAAGAAGCATATAGAAGAGAAGAGAGATTTCTAACAGAAGGAGAAAAGTATCTATCAGAAGAAAACAAAAGTGATAAGAAATAAAGATTTTCCAAACCTACTGTGAGTGTCACCTAGTCAAACTTATCTCTGATACCTGCATAGGGAAGGAAGCACAGATCCATATCTGACCTTTTTAGTGAAGCTTCAAACATCATAAAGAAAGGGGAGGAAAAAGCTCTCAAGAGCTACACAAAGAAAAGTCATATTTCTTAAAAAGTGAAAGTACTTGGAATGACAGCAGCAACAAAGAGGACAGGTGACAATGGAGTCAGAGCTTGGTAATGCTGAAAGAAAAATATATGTGTTTAAGAGTATGAACCAAAACTAGGTAATTTCCCATTACAAAAATATGTCGTATGACCCATACGTCTTCACTACGAAGAACCACAAAAGAATACACTTCAACAACAACAAAGTGAATTTAGAGAGTCATTATAAGACAAAAAAATGAAAATAGTAAATTAGGCCAACAAATTTGACACTGTAGACCATAAAAATTTTCATATGTTTTAAAAGAGGGAAGTTAAAACCCAGACAAGAGCAAAACGGGTTGCAAATGTTTTGCGTCCATTGCTGTTTAACAAGCTGAGGTTCTTTACCTACATTATAAGGAAAAGCACATTTTTCTATTCTATCCATGAAAGAATAGTGCTTAGTCTTTATCTTCCAAACTAGCAGAGAGAATGCAAGAGCTTCATGGTGGGAATACAGGGGCTTATCAACCAACAGAAAGATAAAGGAAGAAAAGAAAATAGAATTGAGGAGAAAAGAATAACCAAAGCATAAAATGCATCTGAAATATACCACGGTAGATATACAGATAAAATGGTCAATAAAACAAGGGTTAGCATACTAGAATTTATTTTAAACAAACTATTATTGCTTACAGCAGACCTGCTCGAAGCAAAAACCCGAGAAAATTAATATGGGAAGCCGTTTAGGACAGCAAATTATCAGTATCTAGGAATTTTTTAAATGAACAAAATCCTCACTTTGAAGACATAGACTACAGAACAGCTTTTAGTTTTCAAAGTGCACTTTGTGATCCAGTTCTGGATCATAGAATCAATTTAGTAAGCCAGAACCAGAATACTTTGGGTTAAAAATGAATATGAAGTCAAAAGTGTAAGGTAGAAAGGATAAGAAGGGTGGAGGCTGGAGAGATGGCTCAGCAGGTAAAAGCACATAGAATTCTTAGAAATGACCCAGGCTCAGTTCCCAGAAGCCGTATCAGCTTACAACTATATGTAACTCCAGTTCCCAGGGATCTGTCGCCCTCTGCTGGTCAGCATGGATACTGCATATACATGATGTGGCTACATACCTTCAGGTAAAACACTCATACCATACACATAAAAATAAATAAATATTGTTTAAAAGACAGAATGTAGAGAATAGAGTAAGACAGAATAGGATAAAACAGAACAGGCACAAGACTATATATCAGAACACTCCGTGGATACATCAGGAGCGTTACTTCATAAAACTTTTATTTGGAGATATGAATGACTTATACAAGAAATGCTATGTAAAATCCATTTCCACCTTGTTTTAAGATGTGATAACTTGAGTCTAAAGGAACTTTTGCATTAACCCAGGAGGATACATGTTTCAGAATGTACACTTCAGTGTGATTTGTTATTCTAAAAATGAGAAACGTGTTCAGAAGTACAGTGCTGGATAAATTAATTGAGGTCAATAAAAATTCAGAGAAAGGTTATACAATAAAGAAAATAAGCTCACATGTATGTGCCAACACAGAAAGGAAGCAAAACAATGCTTCATATTCTTATGAACATGCACCAGAACAGTACAGCAACAATATAAAAACCTGTAGGGTGTGATAAATACCAGATTTGTAAGTGTAAAAAGTTCTTGGAAACAAGAATATGAAGGACCAGGAAATAAAATCAGGAAGGCCTACATGAGAATCAGCTGAATCTAAAGTGGTTCCTTTTTTTAAAGGAAGGAGGTAAATATGAAGAAAATAAAGTTTAAGTAATTTACTTCTACTTTTCTACATGTTATTTTTGGTCCAAAATTATAAAGTTTCAAAATTGGTCTAATATAAACCTCTATGCTGCCAAACCTTCCAGACATGGCTCATCCCTATTCTGGACATTGGCCTTGCATCTCACTCCAAAGAAAGAGATATGGTCAACCATGAATTCTTCAGGTAAATTGATTAACTAATTAATTGTGACTCAAAATTGTTCTATATGGAGCCAAAGTAGAGTTATGACCCAGCAACACGTGTTCATGTACACACACACACACACACACACACACACACACACACACACACACACACATAGATGCACATGCACACCCATGTATTTACACACACACACACACACTCATGCACATACACTCACACTCAGAGACACACGCATGCACACACACACAACCACAGTAACGCTGAGTGCGACAGAGGTTCCATTGTGCCTCTGATGAGCAAAGATGAATGGTATCACTTTTCTTCACCTAATGAACATTTCAATCTCCTAATAAACATCCTAATAAAGAAAAATTGAGACTTAACTCACTTTTATGATTGTTACTGACATGCCAAAAGGTCTTAATTGGGCTGAAAACAGCTTCCAATAATAATACCCTCCTTAATTGATTCATTAAAGGAGCCCCCGCTGAGAGAGGAGTGTTAACTCCAGGAGAAGAAATGAAATAGAGGCCTGGTTCCCACTGAGTGGCCATGATCTCTCTGCCATCAACTCCCTAGGCCATTGAAAAGGGTGTTAAGGGTGTCCAATGCCTGACATCAGTCTCAGTCCCAAAAGGGGCCCAGAAGGCAAATGGGGTTTCCTGTGTCCCCACTCCTTTATGGGGTAATGGGAAGCAAAACTGGAGTCTCAAAGCACTTTGTCTCCCAGCGAGACAAGTCTGCAAATAAGCAAGCAGGCAACGAGATTCATTGATAGCATGAGATCAAACCTCTAGGCTACCACATCCCTGCATGGTAGACCAGGCACAGGAGAGAGGCAGGTTGAAAGCAGGACAATCATCTGTTTGCAGGAAGGGTGGTTTTGATCATATCACAGAGACAACAGTGCACTCAAAGCCATGAGGTCTAAAATTACACAGGAGACTGTCTCACTCTGCCACTAACTAGCTGTCACTTTGGAACGATTACCCAACCCATGCTGCAACATAAACTGCTTATGCCACCACAGCTGCCAGAGTGAACCAGATCTTTTCCTTTTGCTCAAAACCCTTTCATCGCTCCCCATTGCATTCCTCCACAACTGTCCCTCCCCGACCCAGTACCTCCCTGACTTCATCACCCAGTCCACTCACTCAATAACACATTCCACCCAACTGCTCTGCAAAAGCATCCAGCGCTCTGCCACCTCGGCCTTTGACCAGCTCTGCCTTTGCTTCCATCTCCCTCCTTGATCTCCTCAGTCTCTGATGTACTACCACCCCCTTCATGACTGCTTTATTTAATGTCTGCTCTCTCCAAATATCTTCCTAGTCTTTCTTTTTCCATGGCACTTATCACATTCTAGCGTTCTATATGATTTATTTATTATGATGACTGCTGTTCCATTCCCAGACCCATCCTAGCTGCCCAAAATGATGGGGAGTGAGTGCTTAACTTCTGTTACATGAAAACTTCCTAAGATTGGTCTGGTGACTAAACTAGATGATGCTCGTCCAGCACCTAGGTCAACAGAGACATGTGGAAGTACTCAGTAAACAGTCCTTGCTGCTCTGTAATGGTTAGTATTCTTGCTGGAATTATTAGTTTTTGTTCAGCATAAAAGATGTAAGCTAGTCCCTCCATTCATTTTGTACCATAATAAAACTTCTCTTATTCCTGTATTAGTTATTTAGGGTATGGTTCTCTTCACCCCTGGTTCTTAGAAGGAGAAACACCTAAAAGACTTACATTTCGTTTTCTGATACTGTATAACATATAGATATGGATGATTAGTTAGTGATAAAGACAGAGACAGAAACAGAGATGGAGATAGATACACCATCAGCTAAGTATCAAAGGTGATAGGTCACCCCTCCCCACCTCCTTTATCAGTATATCCAGGGCTAAGAAGAGCTACTAGGTAAAGGATACTAGTTGCAACTGAGACCTACTGCCCCCTGTCTCTGTAGGACTCTGTCACACACAAACACCATTTCCACGGCACCTATATGCCAGCAAAAGACTAGAAAGTGTTTGACTTTTACATCTACCAAAGTGTAAGGCAGGAAGCAGGAAGGAAGCCATGTGATTTGCTTGCTAGAATCCTCAGAATTGAAACCCGCTGCCACACAGTCTGAGACGCTTGCGCTTCTCTCCAGGAAAAGAAGAAAACAGCCACCATCTGGCCAACCCATAACCTCCCAGGCGCTAATGAGATGCCTTCTTTGTCAAACACTTAGGAGCCTCCGTGATAAAGCACCACCCTGGGTAAATAATGAATGGAGCAGACCCATTAACTCAAAGTTTGACTGCGTCCTCTGTTTTCTTAACATGAAGGAAGACAGGAACAGCTGAGGCAATGAGCCGTCGAGCACTCAGAACCAGAGTCTGCTCTCCACTTCTCAGCTGATAAACCATGTGAAGTACACATGGCAGCCAAGACACCGAGTGCTGGTCTCTGTCTCTCTCCCTTGGCATCCAGACTCCTTTGTTCTGTGAATGACACCTGTGTGAGAGAACATGGCTTGGTGACTCTCACCCTACCAATGGTCTCATCAATGCAGCCATCTACAGAGGGTTAGGGAGGCAGGAAAGGGCGGCAGTTTTAAAGATGTAAGTTTCTGAGGAAGAAATCTGGGATCTGTCAGTTAGCATCTCTGTGACCTCAGCCCAGTTACTTCACCTCTGGGAGCCTTAGTTTCCACATCTGTACGTATGGTGATACCAACACTTGACCCATAAAGTTTGTGGAGCTGTAGATCAAATTATGGATGAAGTCACTTAGCACTGAATCTGAAGACCAGCAAGAACTCAATAAACACTACCCATCTGAAGAGTCTCAAAGAACCAAAAGCCAGGGTGCTGTCATAGTCAATCATCCAGTGGCTCCACAAATACCTATTCTACACCTACTGTTCCCAAGTTCCAATTTAGCCACCAAAGAAACAGCAGCAAGCAAAGGAGACAAGATGTCTTGCCTTTACCAAGCTTGTTGGCTGATGGATGATGATGACAACGATGACGACTGACTGATACATGATGATATGACCATGCTGTCACACAGTATTTATGTATACTTTACCTATATTAACTTATTTAATGTTGCAACCACCCTGTGGAGTACTATAATCATTGTCATCATTGTTGTCATTGTCGTCATCACTATCATCATCACCATCATCTCCATATGACTTACAAAGTAGCTGAGACATAAATGATAAATTACCCCAAGTCATGAAGCTTTTAGGCACCAAATCTACTCTCTTGAGCAATTACACATACACATATATCTCCCTGCAGCTGCTAGAGAGTGAACAATTTACAGATAGAACATTCATTTGTGTATGTGGGGGGGGTGAGAGTGCTTAATAAATGCTCACTTTTAGAATGAGGGACAGATTTTCTCTGAGGTACTAGAGCCTCTCTCCTTGTGCACCCCCTCCATGAGACCTGAATATATAATGAAAACATACTATTCTTCCAAATGTACAGGGAGGTTATTAAGTTGACATTTGATTTTCTAGAAATGGTGTTGAATTTTCCTTGAAGCCCCTGCACTCTCTCCTGTACTCTCAAATACAAATGACATAGATTTGAGAGAGTTCTCACAGACAGTGATAGAGTATATGATAAAATATGCCCAACCTTTTATTTTGGAAACCAACATAGCATTCCAACTAAATCCAACAAATGTCAAAAGCCTGTGTATGTCTATAATCCCAGCACTTGGAAAGCTAAGGCAAGAGGATCACGAGTTTGAAGCCAGCATTGGCTACATAGCAAGATATTGCCTCAATAAAAGAAAAGAACAAATCTCACTCATAAGTTCTCCAACTCAAGTGCTTCTAACTCTTCATTATTCTCAGGGATATTTAAACAAAAATTAGTTGAAATTGAATTGAAAATGAAGAAGACAGAGACAACTATTTCCCTGAGGGGGATGAAGGCAGAAGACAGATACTGTACTGAAAATGCTTGGTGCCTGACCTATAACAATAATTAATTTTATATTAAGTCCATAATATACTGAGTTATATATATTTCAATATATGTTATTATATTTTTGCAGTTAACAAATGACATGTTTAAAATTAATCTGAATCCATCTTACCAATCAATTATAATAACATCATGTTGCACAATATTAAACTATTAATATAATAAAAATGCATTTTACCAAAACTCCCATTTATTAATAAAGTCTACTAGGTTCTGAATTTTCCACATTGTCTCATTTAAACCCTATAATAATCATGAATAAATAGTAGCAATATACTCTCTATTAGATAAGTTGCTATAACTATGATACCTAAAAATAGTTGTTTAAACAAGAGTCCCTTACAGTATAACAGTTAAGAAGCAGTGCTATGTACAGTTTATGCTGCTTTGACAAAGACACAGAATAAGTGGTTGAAGATAATTTTTTTTCTTGTAGTTTTTTTTTTCTTGTGGTGACCCGTGACTGCCTTGTCAGCCCACCATCACCTAAATGAGTGACGCGTCATCTCACTCAGGCACATCCCAGACAGCTAGCAGTTGGAAAGAGCAACGAGAGAGCAGGCCCACTTCTTTTTATGAACAAATTCCAACAGCAGCTCACATCACCTGTGTCTCCTTGACAGGAACTTAGTCATAGAGGAATGTGAGAAAACTACTGTCTTCACAGAAGCCCATTTCTTCTCTTCTCCTTTTTGACACTGATAACTTAAAAAACAATCCTCATATCATCATTTGAGTTCCTACCCATTCAAAAATTCAGACCCTGGGCTGGGAAGAGAGCTTGGCCGGTAAAACACTTGCTTTATAAGCAAAAAACTAGATATGGTCATGTATACACATAATCCCAGTAGTGGAGATGTAGAGGCAGGAGGATTGCTAGAGTTCACTGGCCAGTCGGTCTAGTCTAATTAATCAGCTCCAGACCAGAAAGAAGTCCTATCTCAAAAGAGGTAGACTGTGTTACTGAGAATAATAAATGAGGTAGTCCTGTGGCTTCTATATTTACATGTACATACACACACACACATGAATAGACACATGAATAAAAATATTCAGACTATCATAGGGTGGTCTTGTTGCACCACTGAGGACTATGGAATACCTTCTTGTACCATGTTTGGCTCAGCCATGGAATCTACTTTGTCCCATGGAATGTTAGTGGCCATGGTACAAGAAGTTTTAAATGTATTGACTGGTTGAACTGGGCTACTGCCCTGTGGGTACACTTATCCCCAAAGAGTCACTTCCCTTTTTAGCCCGAGCTTAAAGCAACAAACACATTATATATGACTCAAAGCCAACGTACAATGAGGTTAACCCCAGTCCCATGTAACCTAAAATGGAGCCATTTGCTGTGCCCAGCCTAGATCTGTTGAACAGACTTGGAAATGAGCCTGTTGCTGTAGGTCACTGGATTTAAGACAATTCTTCTCCCATATTATTGATACAATAACTGGCCAGTGGGAAAATGGGATCAGAAGTAGGATTCTGCCATAATGAAAACCTAAAGTATGTACCTGTGACTTGGGCAGTAGGCAGATGGTGAGAAAGCCGTAATGGAAGTCTGGAAACATGCCATCCTGTGTTAGTTCAAGAAGAAGTACTTGGCAAAACTCATCTGTAATGGTTTGGAAGACAGAAAATATACCTAATGAACTTGAAGCATTGGACAAGAAAGGGTCCAGGCAGAATATTGATTGTGTAATATACATGTTACCAGCTGGATAAGATACTACAAGACAAAGTGAGTTTTGAAAAAAGAACTGAGACTTGAAGGTGAATGAAGAAAGCTCAAAAATTCTGAGGCTTCCAAGTTGGAAGACTAAAATTATCTTTCACCTCACTATTTTATCAGTCTCAAGACAAAGCCTAAATCAAGGGTGTGGCTGTCACATCTTCTGTAACAACTTCTAAAAGGACTAATACAATGCCTGACTATGCTCTTTGGCTGAGGAAGGTGCCCCTGGAAACAAATGGGTGAAACTATAGAGACCTAATATAACCAAAGTAGCTGAAATTAAGTCTTAAGAAAAAGAGAGACATCTCAGATGCTTCATAGATCTAACTTTTGGTGCAGGGAATTGACTGAGATCAAATCCTTTCAAAGTAGCTATATTGATGAAATGCTACCAGCTTGAGATAACTGTTTGAAGTGGAAAATGATCCCTGCCTTTTCAATTTCTAAAAGCAGGAAGCAGGCTTGTAAGTTGCTGAGTTAGAGAAAGCCTTGAGCTCTAAAGTCCTCTTTAGAGGTGGCCATGCATGTTAGATGACAGAAAAGGGAAGGACCTCCCAGACGAGGGAGCCAAAAGACACAAAGAGAGTTAGAGAGGAAGCCACGCCCAGAGATAGAACAGGATCTCACCCACAGATCAACACACTATGACCCAAGGCCAAACCCAGCTGTACCCTGGGTTTGGAAATACCTTTATGTTGGAACACAACCACACACACACACACACACACACACACACACACACACACACACACACTAGTCGCACTGCCTTTCTTTTCTTAACTTGTAACAAATATGTATGAGCTACAAAATCTAAAATATTTATTATCTGGCCCTTCACAGTTGACAGTGATGAACGGAACCTCTGCACCCACAGAATGAAGCAGCCTGGCTTTCCTTGCACAGTGAGATTTCAGAATGGCTGCAGATCCGTTACTGCAGTGCCTTTCTTCCCTGTTCCAAGTGGGAATGTGCAAAGAATTTTTCTCATCCTCATTCAACATTACTTGTTAGAAGGTTAGAAGGCAAATCACTTGTCTTTTCAGTTTATGGGTATCTTAGTCAACAAAAGTCCTGTCGGTATTTGGGGTGATTTCAAGATCCCAGACTTCAAGCCAGATACTGACTGAATGAGAGAGTTGAAAGTATTGGCAAGGCAGTAAGTAAATCCTGCATGTAGAAGAACAGTGAATAAGAGGCCAGATTATAACGTTTTGTGCTGTTATTGAATTCCCTTCTCCCTGTAGCCCAGAGCCCATAGCTCGTAGCCCATAGCCTGTAGCTTGTAGCCTAATGACATGGGATTGGCCAGGTGACTTCTTTTAGCCAAAGGAATGTCATCAGCCAGCCCAGTAACTGAGGCTTTATGTGCTACTGTAGGTTGTTTTGGACCTTGTATTTCTACCCTCTATTATGAGAAGAGAATCCCATGAACCTGCTGTTTAGAGTGAACACAAATGGAGCAGACCTGAACCAAAGATAGTCTTGGGCCAAATCCCCTGAGACCAGAGCCTAAAGCAATTCTTCCAAATAAGCACAGACCAGATCATGTAATCATCAGTCTGCAGATCCATCCCTGATAACAGGAACTGTGGTTTGCTAAGAACTGTGGCTTGCTACCCAGGTGGTTGACATACAAGGCTTCCACAAAGTGGTAAGGTTGTTGGAATCCAGCAGAAGGCTTTTCAGTTTGGAAACACAAAAACTGTCATGCAAATCTCAACTCTGATGCTCATCTGCTCTTTAATTAGAGAAAGTCACGATACATTTTTGAGTCTCGAGCTGATTACAGAATGCGTATAAGGAAGCAGCCCACACTGGTGGTATCTGGGTACTCGGGTGGTAGGAAAGAGTAGGGTCCGCAAAAATAAATTATATGCAAAAATGTCATAACGGAACCTATTACTTTATATACTAACTAAAATAAAAATTCTAAATTAGAAGGTCATTTTAAGACTCAATAGCATATTTGAGTATGACTGTAAATAGAATACACAGATAGAAAGTTTCTCCAGTATTGCTCTTCTGTTTACATAAAAGCTGCCTGGTTCTATTTTTAATTAATGACAGAGAGAGAGAGATGATGCCATTGATATCTTCTGACCCCAAAATATGGCCCTATTAAGTTTGGAAGGATAAATATCCCCAAGCTGTTAGTATTTTAATCATTCTTTCTTAATTCTATCTGATCCCTGATTTTTTCCCTCCAATGAACATCTATTATTTCTATTATAAGAAAGCAAAACAGCATAAAGGTTATTTGTTTGCAAATGGATTGCGCTATCCAGTCTTTTATTCCTAGGCGTCTCCCCAAGTCTGGCCCTCACCATGATTAAGGTAACACTCACTGGTCACAACAACCTGGCTGCCAGACAGAAAGAATGTTCTCTGAGCCCACATTCCTGCCTCAGCACAGAATGGGGAAAATGCAGAACATTCTCCTTTGCACACCAGCCAAAATCCCTGAAAGCCCAGCCAGCCAACCAGTTCTGAGCAAAGAGCCCTCCATGGGAAATGCTCATTTAAAACTGTGTCGTTCAAATAGCGTTCCCTGTGTCCTGGTGTCACTCGACCAGAGTCTGGGGTGTTACAACCTGATTACATTGTGTTCATGTCAAAAAATATTTTTTCTTTCTCCAAAATGCCAAAGGGAAGAACACAGGTTTCCTAGAAATAGCTCTGAATTGTCTCTCCGTACCCAAGAATGCAAGCAACATGGGCACAGACTCTGTCTAAACAGAGGGGGAGAAGGTCAAATCCATACCACTGATGAGATCCATTCATTCCACAAAGACAGCCAACACTGGTTTCTGTGGAGAATTATTTGAAAAATAAATCTACCCACACAGTTCCTCTCAGCCCTCCAGCTAAAGCAGTAGAACCCACCAGAAACTTCTCAGCTTGCTTTATGACAGAGTAGCCAAGCCAGGCAAGAGCACCTCACCACGGAACCAATGATCAAATTTCCCTCTGGCACAGTGGAATCTGCTCAGTATTTATTGAATGAATGGTTGTGCAATGTTAAGCAGCACATCATCTCCCACTGCCATATTGCCACCCACTACCACCAACAGACTCGGGAGAAGTGAGGCCTGTGGACAGAGCATGCTAAGTGTGGCATGTGGAAGCCTGCTTCCCGTCAGAGGCATCGGTCACCCACTGGTTGGATGGCTGTGGACAGCTGCCGAGTGGCATCTGCTCAGCCAGTGGAGGTGGTCAGATGATCTCTTAGGTATCTTTGTAGCATGAAGCCTCAGCTTCTTAGTCACAGGCAGCATCCACTGAGCATTCCACGTCATTCAGGCACTAGGCTAAACACTTTGCCTTCGTCATCTCAGGTGATACTAGAGACAGCCCTTTGAGCTGCTAGGATTATCTCTACTTTAGGGAAGGGAAGACCTAGGTCTCCAGTACCACACACACAGTGGAACAGGAGCTGAGAACTGGAGTTTAACTTAGGAACCCGTGCTCTCCAACATAAAACCAAACAGAATCTGCCTCCACAGCACATCTTAGGGTGTTGGCTGACCTCTGGGGCCACTATGTCTTCAGAAGAGTTCATTTTCCATGTAGCTGGATTCTTAGACAATTGTTCTTCAAATGCCTTCAGCAGAAGGTAGCTCCACAAGCAGGCTTCACTGGGCATCTGTCAGAGATGGGGTTCCAGAGATGGCTTGAGGCCCCAAACTACTGTCAAGTGTCAAAACATCTGAGAAAAGAGAAAGAAGCTACAGAGGATGGCAACCAGTCCCAAGACTGCAGTAGTTTGAGCCACCTTTAAGACACAGAGAAGGCAAAAAAGAAATAAAGAAAGAATGAGAGAGAGAGAGAGAGAGAGAGAGAGAGAGAGAGAGAGAGAGAGAAGGAAGAAGAAGAAGAAGAAGAAGGAGGAGGAGGAGGAGGAGGAGGAGGAGGAGGAGGAGGAGGAGGAGGAGGAGGAGGAGGAGGAGGAGGGAAGGAAGGAAGGAAGGAAGGAAGGAAGGAAGGAAAGGAAAGGAAAGGAAAGGAAAGGAAAGGAAAGGAAAGGAAAGGAAAGGAAAGGAAAGGAAAGGAAAGGAAAGATATGTGTATTTTTTTTTAAGCAACTTGGCACAACTGTTAAGACTGTAACCATATTCCTGATTAGGTATCTCTGCTAGTTATCTCCCTGTGTCATGAGTATGCAGAGGCATGACCCTGCCTGTGACAAGAAGATACAGATAAAAAGTCAAGAATACTTGAGACCTCAATATGGTCTCCCAACACACACAAGCTGGCCAAGATAAATGACTTTGACTGAAAAGTTGGGACAGAAAATTTAAAATATATATATATATATATATATATATATATATATATATATATTAATATTTTTATATTCTTTGAGGTTATTATATAATTACATCATTCCCCCTTCCCTTTCCTCCCTCCAAACCTTCCCATTTATCCCCTTGCTCCTTTCCAAACTCATGGCCTCTTTTACTTTAATTGTTGTGATATATATTTCTAAATACATAAATACAACCTGCTCAGTCTGTATAATGTTGCTAGCACGCATATGTTTTGAGATTCAGCAGTAGACACATTTCTCAAAGGAAACAGAAAAAAAATCAAATAAATTTTCTTTAAAGTCATACCTGAGTTTCTCAGAGTGCTAAAAATGAAATCAGGTGCTGAGAAATAACAAACGCACAGACCCCCAAAGTTCCAGGTAATGAACATGTGCGCTTGAAGAGGAAGAGAAAGGAAATACAGCTCATGTTTGGTGTCTAGGAAGCCAACGATATTGAGGAGTTACGCAGGGAGAGTCAGATTCATTAGCGGCCCAGAAGCGAAGAGCCTGTCTCCTAAACCAGATGTCCTTAAACCCAAAATAGGAAAAAAAAAAAAAAAAAGTGACTGGGTTTGGATTTCTTCAAGAGAAACCTATAAGTACAAATTTAATTCTATGGTGTGTGTATAAACATGTGAGTGAGAGGGAGAGACAGAGAGAGAGAGAGAGAGAGAGAGAGAGAGAGAGAGAGAGAGAGAGAGACTTTTGCTTGGTGACAGATGAATATCAATCAGTGACTCTGGGTGGCTGCTGTTCTTGCCAGTGAGAGGAAGCATTACATCTGCTAACAAATGATCCCAGTGAGCCTTCTTGTTAGTATTGGGCAAATGATCCTCTGGATATGCCTAATCCAAACCACACAAAGGAGCGAGGCCATAGGAAGGCAGTTTGCTTGAGGCAAAATGACATTTTTCATGCTGAAATTACCTATTCCTCTCCCGCCACCATCCCCCACTTTTGAGCACTGAATCCTTGCAGCAGTGGGCATTATGAGAAAATAGGCAGGTAGTCAGACGTGGTAGAAAGATCAATGCTTCTACATTCCTCTGCCTCTGCTATTCTGCCGCCACCTCCCTCTGCTCCCTCTCTGAATGAGGCTCCCAGGAACTCCTGCTAACCTGCCTCTGTCCTGAGCTGCATAGAAACATCTTCTTTAAGACAGTCCCAATCCTCCCTAAATCTGGTCAACAAGTGTACTCTGTATCTGCCTAGAAAAGCAGAAGGCTCACTAAATCCCTGTAACATGATGGGTCCAGGAGAGAGACATAGTAGGTACAGACCACAGGAGATAGGTGGTCAGGCCATTTCCAATTATTTCCTAGCTGCTTCAAAAACAGCCGCTTCCTACCTCCCTGACTCTGAAAATCATATCCACCTAGACTGCCAAAATGTGAATGGCCTGTAGCAGAAATATTAAATTTTAAAGCTCTACAGTATGTGAGTGTGGAGGCTGGGATCTAGGGTGGGGCTTGGATGTGTTCCTTGATCCAAAAATCACACCTTGGGAGTTTAAAAAAAAAAAATCTGTGAAGAGTATAATGCAAAAGCAGAGCATGAGATGAAATGAGAAGAAAGACAAAGAGGAGAAAAGAAAGAAAGAGGGAAGAGCAGAGGGAGGGAGGAGAGGGAAGAAGGCAGGCACCTGCCAAGGTGATAGTTTCACAACTTGCCTGGCTCTTCTCACTTTGAACACAGTAACACTGCCACCTAGAGGCTGACACCCACTTCTTTGACTTGAGCACCTCTGTGCAAGACTTGTGTATATTCCTTGAGGAAGCTTACAAAGGGGGAAAGTCAGATATGGGAGGGGACAGGGTAAGGTATCACTAAGAATTTCAGCATCTAACCATATCAAAGTGGGTAGTATTTATTAAGTGGCTATTTTAAAGCAAGGACTGGGCAGTGTTAGGAATAGAAACAGGGATATGACTATATTTTCTCTGCTCAAAGATCTCAGTCTAGAGAGAGAAGACAAACACACACATAAAACATGAAGAACAGGAATTACTTTCAATGTAGAAACGTGTCATGCACACGATGAAGTGAAGGAGAGATTAATTCTGACCAGGGAAATTGGGAGAAGACTATGATCTAGCCAGAACTCAAGGAAACAAAGAAATTGGAATCTGGACATCACAGGGAAATCCAGATTGAAGCAAACACCAAATGGTGCATGACATCTAGAAAATGCACCATGAATGCTCCCTGTGACTGGGTTGCTGGGCAGATATTATCTATAGGAAAAGGAACAATGAAGATCAGAAAACCAAACTGGTCTAAATTATCCTTGACTCTGAACGGGAAGCTGCAAGAATTTTCAAGTGAACAAGAACAGAGTTTTGTAAGTTTCATTCGGGGATGCCCAAGGCTGGGAGAAGAGGTTGGCAACTAGCAGATGCTCAATTACAAATTGTGCAATAAATGGCTATGACAGGAAGCCCATTGTCTTAGTTAATATTTCATTGCTATAAAGAGACACCATGACCACGGTAACTCTTAGTAAAGGAAAACATTTAATTGGTGCTGGCTTACAATTTCAGAGGTTTAGTCCATTATCATCACGGTGGGAAGCATGGCAGAATATAGGTCAGCATGGTGCTGGAGACGAAGCCCAAAGTTCTACACCTTGATTGTCAGGTAACAGGAGACTATCTTCACACTGGGCAGAGCTTGAGTTTAGTAGACCTCAAATTCTGCCCCGACAGTGACACACTTTCTACAAAAATGCCACACCTCCTAATAGTGTTACTTCCCATGGGCCAAGCATTGGAACACATGAGTCTCTGGGGGTTATACTTATTCAAACCACCATATTCTGCTCCCAGACTTCCATAGACTTGTAGCTATTCCATAATGCAAAATACATTCAGTCCAACTTCAAAAGTCCCCATTGTCTATCATAGTCTCAACAATGTTTAAAAGTCCAAAGTTCAAAGTCTCTTCTGAGATTCTTGTAATCTCTTAATTATAAAATAAAAAAGCAGATCTCATACTTCTAACAACTCATGGCATAGGATATTCATTACCATTCCAAAACATAGGGAAGGAACCACAGTGAGGAAATACTGGAACAAAGCAACATGGGAAAACCATCTGAGCACACTCCAGCCTCTACATCTTTGTGTCTGATGTCAAAATACTCTTCAGATCTCCAACTCCTTTCAGCTTTGTTGACTGCAACACACTCCTTCCTCTTGAGCAGGTTCAACTTTCTGTTATCAGCTTTCCTCAGCAGGTATCTCATGGCTCTGGCATCTCTAACCTCTTGGGGTCTCCAAGGCAATTCATGTTTCACCTTCACAGCTTCACAGAGTGGCCTCTCTGGGCCTGCATGCATGGACACCCCTGCCACAAGCGTAGCCTCAGTGACTTACCTCAACAAGGAGAGAGACTTTTCTGTTATTTTTCTTCTATTTTTGATTCTAAAGCCAGAAGGACAAGTTTAAAGCTGCCAAAGTCTGCTGTTTGCTGGGCTGGAACATGGCCCCTTTGTTCAATTGCATCTTTACCAGCTTTCTGTTTCCAATGGTCTACTTCACTACCTAAGCATGGTTGTTCTAGAACTTCCTCTGTAGATCAGGGTGGCCTTAAACTTAGACATCCGCATCTCTCTGTCTCCTGAATGCTATGCATGTACTACCACACCTGGACCTACGCTTTTCTTTAATTCCTTTTCATAAGATGAAAGCTTAGCTGAGTGGGATCTTAGCTGCAACCACTCCCTTAATTCCATTTAGTATCTTTAATCTGTTTATCTCCTTGAACACAGGATTTGGCTCCATTCCACTTCCTGATGCCCCTTTAATCCTTGAACCATATATTTTCTATTTTTCCTTTTTAAGCCTGCTACATTTCATCAAAACACTCTTCATAAGAGTGAACCACAGAATAGAATCTACACTAGGCTGTTTCAATATTTTCTTTGCCAATGCACTTATTCTGAATCTCTTCAACTTGGCCTCAGTCAGACCCTTCAGACAAAGGCAAGAGGCAGGCACATTCTTCACCAAAATATCACAGGAATGATCTCTAGGCAACATACTAAAATTCTTCTCCTCTGAAACCTCTTGAGCCAGCCCTCCCCCATCCCCACCCCCCAGTTCAAATCATCCTCGGCACCACTGTCTTCCATGTTCCTTTGTCTCTGGGTAGGAGCTGAGAACTGAACTCAGGAACTCATGCTTTCACAGCAAGCACTTTACTGGCTGAACCAGTCACAGTTGGGTCAAATCTAAAGAGATTCAGCAGGTGCGAGTTAAGCCCGAGTGATGGATGCTACTGGCTGAAATAGAGAACGTGAAAAGAGTCACGGTTTGGAATAGAGGATAGTAAATTTCATTTAAGAAATGAAGCCTCTAGTTTTCAAGAATATAACCAAGTAGAGAATCTGCCAAACGGTTAAAGATATTGTGGAACTTGGGGCTAAAGGGCCCTGGCACAGACACATTCTGTACATATAAGGACATGTGCACACTCACACTCACATGAGCTGAAGGTTACTGGTGTTATGGTTAAGGTGAGCCTGTAACATTCTCAATATTAAACTAGCACTCTCTGCTTTGGTGGAGCCAGAAGACTGTAGAGAGCAGCCTAAGTTTTCACATCTGGAAAATGGGGACTGCTGTAAGATTTAACTGAGCTAAGCTATGAGATGCACCCAGCCCACTGCATAGAATAAATTCATACACAATAACTATTACAGTACCACCTAACTGTATATTACAAAAGTGGAAAGACTGTGAGAGTCAAATTCAAAACCAAGTTTGTCATCTGCATGACACTGAACAGGAGAACTGGCCTCTCCCAGTCTCATTGGACCAATAAGAATGGAACTACCTGCAGCCTCTACCTCAGGGGATAAAATGAGATACTGCCCACTCATTGGCTGAAAGCCAACTCATATGTAGGCGAGATGATTTATTAAATGGAGGAGTGTGGTGGGAAACCCTCCGGGTGTCAAGATGCTGTAGTTCTAGGTAACCATGTATCTTCAGGATGCCCTTCGCTCCAAAGTACGAGAATCTTCTCTGGCCTCACTGAAGAAATCCTTCCCTGGTCACTTTTGCACATTCCAGACATGCTTTTCATCACAGAACATTTCTTTTATTCTGTCTTCAATTGAGATTTAAAAAGAAATCTTTGAAACTCCCCAGCTAGTAGAACCACTAGGGAATCAAAGCCCATTTGTTCTCTCTTCTACGCATTCCCCACATGGCCCACCAATCAAACTCACACTGTTAATCTGCATTGAAAGGAAATGGGTCATTATTTAAAGGAAGCAAAGTGTACCACAGGAGGAACAGGAACAAATAAGGTTATTCAACTTCTGACCCACAAAGAGTTCTTTTTGCCTTTTCTTGGCCCTGTTGAATTCCTGTAGACCACACCTGTAATGAAAAGCCAAAAAAAAGTGGGGGGACAGCTGTGGCTATCACCCCGCACCGCATCTGTGCTGTGGCTATCACCCCGCACCACATCTGTGTTTAGGCAGTAGGATGATCCCAGGCTCACTGGGCTGGAACTGAGGGAAATGGAATATGATGTGACTTTCTTCAGCTTGACTTACAGCACCACGCAGGGAGTCTTTTTTGACCAGCAAGCATTCAGCTTCAGTTTAATCCCTTTCAAAACCAGGTACCTACCATTGTGTGGGGGATCCAATAGAAAGAGTAGGCCTTTAGAAGGCTCTTCTAGACTTTGCCTCCCTGGCACTCTTCTCTGCTCTCAGAGCTGCCCTCTGGTGTGACACAGACTTCTTATTCCCTCAGCCCTTATGTGAACCCGCTAGCCCTCGAAGCCTCAAGATGGCCTCATATGATATGTTCTGCTGCCCCCACTCATTTCTAAATGATAAAAATATATATCTACAGAACACATCTGAAATCTCATTGTTATCTGTAAACCCAGATGGCTCCTGTGAGTTAACTCTCCAGCTCCATCCTCTCTGCTGTTGGCAGCATTCCTGTTCCTGGAGACATGGACCCACTCCAGAAGGTTTTCTGTTCACAGTTCCAATAAGTTGCCACTTGCATTAAAGTTCTGTCTTCCCACCACCTCCTTTCTGCATCCTGTGATCTCCAGGGACTGATGTCACATATCTGTGCTCAAGTCCTTGTTATATCCACAACCATTTAATGGTTTTCACGTGGCCTGATTTAAAATATACAACCTCAATGTGATCTTTAAGTTCCTCTATGGTCTTTGTGTTTCATCTTTACCATCCTGAATCCCCCATCCCTGCCTATTGCCCAATCAGGGTTGTCTATTGGTCAGGGTTCTGTTTCAAAAAACAGATAGCTCTGTAGAGTGAAAAATTATAAAGACCATTTTATGAAATATATATAGGCTTTTTCTTTACCCTAAACCTGAGCAAGAGAATGCAGGTTCCAGAAGGCAGAACTGAATGTAAGATTTCAGGCCTTCACTGCCCCGGGACACATTCCAGGTGGAGGGCATTATCCCTGAATCAGAGGATACTTGCTGGATTAACATTCCTCGGGCCTCAGGGTGGGGAAGGCCCAAAGTAAAAGGACACATTCCTGACCACAGAAAAAGATACAAGTCATCTAGGTGGGGCTATGGCCAGAGCAAGTGAGAAATAGTTAACCTGAAATAGTTGGTAATGACAGGGTAGGGCACAGTGACATGGTAAAACTACATTCTTGAGAAGAATGAGTGTGCAGAGTGATTTTCACATGACTCTAAATCATTTGGGGTGGGTTCCTCTGAAATGTTCCACTATTTTTTATGTTATGCATCCTTGACAACCCTTCACCCCCCCCCTTCCCACTCCCCTGGTTTGTGGTTTACCCCTTTAAAAACCTTCCTCAGACTGACTGGCTTTGTCAAACTCTACTCCTGTGCAAGTGTGCAGTTTGACCGCTGGCTGCCAGCTCTCTTCCCTAATAAACCTCTGCTGATTGCATCCAAGTACGTGTCTTGGAGTTTGTGAGTGGCTGCGACTTCCCAAGACTTGAGTAATGGTCTCCTGAGTTTGGGGATCATCAGCTCTAACACTAAAGGTCTAACAGTACAGAACCCATTCATGAGACAATAACAGGGTGTGTCTAGCATCAGGAGGATGGCATCAAAGCTGCAGAAAGTGACTTCATAGAGATCAGAAACCAGTTAGAAGCCCTGCCTGTGCTAAACCAGAAGGGGCAAGGGATAAAAGCAGTGTTCTACCATGCTCGCCACCCCCCCCCCGCCAGACTCAGAGGAAGAGGAGCCTCAGAGAAGTGTGACTAGAGAGAGGACTGTAACCTCTGCAGAGCCTTGGCCTGTGAGAGTGGGAGAATAATACCAAGAGAACAGGGAACAAGGCATCCCACTATCCTTGCCCTGGTGCCACATCACGTTCCCAAGAGATTTCAGGGCAAGAAAGCTTATGCAGTTCATCCATAGATGTCATATTCCTGAGACACAGTGAAGGGATAGGAAGAGATACAGTAGAGAGGCAGGGTATACTGACTGGTTTTGTGTGTCAACTTGACACGAGCTGGAGTTATCACAGAGAAAGGAGCTTCCCTTGAGGAAATGCCTCCATGGGATCCAGCTGTAAGACATTTTCTCAATTAGTGATCAAGGATGAGAGGGCCCATTGTGGGTGGTACCATCCCTGGGCTGGTAGTCCTGGGTTCTCTAAGAAAACAAGCTGAGTAAGCCAGGGGAAGCAAGCCAGTAAGCAGCATCCCTCCATGACCTCTGCATCAGCTCTTGCCCCCAAGTTCCTGCCCTGTGTGAGTTCCTGTCCTGACTTAGTTTGGTGATCAAGTTCCTGTCCTGTGTGAGTTCCTGTCCTGACTTACCTTTGGTGATGAACAGCAATGTGGAAGTGTACACCGAATAAACCATTTCCTCCCCAACTTGCTTCTTGGTCATAATGTTTTGTGCAAGAATAGAAATCCTGACACGGGGCACTAGGAGAATAAGCTACACACTGCATCCTTCCTCCCAGTCTTTAGGTAAGTACCACAGCTAACATTTCCTGTCTCTCATAACGTTGCCTGATTCTACATCCATGTTCACACCCTCTGTCCTCATGCGAGATTTGCCTATGTTATTTGAGAGACTTTGAGGGATGCACATCCTGTATGCCTTGTGCCTAGTGACTTATCTAGTGGAATGACACAGAACAAAGACACGGACATGAGGCCCGTCCTACAGAAGGGAGTTCAAAGAGAATCCCACGTACCTAAAACATGTTCTGTTCATTAAAAAGGAGAAACAGGGCTGGAAATGGAACTGTGCCCCATGTGTGACTGAACTCTGTCCAAAACAGCATCTCTCCAGGGGCTTTTCAGGCCTGGATGACATTTGCCCCACACAGTGCCTCCCTCAACACCTCTCAGCCCTAATCTAGGGGCTAAGGTAAAATTCACTAAAGAAACTAGGGCTTTAGAGACTGGCCTCTGTTGAGCCTTGCCTCTGCCCAGCTGCCAGGCCCTGTGAATTGATCAATGGAATAGTAAGACCAGCTCTGCACTGAAAGATTCTTCTCAGAATAAAGGCTTTCCTCCCTGTGCAGTTCTTGCCTTTTGTCAAGTAAAAGAAGAGAAGAATCAGCCCAGAGTGAATTCCTTGGAGTGGGAAATTGGGATAGCAGATGCAGGCATGCACACAGCGCATTTGTCCAAAGTCTGCACCCGCTGCATCAGGGAGGGAGGCCTCTACCTCCAGTGCTCCATGACCACCCTGGCCTGGGGCTTATTTTCCCTCCTTCTTTTCTTCCTTCCTTCCTTCCTTCCTTCCTTCCTTCCTTCCTTCCTTTCTTACTTCCTTCCAAAAACAGAGAAGCTGTGTCTCCATCTAAAGAAGGTCTGTGGGGTGACATGAAGGTTTTGGGTGTGCTAGTTGGGTCTACAGAGCTGGTAGCTCCCTGGTTACTGATCAAGAGTATGTTCTTGGGGAGAAGAGTCAGGAAGCTAACATAGATGATGAATAATTGTCTTCTCATCACATACTCAGGAAACACTCTCACTAACCCTCCAAAGCTGTAAGAGCATGGGTTCCCATTCTAGCTACCCGATTAATTAATTTGGAAGAGCTTGAGAAATCTGTGTCTTCTGTATGCCATCCTGCTAGAGGACCTAAAGAACTTAACCCATGTCATAGTACCCAGTGAGCACAGTACCTGGCACAGAGCCATAGTTCTCAAGGAAAATCAGCTGTTGAGATACACATGCAATAGTGAGAGCTCTTGAAAACCTAATGATAATAGTCGATAAAATTTGTTTACTTAACATTGGGCGCCTTTATGGTGCTGATGTGTATTATCGTCTTGTGATCCTCTGAGTGGGTTCCATTGTTCAAAGGCAGACACTGGAATCTAAGTTGGTTACATGATTTGCCCAAGGTTACTCAGCTGTTGAGTGCCAGAGCTTAGAATTGAAGATCAGCAATAACAAACAAGCCAGAAGGTAAGTTCATAATTACAGTTGGTGAGAAAACACTAGGGAGGAAATGAAAAATCTGCAATAGCAGAACAGAGGGGCAAGCACTTCTGGGAAGGTTGTGAGGGCCTCCAAGCCAAGGTATAAAGCAAGAGACGCCATCACTCATGCAGAGAGCCAGGGTGAGAACTCCAGGCAGAGGGAACAGCATAAAAGATAGTGCTGATGTGAGGGAGACACTGGAGTGTTCAAGAAATCAAAATGGGAAAAAAACAAAAACCCAACCATGGCTGGGATGGTATAAGGGGCAGGGGCAGAAGGGAGTGTTGGGTGTCTGAAGTACAGGCAAAGCCAAATAGTGGCAAAAACTCCAATCTATATGTTGTGTTTTATAAAAAAGGAAAAGAAGCTAGAGATCTGTTTGGCAGAGGCACAGTATGGTGTGGAGGAAGGGTGTGCCTCTGCAAGTGCATGCTGACAGTACAGTATAGAATAGAGTTTATTTAGAGCATGGGGAGGGGAGTTGAGGGGGTAGTAGAGAGGGGGTAGTAGAGCATGGGGGGGGAAGGAGGAGGGAGAGAGGGGAAGGGAGAGGAGAGGGAGGGAGGACAGAGAAGGAGAGTAGAGGAGTAGAGGCCACCCATGAGCACATGGAGAAAGAGGGGGGGGAGGGGAATGGAGAGAGGAAGGACAAAGAGGGAAGAGGGGAAGAGAGGAAGCGCAAGAGAGTAAGGAGCGGACAAGTAGCCCCTTTTATAGTGAGTCAGGCACACCTGGATGTTGCCAGGTAACTGTGGGGCGGAGCCTAGAAGGAATGCCAACACTATATACAGCAGAAAGCTGCTAGAGGGCCTTAGTGGAAAGGGTCATCTGATCTGATTGGTTGATGGAATGAGATGTGAGTGAAAGCAGGGGCTCTTAGAGAATGACTGTAATAATGTGGAGTGACCTATGCCAGAAAAACATCACAATTGCCAAAGACAAGGAACATACTTTGTGACCATTATGAAATTAAGACATGGTTCACCTACCAGACAGGATAAGACAAATAAAATTCTTTTCTTGCTTTTTGTATCATCACCATCACCACCACCATCACCATCACCATCACCACCACCATCACCACTAGCACTATTAGATCATAGGCCATGGTAAGAGAGGTCCCAGGATTGCCATGACTCCACTCAGGCTCCCAGATGAAGGACATCAGAGTGACAGCACCATACCTCAGCTACAACACACACACAGATACCCAAAGAAACCCTAGCTATAGAAATCCAGAGAAAGAGGCTTACACATAGCCCCAAGCAGCAAACGGAAGGATGAAGACTTAAAGCAATCATGGGAATTGAATGTTAGATACAACTGACTATTTATCACACTTCTTTAGCCTATATTGCCCATAAGGGACTATCGGCATGCCCTGCCCTCCTCTTTCAAGGTCTGAATCCTTGATACATTACTACATAATATTGAGCTACTTATTCATTCATGATACACACAAAAAATATTATTGAGTGAATCTGCAATACCACTGTATTGAGCATTGGGGAAATAGAAAGACAAATGAAATATCACCTCAAGGCTCTTGATTTCACAGTGAAGAGAACGATTATCATACAATACAACCAAAGCCAGCATAAAGGAGAGGAGAAGCAGCTGAGAAATTCTCAAGATTAGCCATTAACCTGGGGGTGGGGGAGCAGACTCTCAGAGAAGGAAAGTGGGGAAAAAGAAAAGGGGTGGAGCTTGTACCAGAACAGCTTCCTTTGGAGCATTAGGAGGAAGAAGCCACTCAGTGTGATTCAAGGTCCACATCAAGGAAGAAGTAAGGGAACTTGATGCAGGCCCAGTCAGGAAAAGCCTTTAGGCTGCACATGGAAATTAGGACATTTACCAGATCCCCTAGGGAGCCATATTTTAAGACATACATAATGGTCTTTTTCTCCATTATCGATCATTCAGTGTGCAGAGCAAAGTAGAAGAAATGTCACTGAGGACAGCCTGGGCAAGATCCCTGTAGTAACTCAGACAAGAAACAAAGAGAATGAGAGTCAACACAGATTGCAGGGAGAAAGAGGGGAAAGGAGGAGGAGGAGGAGGAGGAGGAGGAGGAGGAGGAGGAGGAGGAGGAGGAGGAGGAGGAGGAGGAGGATGAGGATGAGGAGGACGAGGAGGAGGAGGAGGACGAGGAGGAGGACGAGGAGGAGGACGAGGAGGAGGACGAGGGACACCCAGAGAAGGCTTAGAGGACACTGTGACCACTTCTATTCTGCAGGAAGACAGAACGAAAAGGGTTGTATTTTGTACCCATGGACGAGAAGTTAGGTTGTATGAAAAGCGGTCCCGTGGGTAAGTTTTATACTATACGTGGTAAACAGTGGGAAGACACTAAGTGTGTTTGAACAGAGGAGGCATAAGATCATGGGCTGCCGTTTCAGAGAATATGCCCATAATACATAAAGCAATGGTTGAGGAAGAGTCAGTAGTGAGAAAAGCCCTTCTAGGTTCTTTCTATGATAGCAGGCTAGGTGGGAAGAGTTACAAACACAGCTATGAAAAGCTGAGAAGTGAGACACAAATGTAAGCAAGGGGTATTGGTCACTTCACTGTTGCTATGATAAAATGCCCCAAGAAAGTAACTTAATTAGGGAAGGAGGGGTTTGTTTTGCTCACAGCCCCAGATTATAATCTATCACAGGGACAGAATCTTGAGAGCTGGTCTGTTGTGAAAACTCAATGAAAGCTTGTACTCGGTTCAATTTCTCCTTTTAATACAGCCTGGGGTCTATCCAGGGATGCTGTCACCCAAGTTTAGTATAGTCCTTCTATCCCTCTCTGGCATGCCCAGAGGATAAATAACCTCTCATACATGTGCTTCAAGGCTTATCTCCTAGAGAACCCCAGATCCTGTCAAGTTGACAACACAAAACCATCACATAAGGTCTTGAAGAGACTCACCAAGAGTAAGGACAACACATTAGCCTTGGTGAACTGGGAGTATCCTCTGCAATGGGGCACTGCAGGGAAAAAAAACACACCAAGGATCACTCCAAGAGGTGAAGAGCATGCATTCCAGGCTCTTAGCAACATCTGTAGCCATAGTAAACCAGCCAATAGTTAGTGGTATGCACACAACATGCTTCAGCCATGTCAATCGCTAAGGACACAGAAAACACTCAGAAATTACTGATATGTTTTTTTTAAAAAAAAAATCAACCTGCAAAACAACACAGGTATTGTAATCCTGTTTGTTAGAAACATGTATGTGGACTGCCAAACCCCACACCAGAATGTTTACAGTTACCATTTCTGAAAAAGAAAGAGAGAATTATGGGTGATTTTTATTTTCTTCTAGATGGTTTTTCTATTTTCTACCATGAACAAGCATGACTTTTGTAATCAGAAACCCAGCAGAGTTTAAAATATATTTGTTAAGCTTATATACCATGGCTGTCTTGCAGAATTGAAGAGAGACCTGTTTGTTAACTTCTTTTTTCCAGTCCATTTATGATCTCTGAGATGCCAAGTAACTTAGATGTTGCTACAGGGGAAAGCTGGGGGAGAATTTACACTGCACAGTGTCCCATGTCACTGAGGACAGTCCTCATTACTTACCATAGGGTCCTGTCCAACCCCTTCCCCCAATAGAGAAAACCCTGGCTTTAAGTGACCCATTCTGAGGCATTCTATGTCTGAGCCCAGAACAATCAGCGGGCTCTGAGCCCTGAGCTCCCCTGGTCCCAGTACATCTCTCTCCCTTCCTTCCTCCCAGAGGATAACACTGTTTCTCTTCTTTCCCTCTTCCCTAAGCCTCAACTATAAAAGCTCTGTCTAGTGATGAGCTCACCCCTCTCATCTCCCTGCTTCCAAACGTTCTTGTTCTCAGATTGTTAAAATGCTATCCAGTCCCCAGTCTTAATGGGAGTGGGGAGAGGATAAAACAAACAGACTTAAATACCTTTGGAGTGGAAGGAGAGGGGCAGGAGGCAGGGAGCTGTCAATCAGACCCAAAAGGTCACATTATCCACACCGAGGCCCTCTTTGTTCACAGAAGCTTCTTCAATAGTCCTTGTGACTACAGAGCTACAGACTCCAGTCTCAAGCAACTCTTTGCAGAGGGTTTCCAAGGATGTGAAGGCGTGGTCCTTTTCAGCAAGATGAATTCTACCTGTTCAGGGTGGATGAGTCATGTAGAAGCAAACAAGATGAAAGAAGGGAGTCTGCCTGAAGTGGCCCCACTGTGACGTGTTTCTCTGGTCACTCTTGGGCTCCAGAAATGGGTATACCCAGAATTCTCCCCCCATGTCCTTGTGAATGACAAATACTAGTGAGTCAGTCTAGTGGCCTCATTCCTCAGTCCGCCCCACTGCATGGCCTACAGGAGTGTTCTCTTATACTAGCTGCTCTTTAACAAAAAATAGACACTTCTCTCCTGCATTGCACCCAGAGACTAAAATCCCACATTTTCTGAGTTAATGAAGTAAAATATGGAGAAGTTAAGCAAGGTGCCCATGACACCCACCTGTTCACTTTTATGATTTTATTTACTATCTCACACATTGGTACATATTATCTCAGACCCTGGTGGTGTGTCCAGGTACTACTCTGGACAGTAGGAACAAAGTCCTGCCTTCCTGTGTTTATGACCTGATTAAGACAGAGCAAGGACTCAGGCAAAGAGCGTCCATGCTAGTCTATCTAGCACATCCCCTCCTTGAGAGACATTTCCCCAGTGTGCTCTTATTTAGGAGAATGTCATTTTAAAATTAGCAAAACCTTTCAAGCATGCCACTGAGCCTTTTTTTTTTTTTTAACTACAAAAGAATGAAGACTGTTAAGTCTAAGCACACAGCATGAAAAACACAACTGTAAATTTTCAGAGAACATTGCCCTCATCTCCCGAGGCTAAACAAGCTGCTTTTGGTTACATCAGAGAAATCTCAAAATGTGAGTGGGTAAGCTTTGGGCTTCTTGGAGAGTTTCCACCTATAACATGCCAGTTCGTCACACAATATAGCTTAAATATTCCTTGTGACTCCAGTCTCGAGCAACTGTTTGAGGTTGCTCCAAAGGTCCCATGAGGAGATAAGATGGAATCTAAGTTTTGAAATCTTAGTCCAGCCTAAGTACATGGTGTACACATGTCATCTCACAACTTGAGAAGTAGAGGAAGAACTTCAAGGTCAGCCTGAGCTACATACAAATCTGAGACCAACCTAGGCTAAGACTTTGTCTTTGTGTGTGTGTGAAATCAATTGCTAGCATATACACAAGTTACCTGTTTTTCTGCCATTTTGGTTCTATAAAACTAAAGAGGAACTTCCCAAGACAAATACTTATAGAATTTACAGAATAAAGATTAGTGGACAAAGGGACCATAGATACCATTTAGAAAAGCCCTGTGTTTATCTAAATAAGAACATAGATGCCACTCAGTAGTCGCCATCCCCAGTTCCCAAGTGCCTATCAATCACATGCAACATCAAAATTTAGACTACACTTGGTCACTGGAAGTTAGGTCACAGGAGAAAGCCTTAGGGTGACAACCGATGAAAGGACGTGCCCTGGGTCTGAGATCAACTGAGCAGAGGGCTTAAGTTAAGCAGGACAAAGGAACACAGCGATCTGAGAACTGTATTCCACTGATGCCCTCGAGATCAAAAGCCAAAAGGAGACCCACTTGATAAGGTTAACAGCAGTCCGACTGCAAGGCCACCTCTGCCAACACCAGCTCAGCACTGGCTGAACGTGGTGTGACAATAACAAGCAGCCACGAAACCCCAAGGAGTCCAGGCAGAGAGGCACACTTGAGGGCTCCAAGGAACATGGAGCCCAGCTAGAGAGCCATCTAATAATATAGCACGAATGAAGGGAAGCAGCATGTGTTTTGATTTCAAGCTTTGTGTATTTTCAGTCCAGGTCATCTCGGGGCCACCATTTTTCACAAACCCGGGTCCCCTCTCTGCCTCAAATGTGGAATGAAGAGCCTTCAGTGCAGGGTCAGTCATGGGGAGCGAGTGGGGAGAATCACAAGCCAAGAGGGCTGTAGTGGCTGGCTGGGAGGGCAAGGGTCTAGGTGACCACAGGCCCCAGAAGCTCAGATAATTGACAAATTTATCTATGGTCGCAGCAGGAGAGGTAACTTGGCTCATTTATATCCATGACTATCATAAAAAAATCCCATTGTAGCTAAAAGTCAGCTTCGATGTCTTTTTTTTTTTTTTTTTTTTTTTTTTTTTAGCAGCTAATAAGGAGGGAAAAAAAATGTGTGGTCTAAATTTCCTTTCCGATTACACTTCCTTGCTGGTCAAAGTGCTAATAAGGATGAAAAGACACAAAGTCCACAGGGAGAAAAAAATGACCATGACTTGGGGATATGAACTATATAGTCAACCTAAAAATACAGGACAACTGATGCTAACACAGGTAGGTGACAGTCAGGCAGATAGTTCTAAGGGCTTCCTTCTAGATGGCTGTGCAGATTACAAGGCAAGTAACAGAAACACAGGATGACAAGGAAGCCCTGGTCTGAGAACCTGGGGATACTAGCTATGCTTCTGACTACATCTCAGCCTTGCCATTTCTTCAACTATAAAACAGTGAACTTCACATAGAAATTTAAAACGCTAAAATCCGAGCAAAAATCCTACCACAGTCTGCAACATTGTATTCTCTCTATATGGTGGCGACTACCACAACCTGCAACATTGTGTTCTCTCTATACAATGGTGAAGCCGGCACACCTATTTTTCGGGTCACCTTGAAGATTAAATGGAAGCAAGTAAAGTAAGCTCAGAATGAGTCAGCACAGAATTTAATATGCATTTGGTTCTTTATTTCTGTTACCATTCTGCCTGGTAGAAGTTAACAGAATTCCCAGTTCACAGATCAGTGTATTGAGGCTAGGAAGAATTGGTGGATGTCTCTAAAGTCACTCAGATAATCACAAGAACCGAGACCTCCAAACAAATCATTTTGAGTTCAAAACCCATGTCATTACCCTCTGTAAAACACAGCCACTCTGATAATGTATGAGTATGCAGCAGCTTAATAGGTTAACAATAAATACCAATACCTTTATGCTCACCCAGTATGATGAAGTATTTTAATATGTCTATTGAATGAATGAATGAATGAATGAACAAATCAACAGCACATCTCAAGAGGCTGTTACACCATGAACCCATTCAGTCCTGTGATCCAGCCAATCTAGTTACTGAGAGAACTCTAGCACAATTGCCTTTTTAAAGAGTCAGAAGTTAAAGTGGAGAGACATGTATCCCAAAAAACAATGGAACTGTGGACGATTCTGAAGAAAGCATAGCAGCACAGTATCGCACTGAGTGTCTTAAGCACACTCAGAGATTAAGACTCTAACTTTAAGTGAATTTTAAAATGAATAAACAGACCAGGAAACAAAGTGTTTAATTTACTGACATTTCCTTGCTCACCTAATAAAGAAATAAACAAGTCTTGGGATCCTGATGCCAGGCTTTACCATGTTCCTACCGCTTCCTTAAAATTCTTTTGACTTCATACAATGTCCTACAAGGGAGACTCTGAGCAGGCCTTTCCAGAACTGTGATTATACACTCCATTCCCCCCTCCTTAGCCAGCACTTCCTCCCCTACCTTTTTTTTTCTAGCAAAGACGATCAGTGTCAGTGAATACTAAATGGTCCTGTCTCAGTTCTCAGAAGTCCCACAACTACACAAAACATCCAATTCCAAGAAAGGTGAGCTCTTGCTACTTCTCAACAGAACCTGCAAATGGTTTGAAACAAAAATGAGAGAGAAAAGAAAATAACATTAGAAGTAAATAAATCACTGAGACGTGAAGGGAACCTTTTCCAAACACACAAACACAGGAGCAACGGGAGGCCAATGAATGGAGAACAATGCGAGCTGTCCTCCGGGCTCACGGGGAACTTGCGCCTGTAGAATGTGTTGTTCCAAATTGCTAATCAATGCTGGATACCAACACCAGCAACTGCTAATAATGAAGAAAGAATCACCTTACTTCCTCTGTAATTATTTCTGACACAGGTCTCCATGAGGAGTGTCAAGACTCAGGTTAACAGCTCGGTGTGATAATAACCCAAGATTACCAGAAATTCTCAATGTCAGAGAGAAGGAGGGCTGGAAGAAAGGGAAATGGCAATTAGGAATACTTGTCATGGTGATTGCATCGTGAATAACGGATATCCGCTTCTCAGTAGCCTCTGTAAAGTTTGTTCTTCTACCTGACTTTAGAAAAAAACGTCTTCCGGGCAGGTTGTGCAATAGAGGAAGGAATACATCACATTTTCAAAAAATAATAGTGTAGAAAAAGTATTACTTCTCTCTAAATAATGGTGTGCTGGATGATATATTAAAGAAAAAACAAAACAAACAACAACAACTACCCCTCTTGAATTGAAATTCACCAGGCTGAGAGCAGTGCTACTTGACCAGCTAGTGCCATTACCTTAAGGCAAACAGCGACCACCAGATCTCCTCACTCCGGTGGTGACATCGACCCACATAGTGTCCTCTACAAAGCTAAAAGTAGCTCTCGGCTCTGTTCTCTCATCATTCCCTTCATCCACAACAGCCATATCCAAAGCTCTCTGGAACGGAGTCCGCTGAGCACACAGTGAGGGCTGCTCAGTGGAAGACTTTCAGGTCTTATCCTCTGAGATGACAGAGCCCAAGAAGGGACCCCAGAGCATGGGCCTCTCTTCTTCTGTGCTCTTTGGAAAGTTGTGAGGAGACACAGACACTTGTGGGGGGCCAGGGGGTCCTCAGCTTTTATACTGAAAGACGCAGCTTGTGTTTGTCTTGAAGTTCGAGTGAGCCTTCTGAAAAGCAACCCCAGTGTCCAGGACTAACATCTACCAGTGACTTCCATTACCTTTGGAGTGAACTATGATCTCCTTGGAATTAATGTTCTTAGTCTACAAGGGTCTCAGTAAACTTCTCTCTAAGCCTAACAAGTCAGCCCTGGTCACTCACTGAATAGCAGTTCTTCATATATACCGTGATCCTCAAACATCCTTGTAAATTTATTTATTTATTTATTTATTTATTTATTTGTCAGGTCATTATCTCCAAGAATTCTATTTCCCTAATCATCACTTACTATGTGATCAAGACACAATTCTAAACTACCTCTACTCGGAATTCCCATCCCTCACTGACCTCTGATGAGTCAATGCAGAGCTCTTTCTGGAGAATCATATTGCATTTACAGCATTTCTGTCCAGAATGGCTCTGTGTTACCTACCTGTCTATCCTTCCATAGACGGGGACTGGCTTAAAGGCCAAAACCTATTTTCATGCCATTTTAAAGTCAGTTATTACAAAGAGCCTATCAGACTCAAGGTTGAATAGAATCCACACATGGAGGAAGAAAAGAAGGAAGATTATAAAATTAGATGATAAAGGGAATAGACTTGGTACATTAAAAAGTAATTAAACCTCTTTAAGAGGTTATCACCTTGCCATCTCTAGTTATCGGAGACTAAATCGTGTGAGGTGGGATATCAGTTATGGCCAGATATCTCTATTTTTTTGCAATATTTGGAGAATTTTTTTTAATTTAGGGATTATGGGTGTTTGAAAGAGGATTCAGTGAGAACTAATGACACCCTAGAGAGGCAGGAGACTCTGATGACCTGTGCTGGGCCTCCTCTCTGCAGAACTGGTGACAATCAGCAAAGGGCCTGCTTGGACCTTCCTTTCAGCATCCTCTCTGGTTCTGCTTTACAGCTCCAATGGGGTTAGAATGAAGCTAAGGGGTGTTGGGTTGGTTAATTGATTGGTTGGTTGGTTGGTTGGTTGGTAGGTTGGTTGGTTGGTTGGTTGGTTAGGGTTTTTTGATTGGTTGGCTGGTTGGTTGGTTGGTTGGTTGGTTAGTTAGGGTTTTTTGGTTGGTTGGATGGTTGGTGGGTTGGTTAGGGTTTTTTGGTTGGTTGGATGGTTGGTTGGTTGGTTGGTTAGGGTTTTTTGGTTGGTTAGATGGTTGGTTGGTTGGTTGGTTGGTTGGTTGGTTGGTTGGGTTTGCTTTTGTTTGTTTGTTTGTTTTCAAGACAGGGTTTCTCTGTGTAACAGCCCTGATTGTCCTGCAACTTGATCTATATAGACCAGACTGACCTGGAACTCACAGAGCTCTCCCTTCCTCTGCCTCCACTACCACCACCACCTGGCCATGGAGCTGAATTTTAAGACCTGATTTCCATTTCTGAGGAAGCACAGCTCCTTCTGCATGGCAAAAGCATTGGCTGCGTTCCTGTCCCTCACATACTCGACCATCATCCTGAGTTCAATGTCTTGTTCCTTTGACTAGCATAAGTCTAGCAGGACTAAGTATTCCTCAGGGCAAAGGTGGTTGCAGAGATGGCTTTAGTGAGTCTTTTCCTGACCCCTTTCAAACTTATTTCGACCATATTTGCATAAGGAAACATTATTTCCTACAAAACACTGATAACCAGCCCCAGAGCAAGACAATCTGAGACTTGACATCAGTTCAATTACTTGATTCTGAGTGGTCTCATCCAGCCTGTGTGGAACCTGTGACATTCACACCTCATACCTATTAGATACTTAGTTGTAGTTGTATGGAAGATGATGTGCAAGAGTATCTTAAAGTGGCTAAGTGGAAGAGCAGGTTGGGAAGCTAGCAGTGGAGTAGGCATCAGGAAATAGGGGGAATTCTAGACATAAGATTCTCCCGTTGAGCTTCGCCTATTTGAAGTAGGAGCATAAATAGAAGAAAAGAGACTATTTCATGAGGCTATTTGTGGTGCTCCAGGCAGAGCAATTCTACATCAGGACACAGGACACAGAGCAACCTAGCATACAGTGTCAGTGTAATGTTGCTAAGAGACTTTGTCCATGAGAGCATCAGAAGGTAGCACCCTAATTAGAAAAGCAGGAGACTGGCAGCCTCCCTCAGGGACCTGTAGGACATCAGGATGCTGGGACTGGAGCATACATTCGAAAGGACCATTCTTGGTCACTGGTTATACAGCCCCTGCAAGTGTCCAGAAATATCCGGATGATAGGATGGGGTAAGCAAGACTCAAAAGAGACTGAAATCTTGTAAATGCTGGTAGGGCTGAAGTCTGGTATCTACAAAGTAAGATTTTTCAAGTCAGAAAAAAGTTAGCATTATAGATAAAGCAACTTTAGTTCTACTCTTTGTTAGGGTTTATCTTGTCAGAAACACAAACTGGAAAAAACAAATTGGGAACCCTGGGAAAGAAGGGGGGAAAACAAATTGGTGGAGCAAAGTAGCATGTTTAGTGAAGAGAAGCAGTTCTAGAGACCGCCACATTGTGGCGCTACAGCCGCCACCACAGATGCAGGAGCACCGCCATGGAGGACAAAGGAGCAGGAGTATGTGGTGCCCAAGCAGGGCTCATCCTTGAGCCACCTCAACCTGTCGCTGCCAGACAGGCTGGTGGTCCACAGGCCGAGCCTGCAGCATGGAGCCACCACTCGCTCCCCCTGCTGTGAGAAGAAGAGCATGGCCACAGCGCTGCCAGAAGGTTGCACCTGGGATGCAGGCATGGAGGCCAAGAGGCGAGGTGGTATACAGCAGCCTGGAGCTCGATCAGGTCCTGCCCACTCCCTAAATATGCTGCCCAACCACATGATCACCGTGACTCTGAACAACAAGATATCCGAGGTAAAGAATGGCTGGTTTTCTGGGTTAAGACTCCTCGAGACATCCATGATCAGTGCTGCCATGGGAAAACCACGTTGACGTCCACGATCCATCTGTGCTGCCAGCTGCTATGAGCAGAGAAGCTTCTTTTGCAGTGGTATCGATGAGACAGATTCATACTTGAGAATTAGAGACACGGACGGCTTCTCTGCCAACCTCCCCAACCCAAAAAAGAAAGAAGCAGTCCAGACATGAAGCTATTGAAGAGAGTCCTTTAAAAATGTGACTAAAATGATGCTGAAGCGAAACTCTTCGCAGTTCATGGCTTCTCGCCAGGGGCAGGAAGGGACCTCAGTTTCTTTAAGGGGCTGGCCATAAGAGTTTGACCATGCTCCAGTGAGTATATGGGCAACACAAATTGGACGTGGTAGCTTTTTTTCTTCTTATCTTTTCTTTTTACCTTCTCTTTTTTTTTGGGGGGGGGGGGGAGGAAGAGAGGGACCCAAGATGAATAGAAAGTGAGTGTGATCAGAGTGCTCTGTAAGAAATTACCAAGTAATTAATAAAAAAAAATCATTATATTGGGGGAGGAAAACCAGAAACATAAGCTGAACATAAGCTGAATTCTTGCAGCTACATTGAGAGGTGGAACCTTTAAAAGGTAGTGAATTGTTAGGAGGGATTAATTAATGCCTTACTCCAGGAAAAGGATCCTAATTCTCACAGGTGGTTACACAATGAAACACCTTCCTCCCCCACCCCCCACCCCACCCCTGCCCCGTTCCCTCTCTCTTACAGGTACCCACCTGCCTCCTGGCTCTGAGCTCAGTGGAAACATAAAACCCACTTCCTCCAGAACCGTGGGGTTGGGGGAACCTTACTTCTTGTGAATCCCCCAGTCCTGGATATCTTGTTACAATGAAGAAAGCCCTTCCTGTGCAAAAAATTATCAAAAGCACATAAACTTATTTCTGGCATAAAGCAGGTACTTTAAAAGTACTAAGTCTGAGGTTGAAGAAGGATCATGAACGATACCAGGTCTGTTATTCAGCTCATCCACATTGGAACTATTATACCAAGTGCATGCCACCAGTGTCCCCACTGCACAGTGTCTGTGACATTCGTTATATTCTTTTGAATACTGCACCTAGATGAGGTACTGGGAAATCTAAGATCACTCTGCCTGCCCCTCTGGGGATTGTCAAAGTAATTCTGAACTGGTTCAAAGCCTGCAGACTCAGAAAGTTTCCCCGAAAGAAAGGCCCTGGAGCACCTTCGCGGATCCCTCCGCACTTGACTTTGCCCACCCACGTTCGCCTTGCCATCCACAGCATACCCACCCAGTACATTGCCAGCCTAGTGCTCTTGAGATCTTAGCGTCAGGAGAGAAACCCACATCCGTAGCTTGGGAATAACGCAGCAGCTCGTCTTTTGTAGCGTTTTGTAAGTTTTGCCCTTAACGTGGGTGCCGGAACGTCTGACAGTTGTTATGTGAAGAGCAAGGAAGGGTGTTTTACAGCTCGGCTGCTGGGAAGCACAGATGTTGCCGGCTGTGTCGTGGCGAGGTGGTAAAGGCTGCAAGGAAGGTGCGGAGCATTAATTATCTTCCTGCAGCTGTTCATTAGCCCACAGACACCTCGTCCTGACATCTTCAAGACTGACAACCACACAGTTCCACACACAACAAACCGGGAGAGCTGAAGGAGGAAGAGAGGAGCTGTCGGAAGGTTAAAATGAAAAGCAGTGTGCAGAACAGCTGGGGATGCCCGCTGTGGGCTGCCTGGAGAATGAGGTGATCAGATCACAGGGCACTCTGGTGAGTGCCCTGGGGCTCGGCCCTAGTAGGCACAGCAAGGGGTAAGGTGGGATTCTCCAAGGAGACTTCAGGCAAGGCTCCCACGTGCATGCAGAAACGGCTGCTTATGGGTGCGGGGAACAGAAGAAAGCTTTCTCCTCTTTAAATGGTTATCTTTCAACTGTCTTTGAAACACATGGATTCTGTATCGCTGTTAGGTCAACACGTTTGCCATCTCTGATCCTGAGCATCTCAGTATGTTTAGTCTGCTGAGATCTCGCTCAAACCCCATTTTATTTTGCTCTACACAGGAGAACTAGGAATAACAGCCTCAGATACAGGCAAACCAAGATTCAAACCAGCCCCTGTGAGCTTTAGTCTAAGTACTTAGTTCTAAGCACCATGAGATAAGTATGTTAAGTACTTCTGGTCTCCACACATAGTATGCCCTTTGGCCTAGGCTCTAACTTTCATGCATCCCTGAAGTCAAAGCAGAAAGATAAACACCTTTTCTTATCTCAACCTGTGCACACAATCTTGTACATTCTATATCACTTATGAACAGAGTTCAAAAGAAAAACCTGTGTATAGTACAGAGTTACCCCACCCCACCCCCCACTGTGGCCTGGTAAACTTAACTCTAGTGTGCAAAAGGTTCCCTGTCAGACATGCAAGTGATTTCAGCAAGTGGGGAGAGCTCATCCATGGAAAGAGAGCAAATGCAGCCCTTCGATCGCATTTCATGAAGGCTTTGGGCAGGATAAGATGGGGCTTCCATATAGTGTGCCTAATTCTGCTTCCCAGCATCAGAGGTTGTCTTATCCTTGGTCACATGTGCTAGAGACTCACTAATGAGCCATGACCGGGATTAGCGCACCCTGACTGCCCTCTCCCATCTAGCCCATTGTGCCATTACCCCATCCCACACATGGTCACAGTACAGTTCAGCACATGACTGTTTACTTGCCATATCCTGCCCCTGGTTCATCACTCACAGCTGTTTCTATATCGACCTTCCTAGTGGGCTTAGTGTAAGCACTCCCGTGCTCCAGGCATGGCACGAGAGATCTCAAGGCGGGGGGAGGGGGTCATCCTCTCCCTCCTACCACCTCAAATCTGGCCTACATCATTGGAGTGAATGGATCTTCACATTAGGCAATTAGCTGGGAGGACAAATTCTCAATTTTCTGCATCATGAAGTTAGACCTTCACTGAAACAATCCTTCCTTTTGTATAAGTGGTACTTGAGTTGGACCATATGGGGTGTTTCTCCGGTGTCGTTCTTAGTTGTGTTCTCTCTCTCTCTCTCTCTCTCTCTCTCTCTCTCTCTCTCTCTCTCCCCGAAGACTTAATGACCTAAGCTACACAGAGGAACATGAGTTAAAGTCCACCTTCAAATAATAATAATAACAGTAACTTGAAGAGGTATTCAAAGGCCGTCTACATCTACAGTCTGCCATTGGGTTCTGCCTCTTGTCCCAAACTTCTAATCAGAGATGATTCGTGCTCTGCCAAGCAGAGAGCCTGCTCTTCCCTCCCCTCTCACTCCTGCAGTGACAACACAATGCTATTCATTTTTAAGTGGTTTTCTTCATTCTCAGTGGCTCCACTTTGGGCATTTTTGCTATTTTTATATTATTTATATGGGTGTGATTCTTTTGTGATGATTATCTGTGATTAATCCTCGCAGCTATGGGAAAAATCAGTGTAGCGGCTTGTACCACATCTAACAAGAGTTGATGCCTGTGTAGCTTTTCTGTGTTAAGCAGCTTTGCAAGTTCACTTTAATTGACAGGAGGAAAAGAGGATAGGCAATTAAAAAGGTGTTTATTATTTATTTTTTAATTTATAATTTATGGGAATTATGTATCCAGTAGACAGATAATAAGGCACGCTTTCCGCGTGATTTAGTGAAACCAGGTGGCCCGTCAGCAGGGTCCTAGTGCCCTCCGGGGACTGCTCTTGTGTCCTTCCTCCATGGGTAGACTCTGTCATCAGTCAGAAGTCACCCTCTGCCAAATCAGAGCAAGAGGAAGGAGGATGAGATGCCAATCCCAGGAACAGAGCGACCTCAAGCAGCGTAGACCTCAAACAACTGTTATCTAGAACAGGAACCACAGATGAATCTCAGCTCCCCAGTCTCACAAAGCAGGATAGAAACAAGCAAGTAACGAGGGAGGGACCCTTTCCCCAGACCCCAGCATTCTAAGCTCGACTTGACTATAAAGGGTTAAAGGGGGGAGGGCTGTTTTTTCAGAGCCGTATTTCTATCTCGGAAACACCAGGCAGCTCATATGTACACATTTCTCTCCACTAAGACCTAATTTTCCACCATTTTCCTTGATTTGTGGCTCTCTTTTCCCCATTTCCTTGATTTAATGCCCAATTATTTTTTGTCCCATTGCCAGTAAAACAAAATATTTCATAACCGCTTCTATGAAGTTTTAGGATACTATTTTAAATACATAACTTATACCTCTTATATTGCAAAATTGAGAGGAATCTCGTGAACATATGGATTCTTCATTTTTCTCAACCAGCTGACCTAAACTTGACAGTTCAGAGTACTGTGCCAAACAGATTTCCAACACTCTCCTTCAGGCTTTAACTCAGCATCGCCACAAAAGCATAATAGTGAGCCCTCATTTCCCCCTCCCCCACACCCCACAGCCACTGAGAACTGAGGGACAGACGGAGCAGCTGTCAGCTGACTTGCCATATCTGCCTGGTCCCACATCTGCCACCAATGATGGTGCAGTCCCCTCTGGCTCACTCTGCTGATGTCTGTCCCTGGGAGCCTAGAATAGGAAAAGTGAACATTTTACATCAACTCTCTTCTAATTTTCTTGCAGTTTTCAAACTCTAGATTTCCATCTATGTCCTAGAAACAGAAATTAAAGCCCCAGACCAATGGGCCTGGCTTTACAATGTGAAGAGGGAGAATCTAAGACATCAAGAGGCATGCCTTCTGACTATTAAAATCCTTTTCCCAGTCTAAGCTGCCTTCGGCCTGATTTTTGCATGGGACATATACAAGGACAAAAAAGAACCTTACAGAATTCCGTCTCCATTTTCTTTGACAATCTCACTTTTTTTTTCTTCTGATCATCCTGTTTCATGGTTTATCTCTCTGTCCTCAAAATAAAAGTAAAAGTAATTTTGCTTTGTGAAGTATGTGTGAACTTCAAGAAACTATACAGAAATTCTGGAAACACTCTGGGATATTCGGAAACCATTGTCACTAAACCTCCTCTGAAAATAGTCACAGGCAGCAGCCTCTTAAATCCGGGCCAGATCCTACAAATGGAATGCTGGTTACTCAGGCACACGTCCCCCCAGGTCAGCTCCCAAGCTCTGTCATGCTGGGTGTTGAAATCTCCATTTGCATTCTATCATCTAGAAGAGACAGCTGACCTTAGACTAAGTCTACAACCAAATAAACAGGACTGAGATTCAGGTCTATAATAACTGTGAGATCCAGAGAAACAATGTGGAAGGAGATCAGAAAAGGATGAGACACAAACCAAGCCTAATTACTAACAGAGAGAAGAGGCCAGGAAAGCAAAACTGTAATGCTAGTTATAGAAGATTATGTGAGATTAGTTACAGCTGGGTAAGAAGGAACTTTCAAGTCCATCAAAGCAAAAGCCTGATTAAAAGACCAATGTCGAGTTTAAAATGGGGCTGGGCTGCACTGTACTTCGTTCAGATCAGCCCTGGCTAATGGGGCTGAAAGATGCTGAAGTCACTGATGGTATCCTGATACTTGACAGAAGCATCTGGGAGTCTGTGGGGGAAACTGGTAGAACCTTCTGCTCTGTGTGTCTATGGGAGCCAGAGCCTCAGCTGCAAACGTCTGCAAATAGAATCAGCAGGACCCAGTGCAACTTGATGTACATAAATACCATTCTCTCACATAAACATCGAAGCCGGGGAACGGAGGTCAGTGCCCACCCTGGTGAGGGTCTTAGTCTCCCTGCTCTACCCACAAAGACAAGTTAACTGAGTGTTTTCTTCTCCAGGGTCAGAAGAACTCACAGAGACCAGGGAGACAAGCAGGGTCCCAGAGCTCAGCTACATACATCATTGGGCCTCCAATCCTTCCACCTTTCTGCAAAATCCCACACTGAAGCTTTTCACCAAGCCCAGCCCGGTAAGGAGCTAAGGACAGCAAGCAATGATCACATAAGAACATCTATTCATTAGGACAACACGTTCCCACTCCTTACAGGCTTAAAACATAAGAAGAGGGCTCAGCCTGTGAAATGCTTACTGTACAAGCATGATAACCTGAGTTCAATTCCTAGAACCCACAGAAAAGCCAGGTGCAGTGGTGTCTGCCTGTAATCCCAGCTCTGCGAAAACAGAAGCCAGAGGCTCCATAAAACTCAGTAGTGTAAACCAGTACAGTGAATGTTCTCTCTCTCTCTCTCTCTCTCTCTCTCTCTCTCTCTCTCTCTCTCACACACACACACACACACACACACACAGGCACACGCACATACACAGAGAGAGAGTGTGAGTGTGTGTGTGTGCATGAGAGAGAGAGAGAGAGAGAGAGAGAGACTAGAGAGATAATTTTTTAAACATAACAAAGTGGTTTGGTTCTCATTCAATTCTAGAAAAACATCACTCTCTTCTGCACGAGGCTAGTAGAGTTTCTCACACCTAATTCTACAAGCCGGAAAGGGCCTGCTACCTTTCCTCTATATTTCCTAGAGGAATTTTTAAGGTTAATTAAGCAAAAGGATAGGACCAAGGAGGATTTCTTCTCTTGTGGCTCCTTACTTTTTACTGTATCGAGCATAACTATAAAGCAAGGAAGCTGGTCTCATATAAAGGCAAAGGAAATTTATACAGCAAAATGAACACAGTTGATGGAGGTTTGGAGTACCGATAAGTAACACCTTTTTTTCTGCTTCACATGAAGACTAGAACCAAATCAGAGAGATACTCAGGAGTCACATAGACAGAATTAGAAATATTACCAATATTATTGATCATGGGATTTTAAATCTGTGGACAGGGAGCTTGCTAATCCTTAATGGCTCAATTATTCAGACTCACCCACACAGACTTCCCAACTCCTGCCAAGAGATTTGCATGCCAGAAAATCTTAAAGCAGAGCCTGAAGAGCTGAGCTGAGCCTCTGACTCCTGCTGTCCATGATTCAATTATTCTTGGCCTTTGATATGGAGGAGGGGATAAAGGATGGGCACCAATGCTATTCCAGGGAGCAGCCTTCCAAACAAGCCTATCTACAGCCAAGAGAAGGGTCACCTGACCCAACCTAATAACATCTCCTCTAAGTGGACATCTTGGGACACAGTCTATTTTAGTGGTGTGTCCATTACTCCGAATACGAGTAAGCTCTTGGGGAACCTATCTAGGGCTCACAGTTAGTTTGTTAGATACCATAGTTTCATCCCTACATGTGAAATAATCAGGAATTCTTAGAGTACAGCCAGGAGATACGTTTAAGGTCAGGATGAGAATGACAACTGAAAGACCAACAGTGGTCTTGTGCAAGCTAAACACTGATGCTGAAATTTGATTGGTGTTTACTTCATGGTAACATTGGGAAAGAAGACCTAGTCACTGTAATGAGACTTTCCAAAACAAAAAATGGGGGCCTATGGGATAATCATACCTATCTTCCTTCCTTCTTTCTTTGTCTTTATTTCTTTCTTCCTTTCTTTGATGACATTTTAAGCCACATCCAAGTATATGAAGTTATCTCACAATATAATTAAAAGGCTGAAATATTGGTTCTTCTTTAATATTTGTTTATGAGCAGGAACACATGGAGTCTTGGTGGAGAACCCTTCTTTGCATTATCCAAACACATAACTCGCATGGGTAAAGGATTTACAGGTTAGCAATTTGAAGAGGAGAGCTTTCATTTCATAAAATTTTGGCATAACTATAGGGAAATCATACTGACTGCATTGTGGGGCATCAAGCAAATGTGTGTGGGAGGTTTAACTGACAGTGGGACTCTCTGCGGGAAGTGAGTATGGTACCACCCGCTGCTAATCAGGAAAGGCGTGGAGCTCAAATGAGCAAGCCATCTCTCACCACATTGTAGTTTCAAAAGCAGGATTCATTGTGTTTTCTACATTTTTCTATTGTTGGCCATTAACTCCGTGAAACCATCTCCCAGATGCTGCAAATTGGTAATGGAATGTGAAAGATGGGCAGGAAGAGAAATGGGGTGAGAATCTAGAAACTCAAGAGCCAAAAGCAGGTTTGGAAGCCACAGTTTTAACACAGCGGTGGAGATGGGGAGGCAGCTCAGTGGGTCAGGGTCAGAGCGCTTGCTTCACAAACATGAGGGCCTGAGATCTGACTCCCAGAACCCATGTAAACAGCAGGGTATGGGGGGCTGGAGGAATGCTGTAGTGATTAAAAGCACTTGTTGCTTCTGCAGAGGACCTGGTTGGTCCTCACATTAGTTCCCGATACTCATGTGGTGACTTACAAGCCTTTGTAACTCCAGTTCCAAAGGATCTGACATACTCTTCCAGCCTCTGCAGACACTGCATACACATGGCACAGACATGCAGGCAAAGCACATAAATAAAAAAATAAATAAATATTATTTAAAAGGCTATGCCATGTGTGCCTTTAACCCTGGTGTTGGGCAAGAAGGAGTGCAGAGACAAGAGGACATCTCACTCTCCAGGACTTGTTGGCTACCAGACAAACCTCATGTTCAGTGAGAGACTTTGTCTCAAAGAAAAAAGATAGAGTATGAGAGCAGAACACCCACCTCTGACCTCAGCATGCACAGACACACCCTATAGACACATGCACACCCACACCACACATACACATACTCACATACACAAACACAGACAGACATACCCTACTCACACACATACACAGAGAGAGAAACATATCCTACACATACACACACAAACACACACAGAGAGACATACCCTACTCACATACACACACAAGAGAGAGAGAGACATACCCTACACATATATACACACACACAAGAGACATACCCTATACACACATACAAACATACACACACACAGACATATCTTACACACATACACAGAGAGAGACACACATACACACACACAAACACGCACTATAGGACATATGCCAGACATACACTCACATAAAAAATGAATTACTTAATTACGAATAAAACCCTGGTTGTTGGAAAGAACTTGTGTCTGCCCAGTAGAGACAGGGAGTACCGAACCAGGAATCAGGGGATGAGAGGAACAAACACTGAAGGGCTGGAAAAAGCAGGCTACCTACGTGAATTTATGAGGATCAGAAAGAAATGAGGTTGTTGCATTTGAAACTCCTGTATCCTCCTAAGAGGAATGAGAGGCTGAAAGCAGTGGGAAGCTGGGATAATTGGCATTACTGTAATATAGGCCTGAAGACATCATAATCCCAGCACTCTAGAAGCTGAGGCAGGAGGACTGCTATAAGTTCCAGATCCAACTGAGCTACAAGAGTCAATTCCAGGTCAGTCTTAGCTATGGCATAAGATTCTGTCTCAAAAAAAAAGGGGGGGGTGTTTCTTATTCCTATCAGAGAAGAGTGACATTTAGGACATCGCCCCTGAAATAGTGAGGCTTAGTTGTTCCCATCTGTGTCATGCAGGCAGGGAACACAGAGGTCCCCAGAGCCACATTAGCATAATACACTGTTCCTCTATGACATCCTGGAGGACTCCCATTAGAACTTCAGACTGTTCACCCCTCTGTTCAGAAGATATTTTGACTGCTGTCCGGAAGGCAGGAACAGCTGGGCTGTTAAAGTCAACAGGCTCCCACTTCCACACAGACCAGACTGTGTCATAATTGGAAATGTGAAATATGCCTTCCACTACTCAACTCTCAAGGCTGAGGAGGCTTGTTTTTTTCCTCCAAACCCTAGAAAAGACCAGTGCCAAGGCTAAAGTAGATGCCCCAGTTTCGTGTGCTCCCTACCAGTACGCCCCAAAATCTGTGGGCTCAATAGCTCTGTTTGGGGAAGAGGGACATAAACATGCCGGAGGATGCAGGGAAGCTGGGCCGTTGAAATGGACCGTATCAACACATTAGTCTCACACAGGAAATAGCCTCCTCACCTATCCCCTTCACCCAGCAGTGTGAGGCTTCAGGCCTTCAGGACTCTGCTTGGATGCCACCGATTCTGTGAGACCCTCCCAGGGATCTCGCTTCTCTAAGGCTTTAGCCAGAATGCCAGCGTTTGCACAGAAACATCACCGAAACCCAGACAGCTTTTCTGTGGACTACACTCTTTCCTGACGCTTTTTTACCTTCAGCCCGCATCTCCTTTCATCTCTCCTCAGTCTCCCACTGCTCCTCAGCCCCTCCCTTACTCTGATGTAGAACCTACTCCTTTCCCTGACTCAGCTCGGGCATTGTGTGACTTGTTCATATGCTATAATGTTGACCATGGAAGGTCACTACTCTGACCCGCCCTGCCTGCTCCCTCCCCCCACAGTGTCTGGGGTCTGAGAGTCCAGTGCAAAAAGGAGACTTTAGGTTCTACCATTAGAAATTGCAATGTGTTCCTCCCCTCACATCTCCTAACAAATCAGATACATCTCCAATAGCCAGGATTACTTTTCTACCAGAACCATCACCAGAGCTACTAAAGAGACAAACATTTCTCCTGTTGCTGTAACTATGAGCTGATTATACTACCAACAGCCTTTGTTCCTTGTAGCCTTCCTGAGGGATAAAACACTACTATAGACAGTACTTCCTCCCTAGTGTCTAAGTTTCTTTCTGGCTTATTTTGGGGGCAGAATGAAAGATGAGTGAAAGAATTGTTTCACTACACAGAAGATAGATGGATGGATAGATAGACAGACAGACAGACAGACAGACAGATACTATTTTTCTCCCCAAAAAGAATGCAATCTGTTTTTTCTGTCCCTCAGGATCTATCCCAGAGAACAGCCCATGTGGTTGTTTAAGAGCTACTTAAGCCATGTGACAAGACTCCCCACGTGCCACACGGTCTCTGCTCCCTGCCACCACCTTCATCTAGTTTCTAAGGACTGCATATAACATTTCCAAGAGCTGACCAGAAAGTTCTCTGCAGAGCACACAGGATGCTGTCACATCTTAGAGGTCAAAGCCAACAAAGATCTCTCCCCTCCCTGTTCTACAGTTATACAGAAAGTGCCCAGACCCTTGAGCAAAGAAACCAGTCCCATGGTCACGTAACATCTTCGGCAATGCTATTGACAGCTCTGTCCTAACTTTTGCCAAGGCATTTGACCCCCAGCCAAGATCCAGACTGTGGTCAGAAAGAAATGATGAGGGGCCAGTCTAGGAGCCTGACTCCTTGATAATTATTTGGCAGAAAATAAAGACAGGAAACATTAATAATTTCAATTCTTTTTTACAGACAAGACTCATGCCCCAAAGCCAGAGCAACCGGCCAGGGCTCCACACCAACACCAAGCTCAGGCAGATGCTGCCGAGCATTGGTTAGCATTGCGGTCTGTTTTGCTTGGATTCTGAAAATTTCTATGCAGAATCCTAATAGAGAAAAACAGAAAATGTGTTAGAAGCAACAAAAGATTCGGATCACCCTGGTCTCAGCCCTTCTCACAACGCATTGTTTCCCATCCCCCATCCTCCATCCCTGGGCCCTGATGAGAAGCCCTGGGAAAACAACTGTACCAGAGCAAGAGAAGACAGGCAGGCAAGTTGAAGAGCAAATCTGTTCATGCGAGGCCCCTTGAAGAGAGCTACTTTCTTTTTCTGGGTGTAATAATGGGCTGAGGGATCAGAATGAAGCCTGACAAGGAACCTGTCAACATTTCCAACCCTCACAGTCTTTAAATATTCAAACACCATGATGTTGAAGGATCTTTGACTTTTCTCTTCATTTTTTTTCTCTGAATGTCAACAAACATTGTGTTTGCTGAGTGAAGAGTATAGCTCCGCCTCTCCTTGTAAAATGAAAGAGAGGCAATATGAGAAAGAAAATAAAAAGATAGGAGAGAAGCTGAAGATGCTTCAGGCTGCCCTGAAGGAAGGACCACAAATTAGAAAAGGAGACAGAAGTTGAGGAAGGCCTTGCAGAGCTACAGCGGTCTCACAGAGACCTTGCAATCCTGTGCTTCAGTTTACAGGGAAGGAAATTAAGGCCAAAGACAGTTTAAGTAGGATCACAAAGACAAATTTAGAAAATAAATAAAACTAGTTCAATTTCTCAAGCCTGAATCAAATTTCTTTTTACTATGATCTCCTTACAGGAAAAAAAAAAAAAAAAAAAAAAGATGTTTCTCACAGTCTGACACAAATATGATCAGCTCTATCTGTAAGCATTTATTGAACTCCTACTGTGATGGTTAATCTTCACTGTCAACTTGACTGTCTTCAGAATTACCATGGAAACACACTTTTGATTGTGTCTATGAGGTTATTCCCAAAAGGGTTTAGCTGAAGGGTAGGTGGCTCCTCCCATGAGCTAAAGTCTTAGATGAGAAGACAAGGAGACAAAAGAGGAGAAGGAAAGGCTGAAGGTGAGCACCAGAATTCCTCCATCTGCTTCCTGACGGCAGACACACTGCACAGACAGCCTCAAGTGCTGGTAGCCACACCCTCTGCACCATGATGGACTGTGTCCCTCTGTGAGTCAAAATGAAGCCTGTGACCTCTGTCCTGTATTTTGTAAGGGCAATAAGAAAAATAATACACTATAACTATATGCGTCTGTATATCTAACTATATGTAATTATTAACTATATGTGTCTTTTACAGCCCTGGGTGTTGGGAAAAAGAAACAAACAAGACACAGTCTCCGGTCTCAAGGAATTCTCAAACAGCAAAATAGTACTTACATACCACAATGCTGCCATTATTACCATAGAGTGTTTGCAGGACCAGATAGATAACTTATGGGTGCTGGTTCAAAAACAAAAAAACTATGCCGGTCCTTTATTCAAAACACATCAACCAAATGCAGAACCCCTTTGAGCCATGGCAACTACTCAGATCATATGTCCACATGCTACCCTAGGCATTGGGTAGCGTTCTGTAGAGGAAACACTGCTAACATTGAGCACAAAAACAGAAGTTCTCAATAGCTAGAACAGGGAGAACATGTCCAGGGAAAGATTTGTCTAAAGACACAGAAATGGAAGTACACAGCATAATCAGTATATTTGAGAAATTGAAACAAGTTTGATATGGAAGAAAATGAGCTATATAAGGAGGGAAAAACAAGAAGAAAGCTGTCAAAGGAGACCCTCTTTATCCAGGTTCTTTTAAATTCTATGAGAAGCTGTTGTAGTGTAGATATTGGTGAGCTGTTGACAATGCCCAGAGATATGATCTAATAGGTAACTCTGAAAAGAAATCTGGGCAGCTGAGGTAGTGTGGGTGGGAAAAGAATGAGCCTGGAGATAATTGGGAGATCAGTGTGATGGTCCAGCTGAAGCGAAAAGGAAATATCCAGAGGGCATCAAATTCTTAGGAAAGGGTTCCTGGTTAGTGTCAGAAAGAACACACATTGTATGCACTCACTGATAAGTGGATATTAGCCCAAAAGCTCGCAATACCCAAGATAAAACTCACAGACCACATGAAGCTCATGAAGAAGGAAGACCAAAGTGTGGGTGTTTCGGTCCTTCTTAGAAGGAGTAACAAAATACTCATGGGAGCAAATATGGAGACAAAGTGTGGGACAGAAACTGAAGGGGGGGGGGCATCTGGAGACTGTTCCACCTGGGTATCCACCCATGTGCAGTCACCAAAGGTAGACACTTATGTGGATGCCAGGAAGTACATACTGACAGGAGCCTGATATAGCTGTCTCCTTAGAGGTCTGCCAGAGCCTGACATATACAGAGGCAGATGCTCACAGCTAACCACTGAACTGATCATGGGATTCCCAATGGAGGAGTTAGAGAGAAGACTGAAGGAACTGAAAGGGTTTGTGGCCCCAAGGGGAGAGCAACAATACCAACTAATCAGAGCTCCCAAGGTCTAAACCACCAGCCTGGGAGCACATAGGGAGGGACCCATGACTCCAGCTGTGTATGTAGTGGAGGATGGCCTTGGTGGGCATAGGTGGGAGAGGAGATCCTTGGTCCCATGAAGGCTGGATGCCCCAGTGTGGGGGAATTCGAGGGTGGGGAGATGGGAGTGGGTGGGAGGATGGGGAAAGGGAATAACATCTGAAATGTAAATAAAATATCCAATTTTAAAAAGTAAAAATAAAAAGGAAACTTGAGGTTCACCCATAGACCAAGGCAAACGATGCATGAAGTGTGACTGTGCTAACCTCCAGTGAGAGTGAGAATGAGCTTCAAAAGAGAAGATGCAGGTGAGAGAAAGAAGCTTCGAAAGTTGGTGCTTTCACAAAGAGGCCATTGGGGATCCAAGAGAGCAGCAGGAAGGAAGGAAGGAAGGAAGGAAGGAAGGAAGGAAGGAAGGAAGGAAGGAGGGAGGGGTGGGGGGGGGGGAGGGAGGGGGAGGGAGGGAGTAACCTAACACAAGAGTCAAGATAAGGGCCGTGGTGTCTGATGTAACCAACAGAAGTAATGGAGGCTGTAATGTCCAATGATCAGACATAGTCAGTGACAGGTTTCAAGCAATGGCAGCACAGGACAGAGATAATAGAAGCTTCTGCCCCATGTCCCTACTCACCCAGTGGCCAGTGTAAGCCACAGGAGTCTGAATCACTGGTTTCCTCCAAAATGAAGACAGTCCTTGTTTGGTTTGAATGTTTGTGTCACCTCCAAAGTCTGCTGAAACTCTTCCCCCAAGGGACAATGTTGGGAGATGACTTAGGAGGGAAAAAATGCCTCGTGGGAGGCTCTTCTCCATGAGTGAGATCATAATAGAGACCCCAGAGAGTTAGCTCACCCTTTCCACCATTGATGACACACCAGAAGTAATGATCTGCAAGCCAGACAGAAGGCTCTCACCAGACACCAACTCCAATGACACCTTATCTTAGATTTCTCAGCCTCTAGAACTGTAAAGGATAAATCTCTGCTTACTTCTAAGAGACTCAGTTTGTGATATTTTTACAGCAGTATAAACAACTGAGACACTCAACGCATCATGGCCCCCATGCTTGCCTACAGCAGCTGTTGGAAGCCATCTGACCATATTAAGGGTGGGGATGGATATCTGATGCAGGTCCCTTCCTTCATCCCCACAGACTGGCACAGTGATTCCCTGGCTCAGCAACCACTCACTCTTTATTGAGGTACTACCCCTCCCATCAATTTTAAAAGATTCTCATGAGGACACAGGTGGAAAGACTACCTCCACCTGGTTTGTCAGAGATAGCCCTATCATTTGCTCTTCTGAAATGATAACTAACCAGTCTATCTTGGGCACTGGAATAGTTTCCCATTAGGGCTCACTTGGGTATGTACTAGCCAGGCCCACACTACATCACTGAAAAAGATACCCTGTTCCCTAGCCTCTTGAGTCTCAGAGAGCTCCTGCCCCTTCAGCTACATGACTTAGAAGGTTAAAGGTCTATATAAAACTCCCTTTTATTGAGCCCCTACTCAATGTCAAGTATTTCACTCCATTATCTTATTTCCCCCAATTCTACTAGTGTATTATTCTACCAACCAACATTCATACAATAGTGTTAGGTGACTTGTCCTCGGGAGAGGAGAACTAAGTCTGTTCACCATTAATATGGGGTGATAAACTGAAAACACAATTCTAATTTTAGTTAGTGAGCTAATTACTTTAGCTGTGTGAGTTGATTATTAGTGATCTGACAGGGTTATTTACAAGTACATGGATGAGCGGTTACTTACAGGAGCATGAGCGACCCAAAGGCAGCTTTTTTTTTATTTAGTAAAACCCATTTCTCCTACGGTGAGACAAATCACAAACCTGACCCACTCCATACTTGGAAATGCAAGCCAGCATGGCTTATTTTCGGATGCTGTTGCTTCTAATTTGACCTCCCTCCTCTCTGACTAGTAGATGTTCACATCCTATCTGTTGGTTAAATATTTTTCTATCTGCCCTGATTCTGGAGAAAATGAAGCTGAGATGAGTTAGATAATATGCCAGTAGACAGCCAGCTACTAAATTGCAGAGCCAGGATTCCTAGCCAGCTGCAGTTCCACAACCCAACATCCCAGTGCCAGAATTCTACATACCATGACTCTGCCACCTTACCCCATGCTTTTCTGTGCAGATATCTAGTGGTCTTCTCACAGAATGTCCATGATGGAAATGTGAAGTTGGTTCCTTTGAACTGCAGTAATGAATAAAGAGAAAAAAACATCAGGGCAAAGAGAATCCTTAACTCCACTTTTGAGCCTGTCAGGGATCCCAGGTATATGATCTCAGGTATATGTATTGCCATGGTGGAGGATATAGGGCTGGGTTTGGTGATGGTGGTGGTGGTGGTGGTGGTGGTGGTGGTGGTGGTGGTGGTTTCAATTTGGTTTGGCTTGATTTATTATTTTTTTAAATTCTCTGAACTGGTTCCTGGTTCCTAGGAAACGACCATAAATAAGCATGTTTTCCAATTCCGGGCTGAACTAAAAATAATGAACAGTTGGTGACCCTCATGAATGACAGACAATGGTCCAGCCTAAACACTGGCCACATAAAGGGAAAGTCCGAACTGGTAAAAGCACAAATAACCAATAATGTGTTCTTCTGGAAAATAATATCCAGCAAGCAAGAAACAATCAGAGGCATGCCAGCAGCCTCGCCCCGCAGCGGCCACAAGGCTGGGCATGGAAGCAGTGGAACTTGGCTGAGCAAACTCCCTGCCTTTTGCCTCACCAAGGCTCTGAGCTCAACATGTGGCCTGTGCTGGCAGCTGCAGTAGCAGCTGCAAACCTGTATGGGGTGTGGATGCCACAGTCATAATACAGAACTGCTGAGCCATGGCTGGGGAGAAGGGCGTATTATTAGCATGTATGACTTGTATATACAATGGGGTTCAGAGAATCTACATCATAACAAGCTGTCCAGTAGATCCCGACCAGTGCCAAAAGTTAAGAGCCATGCCACCCAATCTAAACTTTAAAAGCATACAAAATTTGGGCAAATCTGTTTTTCTGACTAAGGGAAATTAGGACCCTTATGCCATTAAAGAGAAGTAAATGAGAACAGAAGGTAAGAAAACTATCAATCCCAAACGTGAAATTCTATCCCAATTCAGCCCCTTAATAGGCCTTGGCCTAGTCATTTAATGTGTCTACAAATCTGTTTCATAATCTGTAAAGTATCAAACATGACACATTGCTCAATGTAGAAAAATCTTAAATGAAAACTAACTTTGGGATGATGCCTGATGTCAATTACCAACTGGCCAGAACACTCAACTGAGCACCTTTCTCCTACACAAACAAGAGGTGGGGAATGTGACCGTAAGAGGGACAACTTCATCAGTCGGTACCTTCATTGGCTGTGTGTGTTCTTGGTGACAGCGACAGTAGCAAGGTTATCTGAATCCAATCACAGGCACAGTTGGGGAGCAACAGATACAGAGCCCAGAGCCAGATCTTCAGGGACAGGATGTCACCAAGGAAGACAGCCTTGTCCTCATAGCAATGTTCCCTTAATAAACCTTTCCTTTGAAAGACATCCAGTGCTGGAATGTCATGCCATGCAACGCTAATCAAGACTTCTAAGTGTGTCTCTTATGTAATCACAGAGCAAAGTGAGTCTCTGGGAGATGGGTCAAAGAACACCTAAGTCCCCTCACAAAAATATGGGGGAAAGAGAAAAAGCCAAGCACCAAGGGCAGAGCGGATACCAGGCTCAGTGAAGATCAGAGATGGACATGTAAAGGGAAGTTTCACAAATGATGACACATGTGTGTGTGTGTGTGTGTGTGTGTGTGTGTGTGTGTGTGTGTGTTGCTATAATTAACATACAGATTCTGATTCAGAATAGAGCTTGACACCTCTATATACTCCTAGGAGAACTCCACACTGTACTTCAGTGGCCCCTTAGGACAATGTAATAATATTTAACATAAGGCTGGAATCCTGGCTCAATCCTAGCAGAGATTTGACACTGGCCTTGAGAAAGTTAGTTTCCCTGCCTAACCTTGTTTCCTGATCTGGACTATAAGAAAGCTCTGCACCTCTCACAGAGATCTTGAGATTCTACATGGAACGTGGACCAGCGCTTAGCAGAGTGATTGCCACCTGCTAAGCCCCTCATGGGGGCAGTCACAATAAACACCACTCACAATAAGAGTAACACAAAGGCAAGGAGAGCCCAGTAGTGACTTGATTGTGGTTGCCAGGATACACTGCTACCTCCCAGCACCTTTGGTTCCTCTGATTTTTTTTTTCTTTTTTGGCCTGGAAGCTTGAGTGTCCCATGGGCTCTTTGGGCCTCTGTCATGCTCTCTCTTCTCCCTTCCCTCCCATTCACGGCATGAGTTCTTATGTCCAAAGAGATGAGCCCTACATCTCTACTCAACCCTCCTCCCTGTCCTGATGCTGAACTCTGGTTTTCTTGTAGCTACTTGAAACCCCACTGTCAGGTCTACTCAACCTACTTACAAGTGTACTCAGACTCTTCATGAGTGCAAACATACATACACACACACACACACACACATGCACGCATACATGCGAGCTCACACAAACACACAACATTAAAAAATAAGAATCCTTTAGGGAAAAAAATTAGCTAGATTTTCTTTTCATTAGAAAATGGAAGTTGATAAATACTTTCAATTTATTGAATGTTGTCCCTTTCCAGAGGGACATGTTTCCGTTTATGTTGCAAATATAATATATCCAGTAGAATGAAAGATAAATTGTAAAAACATTATATTTAAAGTAGTTAAAATGAAATTTTCATTCATTGTAAGCAGCTTGTACACCTGCCCACCTCCCTCAGTCCATGGCTTTAGCGGAGAAGAGAAATAAGAAATGAAGTTTTCTGAGACATAATCTGTTTGACATTCTAGTTTAACTTTTTAAATTCACAAGGAAAACGGTAATCTAAAAGACCCTGGCTTTTCCTGGGCAGGCACCAGGCACTTGAGAAAATGAATGTCTTTCTGAGCTCCCAGGAACAGGCAACACAGCTAAATGGGAGTCGGGGGAGTCTCTGCTGCTGAAGGGGAGCTCAGGGCACATTGCGGAAGGGAAGGGTGCGAGTCCTGAGAGGACCACTTCATCCACAGTACCTGCCCACAGGCTTACCTTGCAGGATGCCAAGTGAGGAAAAAGGACCTCCTCTCTCCAGAGCAGCCTAATTCCACTGAAGGAGGTGAGATATCTAGGACACATTGTAATTTAATGTGCAATGTCCCGGCTGGTGGTGCTGTTTGGAAGGTTATGAAACCCTTGGGAGACTGGACCTCACCATCTAATCTGTGCTTCCTGGATGTGAAGGCAATTTGACTCCTGCCCCAAGCCTTCCCCACCATGATGGACTGTATTGCCCTTGAAACTGTGAGTGGAAATAAACCCTTCCTCCCTTAAGCTGCTTCCTGTCAGGTAGTTGGTCACACACTAGGAGAAAGGTGATTAACAGAGGGCATGAATGATTTCAAGAATGTAAACAAGTATTTAAAGGCCAGACAGTTGGCAGAGTCACGGGAGGTGACCCAAGTCATTAAACCATGCCAGCCATCGATACTTAGTAACCAATGCAGTGACAACTGAGAATTGGGGACTCAAAACACATGACATCACTGCTGCTCACTGGGGCCCAGCCAGGACCAAAACCAGTACAAGAAGCAAGCAGAATTCTCCTCCCTAGCATTTGTTGCTATGATCCCATAGATAAGCTTTTGAATGCACATTACTCTGCTTGGGAACAAGAACGGGGAGGAGGACTTGAGAAAGGGCATGATCCTGAGAAGAAATATGAATTTTTAAATGACTGGATTTTAATTCCCTAAGTAAATTACTGAAGTGACTAGAGATTAAGGTAGAGTTTTACCAAACTACATTTGAATGTGGTTTATTTGATGGATATATAAAATATAATATACGTTCATATAAGATATAAATACATAAAAATATTGATATAAAATTGATATAAAAAATTTAAAAGCCCTATCTCATGTCTGTATATCTGAATTGGAACTGTAAAGAAAGACAAAACAGATGTCGCCTCTACACCCATGAGGCTTGGAGTCTAGTGGAAAGTCAGAGATACGACCATTACAGAGCAGTGCTGGGCTCTAAAACAGAGGAAACACCCTAAAATCATAAGTGTGGAGGTCTCGTTTGGAGTGGTGACATCAAGTAAGCTGGTGACACCAGCTTTGCCGCATGCTTTCCTTGCTACTTCCCAGAATTCAAAGTGGCAATAGTATGACAGCCAGCCTTGGCCATCTGGACCAAGAGGGAGTTACCATCCACAGTAGCAAGCTATGGAACTAGCCATAGGGTTAGGAAATTTACTAGGCCTGAGTCATCAGGACCCACCAAGACCTACTGAATAGGAATCTCTAAGTGTGTGTTTTAACAAATGCCCAGGCAGTTTGAGTACACACGCAGGGAGGAGGAACACAGAGAAGCTTGAAGTTACGCACAGTGTATAAGCTTGGCATCAGGAGAGGATTACCAAGAGCTGAGTTCTTGCTGGCAGAGTAGTCTCAGGCAAGTCTCCATTCTCCAGAGTGAGTGATAACTCTGACTGAAGAGAGCACCCATGGTAGAGAAGGGTGACAGGAAAGAATAAGAAAGCATTAAGATAACTTCTGTTTTTGTAACAGAGCCCAGTCCAGTGAAATAGCTAATCCTGTTCTCTCTGAAAATATCCAAAATTGTCTACCAGTCTAAGAAGACTGAGAAAATGCTGATTCAGAATTCTGGGTGTGTTTCCTTGGGAAAGCAAGCTCTAGCAACTCTGACAGCTAAAGCCATTACTGCAGTGTGTGTCACAAGATCCCTGCTGCTGTATCTGACAATTCTCCCTGCTTCCTGCAGTGCATAATCAGCCCCATGTCCGCATGAAGAGAAAACTCTCTGGTCCTCGAGAGCACTCTGCTGAAACAGCATGGCTCTTAGGTACCTGGGATCTCAGCAAAGACCACTGGGTAGAAGCCACAGAGTCAGGTATCTTGTCTAAACAAAAAAGACCCTGACAGCTTTCAGAAATTTGCTCATAGTGTCGCTTTCCCAAGAGGGTAAAGAGTAAAGCCACCGGTGCCCGATTTTGATTGCAAAGCTCTGTCATTGGCTGATCTGTTTTAGAATCCTGCCCCCCTCCCCCAGTTCTTCTACTCTCAGTCCCTTCAAAACAACCCAACTTCCCTCCTAGAATTTAGTCAATACTTGTTCATCATCAGCCACACAAGCACTGCGCTAGCCACTTGGGATGAAGGGATCCCTTGGGAGGCAGCTGCTCTGATAGCAAGTATGTGAACGGCTTAAGCCTCTATGGCATGAGATGATTTAGCAGGAGACCTGAAAGGAGTGCTACACTGGGAGCATGTGATTCCTATGGGCCTCCTAGTCTTGACCAAACTAAATGAGTAGCCTCGGGGTGAACACTGTCTGCAGTTCTGGCTGGCCTTTGAGTACCAGGGTGTGAGCACATATCTCTGAGAGAAGCTAGCCTGTTCACTACCTTGATCTCCAGATAAAATATTGATTAGGGAATTTAAAATTTTGAAGTGATTTAGGAGCTCTGAGATGGGGACATAATGTGCTATGCCCAGCTGCGCTTTGAGTCATCTGTCTCCTGTCAGCATGTAGAAAGAAACTGACAGAATCAATACAAACATGTCTGAAGACAGGTTAAACTCATTTCCTTCCCCCTGGGGCTATGGGTGCAACGGGTGAGACCTGGGGGCTGACAAGTGAGATCAAGGCTACACCCCCACCTGCCTGGCACTGGACAACACAGGCTGCTGAGATCATGCCTGCCGCTCCTCCCTCACTGGCTGATTCAGGTCTCTCTGCTAATGTGTCTGGAACTTCCACCCTCTTCCTTCCCTTCCTAGGAGTCTAATAAGATCTAGCCTCTGGCCTAAATGGAAAATAACAATAGCTGCAACATATTTAGCAACTGATGTGTGTCAGGAATCCTGAAGAATCACCATTACTTAATTTCCCAGAGCCTCAGACTCCTTACATTTCTGTGACAGAAGGTAATTAAGCCTTCTTTATTTGAGTCAACAGAAGATGAATGCAGATACATGGTGGCTGCCATTAATGACACTGAATTGAACACTTAAAATGATTAAAATAGTAAATTTCATGTTTGTGGTGATCTGAATGAAAATGTCCCCCACAGGTTCTTATATTGTTTTTATGCTTAGTCACCAGGGAGTGGAATTGTTTGAGGAAGATTAGAAGGATTAGTAGGTGTGGCCTTGTTTGAGGAAGTGTATCACTAGGACTGTGCTTTGAGATATCAAAATTCAGGCCCAATTTCTCTCACTCTGCCTGCTGACTGAGGATCAGGATATAAAGCTCTCATCTGCTGTTCCAGCACCATCTCTGTCCACTTTCTAACAGGATAAGACTAACCCTCTAAAACTATAAGCAAGCCCCCTGTCTTAGTTAGGGTTTTATTGATGTGAAGAGACACCATGACCATGGCAACTCTTATAAAGAAAACATTTCATTGGAGCTGGCTTACAGCTAAGAGGTTTAGTCCATTAACATTATGACAGGAAACACGGTCACATGCAAGCAGACATGAGTGCTAGAGAGGGAGCTGGGGGTTCTACAGATGGATCTGCAAGTTTCAGAAAGATAGAGACCCATTGGCCCTGGCTTGAGCTCCTGAACCCCCAGAGACCACCTCCACTGAAACACTCCTTTTTAAAAGGCCACATCTAATCCAACAGGGCCACACATTCTAATTATTTCAAATAATGCCACTCCCTGTGAGCCTATAATGACCATTTTCATTCAAACCACTACATCCCCAATTAAATAGGTTTTTAAATAATAGTTGCCTTGGTCATGGTGTCTCTTCATAGCAATAGAATATATATATATATATATATATATATATATATATATATATATACCTATACATATTATATATCATGAATATATAGCTTTATGTGTAAGATATATTATGAACATATATAAGGCTATATATTCTTTGTTACTATATAATATATATATATTTATATTATATATAAAATCATATATATAATATATATAAATATATAAATTTATATATATAAATATATATAAATATATATTTATATATAAAATATATATATATTTATATATATATATATAATCAAAGTTAAGCAGATAAAGTACAATGCACAGAATTAAGAAGTCCTCCATGGAAGTCACTGAGAAAAACAAGGATACAAAGCTTGAGTAACAAGGAGCATGTCTCAGGTACCAAAGCTTCTGAGTGGCAGAATCAAGCATTTGAATTCTGGTCTGCCAGATGCTAACAGCAAAGCATTGTCTTCTGAGTGGCACTGTGTCACAGAAGAAAGGAGAAGTGTGCTTGTTTGCCAGGTTCTTGCTACTGCTTGCCTAGGTCCCACCAGCTTCACAGGTGCAAGGCTTGCCTTACTCAGTGAGGTTAATAAACATGTCATTCCCAGGAAATGGCTTTACTCCTTCCTGCCTGGAATACAGTCCTATGCACCTGAAGCTTTTATTAGCCATGCTGAGAGGCTTGAATGGAAATGTAATTTTTCTAACTAAACAGTGATACAAAACAGCAGGCAAATAGAATTACTTGTTTAATCTTACCATTGCATACCTACCTGACTGAAGGCAAGATGGCTAGCCCCAAGGCCCAAGGACATGGTGGCTTAGAGATGCATTTAAAAAAAAAAAAAAAAAAAAAAAAAAAAAAAAAAAAAAAAAAAAAAAGCCTATTTACCACGTCAGGAAGTCCATACTTCAGTCCTTTTAACTCAGAAGGAAGTCCTTTTGTGGTAACTTTTCTTAAGTATATATAAAAACTACTTTTTGCCCAAGAACATGTCAATTCTCTTACACTACAAGATGTGGAACTTGTATTCTACGTTATCTTCATCCAAATCTTGGGTCCTCAAATCTCAGTGTGGGCTTCACTCAATCCTAATCTACATTTTATTCAACCCTTTTCTATAGCCTAACATTTTTCTCTGTTATGTTTTACTTCATTCTAAAAGTTGTGTTGTGCCTCTACTTGTTGACCCTGTGGACCATCTGGAGAGATAATTCAGACAGTCTTTGTTTTTGTTTTTTTATCTAGCAAAAAAACAAAAGAACAAAACAAAAACAAACAAACAAACAAAAACCAGCAATACAGAGGTCAAAGTGGTGTGGTAGCAATGGAGAACCAAGATAGCTTATCAAAGAGTCTAAGTGCTACTTCTGAAATACAACTTTCTTCTCCACAGAGGAACCCAGTTGCTGAATATTAAAAACCACTACAGGGATGGACACAAGTAAGCTGAGGAACAGGAAGACTGGTTAGGAAACTGAATGAGGTCTGGCAAATCGATAGCACAGGATGCAGGTTGGGGTGGATGATAGAGGGGTGGAGTTGGGTGGCCAAGCATGACTGATGAAACTCTCAGGTAACAACCAGGTCTGGAAGCCAAGGGGGTGTGTGTGAGTGTGTGTGAGTGTGTGTGTGTGTGTGTGTGTGTGTGTGTGTGTGTGTGTATGTGTTGTAGCGGGATATATTCCCACTACATTTGTAATAAAGCTTGGTGATTGGGCTGTATGAAAGGTAGGTGGAGTGAGGAGTGGGGGGTGCGGGGAAGAAGTAGGCTAGCCGCCATGGAGAACTGCGGATGGTTCGAGAGCAGTCCTGGGTAGTAACTTATCAAAAGGTTAGATTTTGGGTAACAACTCTAATTGTGTGGGCATCTTGTTAATTGAGCGTTTCCAAATATATCAACCAACTGGATAACCTTTAAGCTTTAAGAGTCTTCATTCCACCAGGAACCGTGAGCATGGCAGGTGTCTGGGGCTTACCTAACAAAGAACCATGAGAGTGATGGGGTTGGCTCAAAATCTATGCTTTGGGCCATGGTCTCTATGGAGCTGATCGGTGGAACCAGCCGCCCCGGTAACCTCGCGGGGTGCTCTTGGCCTCTAGCAGCTTTCAAGTCGGGAACATGGTGGGCTGCTCAGATAGTTAGCAGAGCCGGACAGAACAGGGGGATTTCTAAATATTACCCACTACACTCTGTGTGTGTGTGTGTGTGTGTGTGTGTGTGTGTGTGTGTGTGTGTGTTTATATTAGGTAATTAAATCGTAACTCAAAAAGGTAAAGAATAGAGATTAGTATATACAGAATGGTTAGAGGATTTAATTTATACTTCACAACAATTCCTCATGTGAAGAATATATTATCAGGGTATAAATATAGAGGCATAGAGATCAATTGGGGACTATTGGAGTAGTCCATATGCAAGGCATTGATGATCTAAATTAAAGTAACAGAAGGAAGAGTTTGGGGAAGGGGTCATGAATATAGTCTATATTCCTGGACCATTTGCTCACATATTTTTGTCCAGAGTTCAATGGCAAAGCATCATCTACACTTGTTCCCGCAGCTCAGAAACATGATAGATGGAGGCTCCTCAGAGAAGACTCTTAGAGATGAAAGGGAAAACTCATATTAGCCAGACCTCTTAGTCATTGTTGGTCTCTCTTATAAGATGTCAGGGACAAGAAAATTGTTCCAGTGTAGATATTTGCTTCTGTTTGGTAGAGGTAGGTTCATTTTCCCTAATCCATGGCAGGAAAACAAAACAACTCTGATGCTAAGAAATGACCCAGACTGCTGTAGCAGATTATAAACATGTTTTTACATTTGTAAAGTCAAAGGGAATCCTCTTTTCCTTCTCAGATATCACAAAGTAAAACGAAGTGTGTAAGAAAAGCCTTTTTTTTTCCAATTTTGCAAATAATGTGAGAGACCATGCTAATTCTCAATTCTTTATGTTCTTCTTCTGTAAAAGACATGGGTACCAGGCCAGGGCCTTTACAGAAGTCCCATGAAAGGAGCAATTCTCTACTTCATTGATCATATTGGCCTGCGTGTGACTTGCTTTGTCCAACTGAATGTGAACCAAAGCGAGACACCTGCCACATTCTATGTGTGCTGCAGCCATTGTAAGTTCCAACCGTATCTCATAAAAACAATGACTACAGATATTATCTGTTTCTTCCACCATAACTTATTTGTGTGGAGGGGGAGTGTGCACAGAGACCGGAGGTTAGCATCAGGTGCCATCTTCCTTTGCTCCCCACCTTGGTTGTTGAAACATTAGCTCTCACTGAACATGGAGCCTCGATAATTCTGCCAGATTGGCAGCCATTGAGCTTCAGAAATTCACTGTCTCTGCCTCCCCAGCAGCACTCATGCATGCTGCTAGACCTGATGTTTTATGTGAGTCCTAGAGACTCAAGCTCAGGTCTTCTTGCTTGCATAGCAAGCACTTTACTGACCGAACCATCTCTCCGAGCCCATACCTGGTTTATTTTTGGAGTAGGAATAGTACCTGTAACTTTAATTTTTTTTCCAAACCTTATTTTTAAATGATGGTTCTTAAACCTTTTAACCTTCCTTTTAGCCCACCACCCACCAGAGGTAGTGGGGAAAAAAAGATACAGGTGAAAGTGGACCTGTTTAGAAAGGTTCTTTGGAGCAACTGCCATCTGTGTTATCTGGAAATCACAGTTCAGCTTACAGGTTATGAGCAACAGCTTGATCCACTTGCAAACTCCTCACAGATACACCAGCAGTTCAGTTCGGTAGTGTCAGGATAACAAACATGAATCAGCAGAGGTGGCACTACTTAGCAGAGACAAGTCGGGCCTCAGTCTATACTCAAGTCAGCTGGAGGGATCAGGAGAAACTCTGGGAGAAGTTGGCTATGCCTCTCTCAGGGAAGTGAAGGTCAGCAAAGACAAGCATCACATGGCTAGCTCTATAAGCAAGCCAAGCTCAAGTATCGTCACTGTCTGCTGAGTCCTATTTATACACTCTCCAAACATCATGTGTCCTCCAAGGGTCTTGCCTCAGCACATGCATCTGTCTCAGCTGACATCACTTTGCCAATCAGCCAGAGTCCCTGGAAGTGGCAAGAAACTTGAGAACACTACCAGAAGGTTTTTAGTGTGTTTCTCTCTATGGAGTCCTGAAATATATGGAGCTCAACTACAAAATGTAAGGTGGACCAACACATGTGTGTTGTTAGCAAAGAATCCTTCATAACGTGTCCTTTCTTTTTTTTTTTTTTTTTGACTTTTTTATTGTATATTTTATTTATTTACAGTACAGATGTCATCCCTTTTCCCCATTTCCCCTCCCTAGAACCCCTATCCCACCCCCCTCTTCCTTTATGCTTTTATACCATTTTGATTACATGCATGTATTAAGGTCAGTTCTAGGTTGACGCTCTAGCAATACAATAGATGCAAATAGTCGAGGAACAAGCAATACAATAAACACAAATAGTCAAAGAAAAAGCAAGGCCTTAAACCCAGTTTGTGAACACTCCCATGATCACTGTTTCTAAAGGCTTATCAGGATGACCAAAGTATCTGAGCCTACTTCCCTATCCTAGCCCAAAGTCATTTTCAGGTCTAAAGCCTACTTCCTTGTTCTAGCCTAAAATTTAGAATCCTGTCTGAAATGACTTCTTTATTCTGGCCTAATATTTAGATTCCTGCCTGAGATTACTTCTTTGTTGTAGCCACGATTTAGACTCCCACCTGAAATTACTTCTTTGTTCTAGTCTAATGTCAGATTCCTGCTTGAAGCCTACTTCCTTGTCCTTGGCCAATGTCATATTTTTGCCAAGCAGCCCATTTCCTTGTCCTTGGCCCATGTCAGCTTTTTGCCAAACAGCCCCAAATGCTCTCCACCTCTCCCCATTTTTTATTTTGTTAACAAGACTGAGCCTGTCTTAGGTCATTCTGACAAGAATGCCTTCCTTACCCATCATGGAACATGCATTATCAAAGGCAATGCACTTCTGTCTTAGGTTGGTAAGGCTCTGTGCAGAATCTTACACGGCCTTGGCTTGCCAGTCTTTTAATTTAATAACTTTGTTTGGGGGTCCATTTTCAGGTTTAAGCCATGTACTTTGGCTGCCAACATGTTGATGTTGTTAAAGATAAGCTTTAACACAATGGGCAGAAATAAAAGTATTCCCAGGACAAGAAGGGCTAGCCTGATGAAGCTATATATGCCATTCCAGAGGTTTGTCCAAAATGAAAATACTGAGCTCAGGCCATGAATAATTTTATTAGCGTTATCTGCAGCATCAAAGGTCAACAGAGCAGCATTCTTTAAATTCATAATCTCATTGTGCAAAGTTAACACACACACAGAAGTGTTAGGATTATGTCAAACATCCTACAGGTGTCTTTAAACTCTTTTTTAATTATAATGACAATCATTGTGAATTTCAAAAGTAACACTACTCCAATAATATTTGTCATGACACTTCGGATGGCTCTTAACTCTTGAATCCTGAACCTCCTTCAGATAATTCGAATGGGTTATAGAGCATCATTCATTGTTCCAGATACCTATATAAATCCTTTTGTATACTCAATACATTAGTAACATTTTTTTTTTGCTAGATAGTTAACAAAAATAGTTGTCTTAACTCCTTGTGTCAATGCTATTGCAGAAGTAGTGGTGCTAGCAATTAATGGAATTAAAGCTCTTATACCAGCAATAATCAAGCCTGTTACCCTCTTGCTTCTGCTTAAAGCCTAATTAACTTCTTGCAGCACTTTCAAGCTTTTTTCAGAGAATCAAGGTTTTCTAATACTCGGGGCAGTGAGACAAAAGCTGGTTGATAGACCCCCATAACAGACATGCCAGGTTTCAGCACACTAACATAATTGGAAATTATACAATCAATGCAACTTACAATAAATGCTGTAGAAGACACAAAACCAATTTTAGCTTGACAATTAAAAGAGCCTTAAAAATGCACTAACCCTTGTTTGAAATCCAGATCCTGTCCCACCAGTATCTCTTGCTATCCTATCATAGTAAACTACAGCTATCTTCCAAATATGTTCCTGACAAAGTCCAGATCCAGTCTTCCAAAAGTAGACTGTTATTTCCCATATTGGATTGATTTCTAGACTAGTACATGATTGAATCCTAATAGCTGGGTACTTTAAGAAGAATATAAGAGACATAATTTCTCTTTTTGATTCTCTATCCCACAAGTCTAAAAACTTGAGGCAAGGCAGCTTGTCCCATCTGGGATATAGTCAAGCAAAGGTGGGTCAGGAACATATGTCCAACACAGCTCCCCAGTCACCCTTGTCAGGGCACTCTGCAAACTTACAGGTCGGCATCATTCTTTGTCTCAGCAACAGTATGTCTCACCAATCTTTTTAAAGTTCCATGGGCCTCTTCCACAATACCTTCTCCTTGAGGATTATACAAAATTCCCGTAATAAATTGTTGACAAAAGTCTCGACTGCTCAACTACAATTGCCAGATGCATTATCTATTTTATTTTAAAATTGGATATTTTATTTATTTACCTTTCAATGTTATCTCCTCTCCCATTCCCCCACAAAAACCCTTACCCCATCCCCCCCTCCTCCTATGACTATGAGGGTGTGCTCCCACCATTCTCCCATTCCTGCCTCCCTGTTCTCCATTTCCCCAACACTAGGGAATTCAAACTTCCAGGCACAAAGGCCCTCCACTTCCACTGATGCCTGGCAAATCCACCCTCAACTACCTATACAAGTGGAGCCATAAGTCCCTCCCTTTGTGTTCTCAGGCTGGAGATTTTAGAGTGGCTACTTCAGCTTGTTTCTTAGGGCCATTTGCTTGAAAAATTGTTTTTCCAGCATTTTACTCTAAGGTAGAGTCTGTCTTTGTCACTGAGGTGGGTTTCCTGTATGCAGCAAAATGCTGGGTCCTGTTTATATATCCAGTCCATTAGCCTGTGTCTTTTAATTGGGGAATTAAGACCATTGATATTAACAGATATTAAGGAACAGTGATTGTTGCTTCCTGTTATTTTTGTTATTAGAGGTGGAATTATCTTTGTGTAGCTATCTTCTTTTGGATTTGTTGGAAGAGGATTACTTTCTTGTTCTTTCTAGGGTATAATTTCCCTCCTTGTATTGGCACTTTCCTGCTATTATCCTTTGTAATGCTCGGTCTGTGGAAAGATATTGTGTAAATTTGGTTTTGTTGTGGAATATCTTGGTTTTTCCATCTATGGTAATTGAGAGTTTTGCTGAGTACAGTAGCCTGGGCTGGCATTTGTATTCTCTTATGGTCTGTAAGACATCTGTCCAGCATTTTCTTGCTTTTATAGTATCTGGTGAGAAGTCTGGTGTAATTCTGATAGGTCTGCCTTTATATGTTACTTGGCCTTTTTCCCTTACTGCTTTTAATATTTATTCTTTGTTTTGTGCATTTGGTGTTTTGATTATTATGTGACGAGAGATATTTCTTTTCTGCTCTAGTCTATTTGGCATTTTATAGACTTCTTGTATGTTTATGGGCATCTCGTTCATTAAGTTAGGGAAGTTTTCTTCTATAATTTTGTTGAAGATATTTATTGACCCTTTAAGTTGAGAATCTTCACTCTCATCTATACCTATTATCCTTAGGCTTGGTCTTCTCATCGTGTCCTGGATTTCCTGAATGTTTTGCGTTAAGAACTTTTTGCATTTTGCATTTTCTTTGACAGTTGTGTCAATGTTTTCTATGGTATCTTCTGCACCTGAGATTCTCTCTTCTATCTCTTGTATTCTGTTGGTGATGCTTGTGTCTATGACTCCTGATTTCTTTCCTAGGTTTTCTATCTCCAGGGTAGTCCTCTTTGTGATTCTTTATTGTTTCTACTTACATTTTTATGTCCTGGATGGTTTTGTTCAATTTCTTCACCTGTTTGGTTGTATTCTCTTGTAATTCTTTAAGGGATTTTTGTGTTTCCTCTTTAAGGGCTTCTACCTGTTTACCTGTGTTCTCCTCAAATTCTTTGAGAGTGTTTTTTTATGTCCTTCTTAAAGTCTTCTATCATCATCATTAGAAGTGATTTTAAATATGAATCTTGCTTTCCTGGTGATATGGAGAATTCTGGACTTTCTTGTATGGGAGAACTAGGTTCTGATGATGCCAAGTACCCTGGGTTACTGATGCTTATGTTCTTGCACTTGCCTTTCACCATCTGGATCTCCTTAGTGCTACCTGCCCTGTCTCTGGAGCCTGTCTTTCCTATTATCTTGGTTGTATCAGAACTGTGTGGGATGGGTGTTACTACTGGGGTTAGAGCTGGGGCTCAAGATCTGCTCAGTGCTCAGGTGCAGACAGGAAGGAACCAGTGCTCCAGGCCAGGAGTGAATTCCTGGGTCCTAGGGGGTTCTAGTTACTTTTTGTTTGGGGCGGGTGTTGCTGTCTCCTTACATAAGATACTGCCTGGGTTAGAGCTCCTGGGAGGCCCACTTCTTCTGAGTTGTGTGATTTGGGGGGCAGAGCTGCCTCCCAGGATCTGCTCAGTGCTTAGGCCCAGACCAGAAGCACAACGTGTCCTTTCTTGTGCTTGCTGTAGCAGAACATCCTTTCACCTGTGTCTGCTTCAGCTAAACGTTCCTTCATGTGTTTGCCCCAGCAAAACACCATCCAACTGACTTTTCAAAGAACCCTCAAGTTTCTACTTCAAGTAACATTGAACCTGTGAACATTCTGAAATGTAATCAAAACACATTTTTTTTTTACAAACTTTTGAAATTAGGGGATCACTTGTTACTGCAACATATTCTTCAGAAAAGTTGGGAAACTAACTGCACAAAACTCCAAGATGTAGGCATATGGAGCTTTAATGTTTAGGATTTTACCAACCAGAATGGAAGTTGCAGACAAATGACTAAAGGAACAGAACATTCATTTTTCCAAAGTCATGGACCATTTAGAGTAATAAAACAGTTTCCTAGTTTGCACATATTGTGCAATATCTCTCAGCTCTCTCACGTTAATATTATTATGGTTGAATATTATCTTTCTGCTAGGAAAGAGACACTGATAGGTCTTCCAAGTTCTCTTGATTGAAATTATTCAGTTGGAGTCTAATTCTGAATAAATCTAGGAAATATGATTGAGCCGGCTGACTTCATGCTTTAAAATTTTTTTCATTTGCAAACTTGACCATTTTTATTCATAAAACATCGGAGCAGTTGACCATCCACCATTGAAGTTTCTGCAGAAACCTTAAAGCAGATAATGTATCTTGACTGAGGAAAGTCATCTTTCTTCTATTGTTGATTTATCCAAGAGAGACAAAGAGAAGTCTTTTGCACTATCCAAAAGATGGTGCTAGAAAGGCTTTTATGGTTTATAGGAGCTTCCTATTTGGAGATGAGAAAACATTGTGAAGTAGTACTTGGCATACAATAGGTGCTCAATAAATAGCTGTTCCCTAAGCTAATGAACCAAAAACTGAATGAATGAAAACTCACCTACACTTCAAGTAAAGAGGACATTCCTAACTAGACGATGAATTGCACATCAAATGCATTTTGTGCTAGGTGAAGTGTGTCTCTGTGTGTGTGTGTGTGTGTGTGTGTGTGTGTACACACATGCATGCATGCCTGCATACACATGTGTGTCTCTGCATGTATAAGTGAGAGTGTGAATGTGTATGTGTGTGCACTCACATGTGCATGCCTCTGACTGTGTGCACCACACACACATACACATGCATGCTGAGCTTCCAGTGCTGTTCTTCAGGTGCTGTACACTATGTTTATTGAGGCAGGGTCTCACCTTGGGCTGGAACATAACAAGTAGGCGGGGCAGAATGGCCAGTGAACCCTAGGCATCTGCCTGTCTCCAGCCTCCCATAAGTGGAATTCTAATTGTGTGCCAACTTATCTGGCTTATTTTTGTAAAACCTAAGTTTGGGAGTAAAGACCTTTATTAACTAATCTAATGCCCCAGTGGATTAATTTTTACCATTCACTAGCCAGATTCAATTGCCAATTTTTATTAAATCATTGCCACATACTAAATATAAAATTGAGGAGTCAAGGCTTGGGTAGACAAGGAATAGTCTATAGGACTCTCTTAGTATTCTACCGCCCTGTAGTTCACATTTCTAACTACTCCTACACCCAAGAAAGGTAACCGCTGGCAACTAGCAGTTAAGTGTTAATGGTCTCTTGTGTATTTGTTACTGGGGGAAACACTCTGGGGTTTCAGACGATGAATGTTATTCACAGAATATTTATCTTTATCCCTGTCCGTGTCCCTGTCCCTGTCCCTGTCCCTATTTATCTCTGCCTCTTACTTACAGATCAAGAAGTGGCTCTCTTCAGTTGTTCCTGCCACCAAGCCTTTGTTTCACCATTATGGGCTTTAACCTTCTGAAACTGTAAGCCAAATTAAATGCTTTATTTTATAAGTTACCTTGGTGTTTGTTACAGGAATGAAAATGCAAATAAAAATTGATCATAGCCATACTTCTAAATAATAAATATTTTAAACAGATTTTATTTTAATATAATTGTAATAACCTACCACATGTTAACATATTTACTTTGGGAAGGGGTTTCAAGACAGGGTTTCTCTGTGTAACACTCCCAGCTGTCCTGAACTCACTTTATAGACCAGGCTGGCCTTGAACTCACAGAGATTCTCCTGTTCTTGCCTGGTAAATTCTGAGATTAGAGACAGTCAAACACCTAGCTGTTTTGGGTTATTTTTTTGTTGTATTTACTTTTTAAGGTATATTTTTAAAGTAAAATTACTTTAAGTGAAGATGGTATCAATCGCATTTACATTTTTTATGTCTACTGTCTTCTTCCCTCCCTTACAATAGCACATACATGCCATGTAGCCCCCAGGAAACTCTCATGAATACCATAGAAGATAGGGATATTTAGAAAGAACTAACACCCACGTATGGTTTTGAAAATGGCTTTATCTCATGAACCCCCAAGATGTCTTAAGACACTCTGAGTAATCACTAGACTACATCTGGAGGCCATCAGTGTACACAACTTAACCTCCACCTTTGAATGAAAAAGACAAGGGAGGGAAACTAGGACATTATATGAAAAAAGGGGGTGCTGATACCTAGGTCTGCTGAGCTTCTGAACAGGTGCCACCCTGTGTAGAAAGTCTAACTGGAAGGCAGCCTCACTCGATTACCACTTAATAACTTCTGAATGTTGGAGGGCACCTCTCCAGGAACTTACATGGCTCTTTACAACAGGCTTCACAACATCTGAGACAAAATCATTGCTACTGCAGTCTCGTTTCTCTTTTAACCCAGCTTAGTCCTCCTGAGGACAAAATTACTCACAAAGATAAAGATAGTTGGCATAAAGAAAAGGGTGCAACTAAATGTCTCCAAAATAGTTCTGTGAAGTGGAAACTTGTAGTTTCTTTGGAAAGTTAGTTATGTCAAATGATGGCTTGCTGGGGCACACAGGTGAAAGGATGTCTTGCTAAAGCAGACACACATGGGGAAAGACTGTTTTCCTGAAACAACACAGGTGAAAGGATGTTTTGTTATAGCAAACATGTAAAAGGACTCTTGATGAAAGAGTATAAGTATGACCCCACAGACAGTGGGAGAGGAGCACTGAGCATTGGTTTGTTCCACCATGCTATTCTTCACTAATGGTATGCATGTATTGATTCACCTTACACAGCATTGTAGAATTCCACTTATGGTAACACTGTCATTAAGAGAAACTCTCCCAAGAACTGTCAGGAGCCATAATGGGACAAGCAAATAACTAACAGGTGATCATCCTGAGATGGCCTGCTTTGGATTATTATATAATCTGCGACAGGTTTGTTCTTACCTAGCATGGCTGTAAGGGATTCATTTTAGGAAAGATTTCTGCTATTAATATGCTTTTCCTGTTATTATTAAACATATATAACAATCACTTAAGGGATAGCCCTCCCCTTTAGAACAGATCTCTGCAAAACCATGAAGATATACTGTCTTGTACTAATGCTATATAGACAAATAGATGACTTCTTAAGTCTTAATGATGATCCTATAAGAATTCCCAAAATTATGTCAGTGATTATTAAGCTGTCTTATAGTGGGACTGCTATTATGTCCTTTTCTGATAGTCAAAACTGCAATGAGAACTCTGCCAGTCTCTCAAGTGTCACCAGTTAATTTCTCTTAGCTAGTAACCAGACTTTCTCCTACTCAGAGCACATTGTAAGAGGTTGTAAAACAATTAAGCAAAGGTCATGAAAACTAATGATTTATTATAGGTGCTAGGACAGAAGATAAAATATTGACTGGGATTATCTATACAAAACTTCACTAATAACTTAGTTATGGTTTTAAACCTTCAGTGAACCTATGGAGCTGAGACAGGTGATGGATGTTTAGCCAGATAATTACTTCTAATAGATATGCATGTAAACATTCTCTGCTATAACCTTCTATTTCAATTTATGATTTTTTGTGTAGACTTGTGATGAACTTTGTAACATGTGATCATGTATTCTGAAAGATATATAAGTACTGAGGACAAAGAGATGACAAGGAGAAAAAACAGAATCATTTCCCTTTCCCTAGATAGAATTTTTCCTTCCCCTCCCCCCACACCTAGAAGAATGTTTCCCTCACTAGATTTTTTTTCCTTTCCCAACTTAGGATAATTCTGCTTTTCCCCTTAGATAGCTTTCATAGGAAACTTTTTACAACTTAGTAATAAACGCTATAACCACTTTTCTAGTGTCTTTTTCTTCCTATAACTTCCAAGTAGCAGGTTGAAAGAGCACACAGTTCCTGCTGAGATAGAACTAAGACACATTACTTAATCTCCTGCTGTTAGGCTACAGGTGTTAATCGTCTAAGCCAGCAGTCTTTTACCCCCAGAAAGAGCAAGAACACTTTTTAGGAGTTTTTAGAAGTTATTATCATCATTTCAGTGTAGTCAGAGAGCTAGAAAGCCCTGAGACCCTCAGAGTTTAACGCCATCACCAGAGTCCTACTCTGTGCCACTGCCACTACCCTCTCCGGGCTGGGAGGCTCCCCTGGCAAAGACCTGCTCATGAGGTTCCTGTGGCAGCTTGCCATTTCTATGGCCTCACCTCAGACCAGTTGGCAAGCCTAGCGGTTTCTTTAGGATTGAACTACAGCTGCTGGTTTGTGCCTGGTGTCTGCCTGTGGAGAGAACTGGACTTTAGCTGCCAGTTTCTGTGTGGTATCTGCCTGCCTAGGGGACTGGTCTATAGCTGCTGAGTCATATTTGGTGTTTACTGTGGGACTGAACTGCTGAGAAAGATCAAGCTCATCGTCAAAGAACTACTGCTGAACAGGTCCACTTTCCCACAGCCTAATAACTTTTCTCTTCCACTGCCTCTGCTGGGTGGTGGGTTAGAGGAGAGGTTGAACCCTTATTACAAGTAGGCTTCAAAAAAAAATGTATGCCTGCAATTCTGTGTCACATAAGAACTTCCACCTCTGCACTACTGAAACCAACAATATTGCTAAGTCTGTGGAACCTCGCTTATGTGCACATATTAAGGGGGTTCTATTTTAGTTATGTTTCTGTGCTTGAATAAAACCATATCCAAGAAAAAATTGATCAATGAAAGTGTTTGTTTGTCTTACATGCCCTGATTATAATCAGTCATTGAGGGAAGCCAGAGGCAGGCAGTACACAGAGACTACAGAGGAATGTTGCTTATTGGCTTCATGGCTCTTAGCTTGCTCAGCTTACTTTCTTACACACCCCATGTATTAAGTTGGTACCAGGGAGTCGGATATGGCTGTGATAGGCCTGGCCAGGCTGTTTGTTGGAGGAATATGAAAGATGTTGGGGCTTTGGACTAGAAAGGCTAATGGATGCTTCAAGCAGAACTGGAAATGGATAATCTTAGTAGATGTACAAAACACAATGCTGAGGGTGATTTGAAATGTAGAGGCCCAGTTCAAGAAGTTTCAAAGAGGAAAAACATTAGCAAGTGACCTTGAGATTGTTCTTGTGATATTTTGACAAAGAATGTGCTTGTTTTCTGCCCTCATCCAAAAAATCTGCATGAGGCTAAATTGAAGAGTTTGGATAAATGGCGTTGGCAGAGAAGATCTTAAGACAGACTAGTATTGACTATGTCATGTGGTTGCTAGTGTCACTCATGTCAATCTATAATAAAAAGAAAGAGAAAGCTGGATGAAAATAATTTTTTAAAAAATGTATAGTTTGAGAAGAAAAGGCATGCCAGGAAGTGTAATGTAGAGAAAAGAAGTTCCAGTGCTTGAGAATATATATACATACATACATACATACATACATGTGTGTGTGTGTGTGTGTGTGTATGTGTGTGTGTGTGTGTGTGTGTCTCCTAACGCTAAATGGAATAAAGGGAGCAGTGACCTCAGGGCAAAACCTCACACCTGGTACTAACATCTGTCTTTGTCACTTTTCTATTGCTGTGAAAAGACACCATGACCATGGCAACTATTATAAAATAAAACATTTAGTTAGGGGCTTATTATAGTTCCAGAGGTTTAGCCTATTATCATAAGAGAAAACATGATAGCATATAGGCAGATATTGGAGTAGTAGCTGAGAACTACATTCTGATCTGTAGGTAGACAAAGAGAGGGACTCTGAGCTTGGCATGGAGTTTTGATACCTTAAAACCCACCCCCACTGACACACTTTCTCTAACAAGGTCACACTTTTCCCCCTTTCATTGAAAATATATTCCTTTTTTATAAAACATTTCCTGATTTCCCCTCCCTCTGCTCCTCTCAGTTTCTCCCCATCTCCTCTCACATCTAAATCCACTCTCTGACTCTCATTAGAAAAAAAAATCAGGCTTCTAAAAGATAACAACCAAACATGACAAAATCAAATATAATAATAAAGATAAAACAAAAATATTCACATCAAAGTTGGACAAGGCAAACCATGGTCACACTTCTTAATACTTCTAATACTTTCAAATAGCGCAACTGCCTGGTGACTGAGCATTCAATTATGTGAGTCTATGTGGATCATTTGTATTCAAAGCACCACACTTCAGGACTACCTGTCCAGGGGTGGCACCACCCACAGTGTTTTGTGTCCTTCCACATCAGTCAATATTCAAGAAAATGCCCAATCTGATAAAGATATTTTCTCAATCCCAGGTGATTGTAGCTGGTGTCAAGTTGACAAAAAAAAAAAAAAAAAAAAAAAAAAAATTAATCAGCATAGGCACTTTCCTTGGGCCAAGAAGGATTTGAGAGAAATTATGAAAGCCTATAAAATATAAAATACTAAATACTAAATTACTAAAACAATAAGGAAATAGTTGATATTTAAGAGTTACATAAAGTCATGGTATGCAAATATGCAATTTTTTAAAATCCCTTAACAATTATTTAAATCTTATAAATTAATGTCCAGATTCCTTGTTGTTTTTGCCAGCAGGTATTATATGCTAACTTTGTCTAACATAGCAGGTCAGTGTCCAAGGGGTCAGTAACATAGGAAAAGACATTTTTTACAACTTCCTTTGATGTGAGTTGAAGGTATAAAGGCAAAGACCTTGAACTATAAGTTGAACATCTATAACATGTGGAGGATTTTATTAGTCTTGGTAATTAACTAAACTACTTGTGCTCAAATTACTCAGTGCTTTTCAGCCTCACAGGTTCACATCTATACCCTGTACCTTAGCAAGCAGGGCCCCAACCTGGTTTTCTGAAGCTGTATTTCACACATTTACTCCCAAATCTCCTTTCAAGAATGTTGTACTGGGCACTCCTTTATCCTGATTCTTACCTCCAATCTTTTATATATATATTTCTCTTCTTAAGAATGTACATTGTAGATATGTGTTCTGTTGGAACTTAGGTTCGGATTAGATAAAAATGTATGAGTAACCAATCTTCTCCTTAAGTTCTTTCTGGCCGTTTTTCATTAATTCTTATTACTATTGCTTTCAGAAAAAAAGTGCATCCCCAAATGGCATGAATCAGATGGGCTCATATACCACTGCTGTGATTCCCATAGTGTCTTTATATACTGTTCTGTTCTCTTCACTCATCCTAAGCTCCATGGAAGATAGTCATTCACCCCCTCATAGACTCAACAACAATAATAATAAAGATAAGGTGTTTTGTACAATCATATGAGTGGAGCGGTAGAGAAGAGCAACACAATACTGGTCCACACAGATGAAGCACAAGCTGGAAGAGGGAAAAGAAACATAATTAAGGCTATAAAAGTCATATGAGGTGGAATGAGAATGAAATTAACACTTTATATGTGGGCGATCAAAAAAAGCATCTTTGTAGAATGATAGATACATAAACAGAGGCCTTCTAAAAGAAGAAGAATTTCCCCATGTGAAAGGAGAGAGGGCATGTAAGCAGGTGAAGCATGTAGTTCCTGTATGTATAGGCGATATGCAAACATAATCTCTTAATCCACAGAAAACCCTCAAAGGACTGGCCTGGTCATGAACATAGTAAACTATATTATAGAGCTTAAGTTAGAAGGGTTTTCTGGTAAATATGACATTAATGGATTAGGAGGTAACATTAATTTAGAGATGAAGTTACCAGTCCAGGCTGAGGACATATGAAGGACATATGAAGTTACCAGTCCAGCACATATGAAGTAAATGTAGAAAGTGAGATACAATCAAGAGATGGAGAGAGGAATGACAGGACTGGATTGTGGTGAATGGAAAGAGAACTGTAGTTAAAGACATAAACAACTTGGATTTTATACTGCAAGCAGTGTAAAGATTGGGTGAGTTTGAGTAAGGAAGTTACTGTGGGCACAATAAACTATAACATAGAGAAAGATCAGACCAAAAGACAGAAAGCCAAGTAGAAGATGGCAGCACTAGTCAATATGGAAGATGATGAAAGACATGACTAAGGACTATAATGGTACGATAATTGATAGGATGTAGGTATGATGGCCCAAAATGGTAGTGGATGTGATGGTACATGGTAGAGCAATGATATTATAGCATACAGGTAAGGGTTGCAGTTGTGCACAGTAGGCTGGTGGCTATGATGACACATAAAAGGTGGTAGCTACGACACACAGTAGGGTGATGGATACAATAGTACACATCTGAGTAATAGATACAATGGCACAAGATAGGGTGCTTGATACAGAGACACATCATATAGTGGTGGCACGCTGATAGGTAGTAGGATAATAAATGTCATGAGTCACAGTAAGTGGTGGTACATACTAGGATGATGGAGAACAGTGGCACGTGGGCATCACCAGAACCTTCTGTACTCAATTATCAATCTCAAACCACAAATATCAGTCTCAAACAGAAAACTGGGTTTATAAATCTAGAACTGAAAGGGAGGAATAAGGTTAAAGATATAAAATCAGATAGCTTGGAGTGGAAGGTATGTCCAAGCACATGGACCTTGAGTAGATTAAGGAGACTTTGGTGGGGGAACCATGACAACAACTAAGAGCTCTGTAGAAGTAAATAATGAGAAGAAAAAAAAAGACAACCAAGGGGACTATAGAGGTAGAAACAGTGAGGTCAGAAAAGAAATGGAAAGAAACATGTAGTGGGGATATGAAATGACTGTTTCAAGGGGAAGGAAAGAGCTGCCATTACCCGAAAGCTGTTGAGAGTTCAAACATGGTGAGGAGAGAGCACTGACCATTGGATGGATTTGTCAACACAGAAATCATGGACAATCTTTGTAAACTCAAGTCCAGTCAGCTGAGCAGATCATGGCTTTGATATGAACTGCTCAATGAGAGACCAGATGATAGATACATGAAGGTTGGATATCTAGACAACTGTGATAAAAAAATTTGATAAAGACAGTATGATAGGCATCCATGATATGATAAAGACAGTATGATAGTGGGTCCATGTTTGGAGGGGCAAAAGTCAAGGAAGAATTTCTATATGACCAATTAAACCCAAGGAAACTTTAGGTTCCGTGATTTCATGATTCCATGATTTCAGCTCAGGAATTCTAGGCCTGGCTCCCCAGAGCCCAAACGAGTTATGCTTATGTTTACCAGACTCTGGTTGCTCAATTGTTTGGGTTTTTTTTCTGATCTATTGTTTCTCTTTTCTGGTCTCATAACATTCCTAAAGTTTCTCATGTGTGAGGGTGTGAATAAAATCAGGGCCACAGGGAGTGGCATCATTTGAAAGGATTAGGATATGTGGCCTTGTTAGAGTAGATGTGACCTTATTGGAGAAAGTGTATCACTGGGGATGAGTTTTGAGGTTTCAAAAGCTCAAGTCAGACCCAGTGGCTTTTTCTTTTCTGCTATCTGCTGATGCAGATGTAGAACTCTCAGCTGCTCCTCCAGAACCATGTCTACCTACCTGCCAACATGCTTCCTGCCATGACAATAATGGACTAAACCTCTGAACCTGTAAGCCAGTCCCAATTAAATGTTTTCCTTTATAAGACTTTCTGTGGTCATAGTGTTTCTTCACTGCAATAGAACACTGACTCAGACACCGTGCTGACAGTAACATAACCTTCTCTTCAACTCACCTGGACCCCTGGGAGCTCCCAGAGACTGAGCCACCAGCCACAAAGATCATACATGGGCTGGTCCGAGGCCCCCAGCACTTACGTAGCAGAGGGCTGCCTTGTCTGGCCTCAGTGAAAGAGGATGAACCTAATCCTATAGAGACTTGATGCTCTAGGATGGGGGTTACACAGGAGATGAACCCTCTCAGAGGATAAGGGAAGGGACTGTAGGAGGAAGAATTCTGTGAAGGGGTACTTGGAAAGGAGCAACATATGGGAGGTAAATAAATAAAATAATTACTAATAAGTAAATTAAATAATCCTTTATAATGTAGCCAAGTCATTAATTCCATTAACAACTACTTTTGGCTTGGAAACATGAGTTTCATATGTCTTCCTCCTTCTCCCTGAAATGCCACAACCTTTCCTCTCACCTGGACTCACAGTGAACATTAAGTTTCAATGCACCAAAGTAGTGTTCATTTAAATAGATGTTACAGCAAGTCAAATACACTCATTTAGACATCAATAAGTCCGATCTCCAACTGAGCTCATTTGTGCAAAGGTAGGCAGGATGAATTTGAGGAACATCAGGGAAACTGGCTAGCTTTCAGGATGCTATTAAAGAGGAAGAAGCAACAGCCTCCACCAACCATCCCTAAATGTGATCACTTTCAATTTGCTCAATTCAGCAGGTAAATGATTCACAGATCTGAGGCTCGGAACAAATCGTAAAAAGAATTTCAATGCTGTGATGTTCCAGCAGGAGCTGAGAGTGCACTCCCACACCACCCTGAAGAGTTAGTCTAGATCTGTCTGGGCTGGGCAGTGCACTGGTACCCCAAACCAGGAAGATCTGCTTCTGTCACCAACTAGACACAGTGCTCTACAGCAAGCAGACACCACCAGGCTATTGATATTTCTTCATTTCTGTACTGAATCTAAGGGCTTTAGAACATCGACTGTTTATACTACCAAAACAGAACAGAATGCCAAGTTAATTCCCCAATCAAGATGCTGGTTAAACTTTCTACAGTCCAGTATTGGTTGATTCAGAACTAAAGGTTTGGCCTTAAATTAGCTCATTAGTGTTCAGAAAGCCAGTACTTACATAGATTTCCACAGGAATATTTAGGTTTCATGACATTTCAAAACACAGGCTCAGTAAGCGTTTTCATTAAAGCATTTTATCAAGCAGTTCCTTTTTAACCTAACAAATGAGTAACACCAGAACTAACGAATATGCTGTCTGTTTATCCCTGCTACAAACATTCATCATTTTAAAATAATATGGTGGGGAAAGAGACAGAAGGAACGTACTGCTTGCCTGAGTTTCTTATATGTGTGTAAGCTAGGAGCTGAGTTAGGTCCTCTCCTGTGCATCACTGCAGTAATTTGTATATAACCCATAAAAGATAAATGTTATTACTGCTATTAAGCAATCAGAATATGGGCTGTTAAGTGATTTGCCCAAGGTCACACACCTAGCAGAAACTGAATCAAGATTTGGCTGATCCTGAAGCCCATATGTTCCTCTCACACTGCTGGGAAGCCTCTCTCACAGAATGACCCAAAATACATTATAAGTGAGAAAGGGGGGAATTAAAGCAATGATTTGTGAGGTCTACACTCCAGAGCATTCACCTTTACAAGAAATAAATCATGTTACCACATTGATCCATGCCAGAGACTTAACTTCTCATTTATTCATTACACAAAATAATCTAATTATTTCAAGTCACTAGAGATCACAGAATCACTGCTTTGGTGCACTGAAGTGTTCACTAGTAACCTTAAAAAGCTAGCCAAAAGTTTTAGGTTATTTGCGGAAAGACTGTAAGTTTAGGAATCCGGAAGAATTCACCCACTGCCTGCTGTAAAATGAGGAGTCTCTTCTTATTCCAATCCAGAAATTTCACAGACTATAAATAGCCTATAATTGCACAATTTTTTTATCAAGTTTTCCCCCAAAGAGTGATTATATCAGTTTTACTTACCTCATCCAGAAAATGGGAAGAGAGGGGGAGGAATGGAGGGAGAGACAAAGAGAAGTCCTAGAGGGCTGCGTGTGTATAGCTCACTATTTATTTTCCTCTGTGTTGATATGTTTAACCATCTCTAATAGACCCCACGAATGCTTACCACATCCAGTTTCAATGGTCTATTTGCTGCCTAGTATAGCATATAATCTTTCCAAGAGTGGTATTGATCTTGTTAAGTCTCCTCATCATCTAGACTGTAAGCATCCCTCAGCAGCCTCATTCCTGTAGACAAGCCACATGATCTTCTATACAGCTGCCCATTAGAGAGCTGCCTGTTACAATGGACTGGAAGGCGGGAGGATAATCGTTTAGTGCGGCAAACACTTTACATATATTTTCTCTAGCGAGGCTCACAATAGCCTTATGGGCAAAGGATCATTAGTCTCACTTTATGACAAGCGTAACACATTATCCCTGTGCAAAGTAGAGAAACTGAGGCTAAAAGAGGTTAAGTACTTGATACGCATTCATTTCTGCTCCTCACAGATTCAATATTGGCTTCTCTCTTCTAGTCATCCTTCCCTCTTGCCCATCACCCTCAGTTGTTCGGGTTTTTGGAGAGGTCACTGGTTTGCCTGTCTGGGTTTTTGTTTGTTTGTTCTGTTTCTGCAGAGGTCTTACTATGTACTCCTGGCTAACCTGGAACTTGCTATGCAAAGCAGGCTGGCCACCAACTCACAGAGGTCCACCTGCCTCTACCTCTTGAGTCCTAAGATTAAAGATCTCTACAGTGCCCAGAAACCATAGAAAGCTGTGTGGTTAGGTATATATTTCCTCACTTGTCACCAAGAACAGCACCTAAGGGTGCTGAGAATCTCTCAGTGAAAACTGCAGTGTGAGATGAAGGACCATGTTGTCACTTTTCCCAAAGCTAAAGTTTAAGATCCTAAGAACATGTCTAACTTTGTCCTAATCCAGTGCCAAGTGTTCTGTCTCTCTCTGTGTCTCTGTGTGTCTCTCTGTGCCTCTTTTCATCTTTGTCTCTCTCTGTCTTCTCTCTATATCTCTGTCTCTTTCTCTGTGTGTCTCTCTGTGTTTCTATGTCTCTGTGCCTCTCTATCTCTCTGTCTCACTCTCTGTCTCTCTCTCTGTCTCTCTCTGTGTCTGTCTCCTCCCCCCACTCTCTCTCTCTCTGTCTCCCCAGCTTCCTAATCCTACCTGTTGCCATGCATTCTCTACCATAATGACTTCTCTCCTTTTATTCTCTTAAGCTGCTGTTTGCCTGGATATTTTAGAAAACAGAAAACTAATGGAGATGCCTTCCCTCTTCCTTTTCTCACGGTGCCTCCTTGACTATTTCTCAGGGATGACCTTGTATTAAAAGTTACTCATACATGATCGCTCTTCTCAGCTGAGCTATGAGCTTCTAAATGTAGTCGGCCACCTCTTTATCTATGCTGTCACTCCTCTGCCTCCTCCAACTCAGAGCAGTCAGTGCATTGCCTCCTGGAAACTGGGTTCCCAACACATGTTCCATGGACAGAATGGACTGGCATCCCAGGCAGCCATTCTCGATATTAAGCCATTGAAGGTAGAGAGCAAAGCAAAGTGTCGACCCCAAACTACACCTTCATCCAAAGGCCTAATGAAAAGGGAAACTGAAAGAGAACAATTACCACTCAGAAAAACAACTCTAAGTAAAACCAAGCATTTGGGTGCTGTCAAAGTGGAGTTTCCCATCCTATGGGCCATTCTCCACTGGGGGAAGTCAATGCCTTGTGAAGCTTCTTCTAGGGAATGAGCTCATTTCTACTTTGCTCAGCAAAGAGGGTTAGGGAGCTATCAACAGAATTCCCTATGGAGCCCCACTGAAAAGGGAAACCAAGGGGTGCTTTTTTGATAGAAAGATAGAAGGATCTACAGCACGTGTTAATTGGCAGAAGCATGGAGGGGTATCTGGTAAAAGCAGAGATCCTGTGAACCTGATGGCTATGTAGAAGGACTAATGAAGCATGTGAACAAATCGGACAAGGCTGAAGAAGGATGCAGAATGAAAGGGTTAAAGGCAAACTTGGCCCTGGACCTTTGCCCAAGAAGGGTTTTCTCTGCAAGATAACTCAACTGTCACTCCTGAGAACGCAGGATACCCCAAAGGCAACCTGTTTCCTTGCCCTGTGCTTCTATCAGAGAGGAGGCTCAAGGCCTTGGGAAGAGCAAAGACCTGCCTTCTATCTTTTTATGATCCCAGAGACATAGCATGTCCATGGCAGAGGGAGAGGGGGAGCCAATAGAGAAAAGGAACCACCCTCACCCCCTCCCGACATTCACGCGACCTGATTGTGTCAGCGCCACTTGTCCCCCCATCTGTCACAATGTCAGCTCCTGCTGAGGCCCTGGGATCCACAGAGGTTGCTCCATGTGTCGCCCCATTTATCTTTGCAGGCGGCAGCACTGATGGGCTTGACAGTTCTATTTGTTATCCTGCAAAGCAGGGTCTCTACTTCTCAAAGCAAAGGGAAGAAAAGTCAGGCATGGAACAGAACTAAGACAGAAATAGGCACTGGGAGAAATTTAGAGGAGGTCAGTAATGTTGGCATCATCTGATGGAGATCAGAAAAGAGGCAGGCCATTGTAGAAGCAAGCTCTATACTTGTGTCTTCTGGTCGATGGCTGAAAGTACATGTGCAGCAGTGTGCATGAAGTATATGGAAGTGTGTGTATGTGTATATATAATCAACACTATTATATAGAAACAACATGACTATCAGATGACAATGATTGCCTGTTATGCCTTTGGAAAACTAGCTCTTACATTTTCTGGCCACCATAGTAACATTCCCCCCCAACCCCCCACCTTCTCTGTGACATGCTTTCAAGGAAGGGTTTCAGCAAGCTGCAGGTTTTCTGCCTGCTGACACCCCGGGATGTGCTTTAACCTATGATTGTTCATCATAGGTGGTACTCAGAATGCAGAATGCAACTCTATAAAATAGATGTTGGTCCTGGGGTAACCTTGACCCACCCCAAGCTCTTGGTATGGCACAAGACCTCTAGCTAGTCAGCAAACTGCCCCCAGGAAGTAGCCCTATAGCCTTGCAAGTGACACTCTGCACCAAAGACTAATACCAAGACATCATGTGAAAACTAGACTCAAGACAGAGAGCCCTTGGGGATAAGGCTAATTCTAAGATAATCATACAGTGGCCATCAGTGATTGTGACCCCTCTGGGTTCCAGAAGCTTTACATTAGGGGTGTCATTTAATCTCTGTAATAATCATATACAGTATAATTACTGTCACTATTCTATTGACAGATAAACTGAAGTACAAAGTGTGACTTGCCCAGCGTCTCATAGCATGTAGTGAACCTGGGCTTTGAACCATATCTGATGCTAATCCCTAAACCATTAATCAAAAAGAACGTTGCTTTCCAGAATAATGGCAAAAGAAGTGCAACACCACCCCTCCACTAAAGTGGCAAACCATCCTAATTTGCCTGGGACTATCTTGGTTTTAGTACCAATAGTCATGTGTCCCCAGCAGATCATCCATCTACAATATAATTCAACACACACACACACACACACACACACACACACACACACCCCTGGATGTTTAGTTACTCTCATGAATACACAAGTATATTCATGTTAGAAACATTTTCTTTGCACTATTAGTAAAGAACCCAGGCCCAGACGGGCCTCCGTGTTTTCACACAAGGGGACCTCTTCCTCTTAGCTACCCACTCTGCAGCACCTGATGCTAAGCCTGTCTGTGCTGCTAAAGGACACAGAGAGACTGTGAGAACCACTGAACAGTCTGCTGAGCTCTCTCATAACAAAACACGTTTTGTTATTTATAAAATTTTGACTATTTGTCAAACAAAATGTGACTCACTGTTAAACGGTGGACAGCTGTAGTTACCAGGTAACCAGACATGTTCTTTTTGTGGCTTCTTTGCTGATTCCAAATTAATATATAACTGTGAGATGGGGGGAGGGGCTTCTACAAAATCCTGCAAAAATGGATGATGCATTAAAAATGGTGGAGGAATTAAAGCCATGCTTAGCCAATGTTTGATTAACAGCTAGAATCCCAAAGGATCACAAGGCATACATGAAATGATAGGGAGGGTACCAACCTCCAGAGCAGATATTCCAATGGATATTCATCATTAAGCTTTTACTGTTATTACTATCAGGACCAAAGCCATTTGTAAGTCTCTGTGCCCAGTAATCTAACTCTCTTCATTGTTCTTGCGTTAAGCCTCTGGGGAAGGAGTCAGAGGGCTGAGTGGCAGCATCTACACCTAGGAGCAGCTTGGATGGGCTAGCTGAGCAGGTTACAATTCATTTGGAGACCTGAGTGATCTTATTTATCAAGGTGACAAGAATCAGCAGACCCTTCATGAAAGCATCAAGTGCAGCCAGCAGAGGGAGGGTATATGCAGGACAAGGCAGAGACAGGGGAGAGCAAGAGTGACTCCAACAGTGAATTTTATGGCAGAGCTTGGGACAGCAGGGCATGCTATTTTGCCCTGACCTTGCTTAGTTCAGTGCCATTGACTGGACACAAGTAATCGTGAGTACAATAGCTACTATTCTTGATGTCTGCCTGCATCTGAACATTAAAGCGAGCTTTCCCATATAGAAAGCACCAAGCTCCTCCATAAAGGTGCATAAATATCTCAGGACAGTCACACTGGCTTGCTCAATGTCACTCAGCCAGCAGCAGGATCTGGACCTAGGGACTTCTCCTGACAGAGTTCAGGCTCTCTTTTCAAAGCCACATGACCTCTGGACAAACAGAGCATTTCCCTACTGATTCAGTTCAAGCTAGTGTAGCCTGCAGTGGAGAAATACCAACCACTGTCTTGGAGAGTATGTATTTTACAGTTTCAAAGGGACAGACAACAGAGGCCTGATTGTGGGGCGGGTACTGTAATGATTCAGACTTGTCTTCTTCCAAGCTCCAGGGCAGACTAAAAGGTCTTCAGTGGGAGGTGGCCAAGGACCAGCAGGCTTCCCCAAAATTTCATCATCTCTGGAGCTTGTGGTAGATTAAAGTTGCTGACACTTCAAAGTTGCTCAGCCTCTTTGCATCATCACTGTCCAGGTACCTGAAAGATCCTTCCTCCACCAGGCTAGGCTTAGGCTCCCTGATAGTACTCCTGTTCAAAAGATGGGACTGGGGAAAAATTGAAAGGAGATCACAAAATGGACCCAAGGTTGAAGAAAGGCTGAGAGACTGGAGCCTTGCTCTCTGGCAACTGAGTTATCTCCCCTGCCCTTCAAATCTTGTAGCCATAAGGGATTGGTCGTTGAAATAACATTATTCCCATATTATGAGACATTGGGGACACTGAAGTCAGCAAATATTCATATGATATCCTCTTAAAAACGTACTCTTCCAAGCATGCTTTGTGTGAGTGCTCACTCTCTGCCAGGCCAGGGACCTGCAAAGCCCACCAAACAAGGAGCAGCTAAAGTAAGATGTTCCTATCCTGTACCTCCTTTAACGATCACCCCTAGGCCTGTGGACCCAGGCAGTGAGTGGAGTGGTGCTAAATGCACATCCACTTGATCGATTTTAGGCCTGAAACATGTCCCACATTAGTGTTGATGCTTGGGCATCACCGGTTACTGAAGTGGAAAGAAATGATGTGACAGGAGAAAAAAATCCTGTTCTTATGAGTAGAAAACTATCATCTACTTTTAAAAGAAGTGCTCCTAAAATAACAGTGGAAATTCCACCCTAGCCAATCATCCTCAGCAAGGGGCACAGAAGACAGAGCCAATGTCCACAGAAAGCCACCAGTCACTGAAACAAACAACAGGCAAAGGCAGTGCTAACCTCTGGGTGGGAAGCTAGCATCACTCATGTCAGACCACATCCTCTCTGCCCGGTCATACCAGGCTTGCTTAGAGCATCTAGCTCAGGCACACTGGGCTCGAAGGAGTGTGGAACTCACGTTCTCTATCTACCACATTACGTCACAAACTTGCTAAGCCTCAATTTCTTCAACAGTAAAATGAAATTCCTATCTTTCCCTCAGACTTCAGAGAGTTCTTGCAGAATTTGAATTTGAATTTGAATTTTTAAATTATAAAACTCTGCCAAGCCAAAGGAAATAGCCTCCCTTCACTACAACTGGAGGACGCCATAATAGCTTTTAAGTTTGGGGACAGATACAAAGTAGTTTGCTCTGGCGGACAACCCATGTCTCCCTCCCTAGCAGGAGAGGGACAAGAACCCTGGGGTGGGTCACCTTCCTGTGTTATGAAGTATATTATCAAACCTGCTGAGCTGCCTGCAGGCTGTGCAGTGTGCCCAGGTTCCCAGATTTTTGAGCTGTCACCTATGCCGGGGTGGCTTTCAGTGACTGTCTTTGAATCCTGTAAGTAACCCCTCACCCACATTACTATAACATTAACAAAACTCATTGGTTCACCAAGTTGGACATGTGTGGATATCTCAGAGTTTTATTCCTGTGAAGAGACAACTGGACCACATCACTTCTTATAAAGGAACCATTTAATTGGTGCTGGCTTACTGTTTCAGAGGTTTAGTCCACTGTCATCATAGTGGAAAAGAGATGACAGCTGTGCAGGCAGACAGTGCTGGAGAGTTCTACATCTTGATCTGCCACACTGGGTGTAGCTTGAGGACAGGAGACCTCAAAGCCCACCCTCATAGCAACACCCTTCCTCCAACAAGGCCACACCGACTCCAATAAAGCCCCACCTACTCCAACAAGGCTACACCTCCTAGTAGTGCTACTCTCTATGGGTAAAGCATTTAAACACATGAGTCTATGGGGACCATACCTATTCAAACCACCATAGTGGGGTACTACATGGATATATGGTGAGATCTCTGGAGGAGATACAATGTGACCTTCTAAAGCCACAGGCCCTTCTCAGTGTCCCTCTGTGGGGCTGCCTAAGCTAACCCTCCCCAATATGCCTGCGGTATCTAATACATTGAGTGGAAAGAGCTGATTTTCTGACTTATAAAACTATAAACATCTCTAGAAAGGGACCCAGGCCTCTGTGTTTGGCCCCTTGATAATGACTGTATCTCAACAGGTACTTGATAACCATTCGCTGTTCTGAATAGCTCTCGACTGCAGTAAATCTTGTTTAATCTGCTAAATTAGTCTGAAAAGGCCCAAGAAACCATTTTCCTATTTCACCCTAGCCCAGAAGACATGCCTGTGCTCCCAGCCCAACAAGTTAGTGATAGACCAAAGTACTCTAAAAGGCAAGCTTACTGTTGAGGTCCCCAACTGTCCTCTGCAGCTGATCTAAACAGATAGTCTGTGGTGTGAGACTGGCTTTTGATGCTAGATAGTCTAACTACCTTCTGATATCAATGTCCATGATCCCAGACCTAGAAATGAATAAATACATGTAAACCAGGCTTTGATGTGTGCCTTGTGTTCTCCACCTCATCCCCAGAAGTCACCAAGCCTGTGTTGTGAATCAAGTCTATGAGTTTTCTCATAAACATTTTCCTGATATTAAAGAGCCTTTTGACGAAAACATTCTATATATCTGAACTTATCCAAAACTAAGCAGTTTCATTTTTATAATTTTAATTTTTAAATAATTTTAAGCACATATATACACACACGCATATATATACATATATATAATTTCTATTCTTTTCTCCCTCCAACTCCTCCCATGCCCCACTCACCACTCTCTCTACATATCGCCTCTTTTATAGTTATTATTGTTTACACACAAACACATCTTACTGAGTTCAATTAGTGTTGCATGCATGTACATGTGTTTAACACTGACTACTTAAGATTGGAACATGTAGTGGGGTGAGGTGGTAATGCATGCCTTTTAACCCAGCACTGGGGAAGCAGAAGCAGGTGGATCTCTATGAGTTAGAGGACAGCCTGGTCTATGAAGAGAGTTCTAGGACAGCCAGGGCTACACAGAGTAATCCCATATCAAAACAAACAAAGAAACAAAGAGATTAGAAAATCTATCAAGCATCCAAGGAAAGCTGATTCACCCTCCTTCAGCAGCTAATGACTGCCTGTAGCATTTCATCTAGGCCAAGGAACTTGTACAAAATTTCTCCATCCACATTAGCTTGTCAGAGAGTGTGGGCATTGTGTAGGTCTTGTGCAGACAATCATATTGTTGGTATTTCATGCATGTTTCGTCTTCATCATTGGGTCTAGAAGATTCCATCTCAAAGCGGTTGTCCTGGCCCTCTAGCTCTCATATTATTTCTACCCTCTCTGCTGCAATGTTTCCTGAGCCTTCAGTCTAGGGGTTGTGATATATATGTCCCCAGTGGAGTTTGCCAGCTGTCAATTAGCCTCTGCATTTTGACCAGTTGTAGATTTTCTGTAGTAGCTTCTCAGCTTCTCTCTAAAAAAAAAAAAAAAAAAAAGCTTCTTTGATGAAAGATAAGAATTACACTTATTCATTGACATAAAGATAAGTATCTAGAACAAAGTTGGAAGCTATATTGACTGGGGAAAATTACAGTAATCGTTTCTCCTCTAGCTTTATGACTTCTTTAGTCATGGATTGTTAGCTATGCTTAGAATATACCAGGCAATGGTTCCCTCCTACTGAGCAGGCCTTAAGATCAATTACATAGATATTGGTTACCCCCAAAATATAAGTGCCATTATTACACCCCTGGGGAAATCTTGCCAGTCTGGTTATTGTTGTGGTTTGCATGTTTTACAGCTGAGTAGAATTATTAATTAGTTCTCTCCATTGAATGTTCCATAGCTTTAGGAGGTATCATAATGCAACAGGTTCCAAAATTCACCACAAGGCTTAAGCTTCCATTTGTATGCAGCTTACATCATACTTTCAACACTATGAAAACTAGCTCTAAGGGAGAAGGAGGCTCTAAGTACCATCTGAATTTCTCTAAGTCCTATGACTGAAGCATGGGGTGCCTTCAACAATAGGGTCTTACCTTCAAATTCTGGGAAGCAACCAAGGAAAGTGGCAGTAGCCTGTATTGTTTTGAAAGTCTCTTGGACACACTTGATCAACAACTCAAAAGGAGGTGTTCCTTCCCTAGGTCTAAGTGGTTTGTTTGTCTGTTTGTCTGTTTGTTGTTATTGTTATTGGATAGACTATGGCTCCTGGAGGAAGCGTTATCACTCTATGTAGGATAACTCAATTTAAAATGCACATTTATGATTATGCATTGTACTATATGTATATTTAAACAAGGTTATAAAATATAGTCTCTTTGGATTTTTTTATATAAAACACAGTCATTAAGATTCGGGGGTATTTAAAGGTTACTTCCCTGTCTTGTTGACTTGAATGTTCCATAGCTTTAGGAGGTATCATAATGCAACAGGTTCCAAAATTCACCACAAGGCTTAAGCTTCCATTTGTATAAACTCTTATCAGTGTGACTTTCAGACCCTTGATCAAAAAGGAAGACCTCCACTTGAACATAGAATGCCTCCAATTTTCTTGCATAATATAATTCAGTGAAAATGATGACAATATACCAACTTTGAGCCAGGTTGTCAACAAACCTTTTATTCTGGTGCTTCTATCTATCTATCTATCTATCTATCTATCTATCTATCTATCATCCATCCATCCATCCATCTATCTATCCATCTATATCTCTTGTGCCCTCTCACTCTATCTCACTCTCACTCTCTGACTCTGTCCTTTTCTCTCCCTTTCCCTTCTTCTCCACTTCCCCTCCTACCTATCTTGCAAGCAAGCTCAGTCTAGCCTGCCAAGCTACATGAACCACACAAGCTTCTATGTTCCAAATCTATTATCATGTGATAAATCACCCCAAATGCAGTGGCTCAAAACAACAATTATTATTTTGTGCCTACAAACCTGCTATTTAAACAGGCCTAGTAAAGACAGATCATGTCTGCTTTGCCTGTGACTCAACCTTTGGGAATAACTTGGCATCTTGAAGTGGGGTCATCTGAAGGCTTACACAGTCATTGAGTTGCTCCTGCATCTGGTGGTTGGATTTGTTGTCAGTTGAGACCTCAGCTAGAATATTGGTTGGTCCTCTATGTCCTCTCTGTGAAGATGCTCAGTTTCCACACATTATAGATGAGTTCCAACCACAATATCATAAACAAAGGAAAATAAATGCTGGGCATTCTCAAGGTTAAGCCTAAGACTTAATCCAGTATTGCTTCCATGACTAGATGGGGCAGTTACGGAGACTTGCTCAGATTCAAGAGAAATGAAACATATAGATGAGGGGTTGCAGAGATGGCTCATTAGTTAAGAGCATTTGCTGCTCTTCCAAAGGACCAAGTTCAGTTTCTACCTCCTATGTCAGGCAGCTCACGACCACCTATAAATATAACTCCAAGGGATCTGATGGCCTCTTCTGACCTCCATAAGAATTAGCCAGTATGTGTGCATGCAAATACTCAGACACATGCACATATGCATAAATCTTTAAAAATAAATATATTTTTAAAGAGACATAGATTTTAAATTTCCAATGTCATTATAAAAAGAATACATGGAGTGTGTGTGTGTGTGTGTGTGTGTGTGTGTGTGTTTGTGAAACCATCTTTAGAGAGTACTGCCATACCCCCATCACTCTAGTAATAGTCAACTACCCACCACCACCCATAAGTAAGACACACACACACACACACACACACACACACAGCAGCAGCAGCAGCAGCAGCAGCAGCAGCAGCAGCAGCAGCCAACTGGAAAGATGACTGTAAATGTATGAGCAAGCTGATGCTGGGCCATGGAGTTGTGAGCAGTAATTAATCGTTAGCATGATAAGTTGTTAGTTTTCTGAGTGGTTTGTTTTACATAAATGATCTTGGCTCCACCAACCACTTGTAAGAAAAGCTGCTTGAACAGCAGTAAAAGAATACGTAAGTCACAGGATTACAAATTCTCAACCTTCCATGGCATAGTGGGTTTTGTGTGCCTAGTAAAGTGTTGGCCCCGTCAGTGAATACTTACTCCCTCCTCTTCCTCACACAGGCAAAACTGCAATGGAAATCATTTTCTCACCACTCCCTGTGCTGCATAAACCAAGGTCACAGAACCTGAACTGGATGTCAATCTCAGTTTTGCCTTGTAGAAGGTGACTTTCAAAAATAACTCTCCTTACTAATCAATTAAACTAGGGAGAATTTTCAAAATCATTCAACTATTCCAGCAGAAAGGATAAAGGGCAGGACAAGAGGTGAGCTGTATGATCCTCCTAATGAAAATTTCAAGGGGACTTGGTTTATAAACACTGCAAAAATCCATTCTAAACAAAAACATCAGCTTTTCCCTGTGCCTTGGATATTAGCCAGCAATGAAGGAGAGATTGACCTGATTTAGGGTTGGTTGCACAATATGAAAAGTGATTTTTTTCTCTCCTTACCATAGACCTAGTGCTAATAGCTTGGTTTTTGTCCCTGGTCAACAGAAGAGAACACTGGGTTTGTCCCCTTTAAAACCTACAAGTTTTCAAGTGGAATTCTGATTATAGTCAACTTCACCTGTACTTTGAAGCTGCAATTGACATAACTAAAGCAAAGTAAGAAACACATCATGCTCTGAGAAAATTCCAAAGCAGAGGATGGCTCTCTTTGCTGCTCTAATTGCCTGCCACCCTAGCAGTACTAACATGGGATCGTGTTTACAGTCTTATTAATTCCAGGGCTTTGGGGCAAGAGTACATTTTTTAACTTGCACAGTAGAGCTATGTGGCAAACAGCAAGTGTTGACTTTCTGCTTCCACAGGTGAGGAAATTTTGTGATTTAATCGAATCACTGAATAGTAGCTACGGTTTCAAGGAGCTCTCGATCTGAGGCATAAGTGAGAAACCTACTATAATGGTTCTTCATGGGAATTTGAATGTATTTAGACTGCGATTAAGCCCAAAAATATGTGTTTTGAACAAAGCAAGTTTATCTTTTGAAGTCTAGATGGATGGTGTATAGATTGATGAATAACAAGCATGATAGATAGATAGATAGATAGATAGATAGATAAATAGATAGATAATAGACAGATAGATGATAGATGGAAGATGAATAGATAGATAGATAGATAGATAGATGAATAGATAGATAGATAGATAATAGACAGATGATAGATGGAAGATAGATAGATAGATGAATAGATGAATAGATAGATAGATGAATAGATAGATAGATAGATAGATAGATAGATAGATAGATAGATAATAGACAGATGATAGATGGAAGATAGGTAGATAGATGGATAGATGGATAGATAGATAGATAGATAGATAGATAGATAGATAGATAGATAATAGACAGATAGATGATAGATGGAAGATAGATAGATAGATAGATAGATAGATAGATAGATAGATAGATAATAGACAGATGGATGATAGATGGAAGATAGATAGATAGATAGATGAATAGATAGATAGATAGATGAATAGATAGATAGATAGATAATAGACAGATGGATGATAGATGGAAGATAGATAGATAGATAGATAATAGACAGATGGATGATAGATGGAAGATAGATAGATAGATGAATAGATAGATAGATGGATAGATAGATAGATGAATAGATAGATAGATAGATGAATAGATAGATAGATAGATGAACAGATAGATAGATGATAGATAGATGAATAGAGAGATAGATAGATGAATAGATAGATAGGAATAGATAGATAGATGGATAGATAGATAGATAGATGAATAGAGAGATAGATAGATAGATGAACAGATATATAGATGATAGATGAATAGAGAGATAAATAGATGAATAGATAGATAGATAGATGAATAGATAGATAGATAGAATAGATAGATAGATAGATGAATAGATAGATAGATAGATAAATAGATAGATAGATGAATAGAGAGATAGATGAATAGATAGATAGATAGATGAATAGATAGATAGATGAATAGATAGATAGATAGATAGATAGATAGATAGATAGATAGATAGATAGATAGATACTAATATTGTTTAGGGCAATTTTTACAGTAGAATTTTACATACACAGAGGTTATGAAAGTAGAAATAGAACTAAGAAGGGGAAAGAAAAGTATAAAGCTGAAGGAGTAGAAAGTTGTGGAAGAAAGACAAGGTAGTACACATTTTCTTTTATATATAAATTCTACACTTAACTATATGACAAGAAGGCAGAAGAGTGTCTGTTTGGGAGGAGGAAGAGGCCAAGTGAGGAGGGAGGTACAAGGAAGGGCAATAAGGGAAGTGAGGGAAAGGAAGGTATAATGTTATGTATGTATAAAAATCTCATACAAAACTCTGTTGCTTCTTACACCTTTTTAAATGAAAATGAAAAAATAAAACTTGCCTTTTGATGACATCATCACCATCGAGTAACTCTTCCTACTGTACAAAATCAAAAGATGAACCTCTAAAACTCAAACATTAAAATTAAAAGACTTTCTTTTCTTCTTGGGCCCACACCAGGAAAGGGTTTTAGAAGAAAAACAAATTAGCCATTTCATTGAGATGATAAATTTCAGGAAGAGCAAATGAAGCTAAGAGCTGAAAGAAACCATCATGATTCTCTGGTCCAACTTACCATCACCTGAGCTGCAAAATAATGGAACAAATTGTGAAGTAAGAGTCACTGATGACCTTGCGTAGACCACAATAGTACCAAATCATGCAGGCCTCAGTTCTCTCTGCATCCTAAACCTTAAATGGTCAGACTGGAATGCTTCCTCTCAGGATGGATCCACACACATAGTCCAACCCTTTCCTGGAGCTGATTACACAAAAGAGAAACAGACTGGTGTTACTGTACGCTATTACTTTAAGACATTTTATTGTACATACAAATAACCACTATACAATGAATTTCTCATGAACTGATGCTTTCTTGTTCTGTAAAAAGCCACCATTTTATTTAAAGCTAACACCCCAAACCACTGGGACTGTGTTTTCATAATAGACACTCAATGAGTCTATGAGTGAGGACATAACAAGAACTGTTTTGTTAATCTAAACTTAAATGGGAAAACTAAAACATGCCAAGGGGAATTATATCAAGTTAGAGCAGCTTAAGCAAAGAAACAGGTTTCATGACCCTGGGGATTTATCAGGAAAGACCCTGTTGTCATGGAAATACCAAACAATCATAAAACTATTATCACTCCCTTAGCATCTGACCTAAGGAAACAAGAGCTAGTTCTGCCTGTGCTGTAGACCTGGTGCCACCAAAGAGGGTTTTCACTGCTGCCAGGTTAGTGCAGATTCAAATATAGAGTAACCTTTATCCTTGATCCAATGGCCACACACCAATCTTGTGAAAGCATCCCATATAACCCTGTCTGATATGCAGAAATCTTTTTTAATTATGTATTAATAAGTCATGTGGCAGACTAAGCTGATGCCCTCCAGACTCTTTCCCATCTTCAGATGCAAGAGTTTTTAGCTCCTAGCCATTCTTGCAATTGGGTTGAGGTTCTGCAACTATGTTCTGGCCAAAGGAAAATGAGCAGAAATGTGGACTTCCAGAATTCCGGATAGAAAACTTCTCCCTTAATCATCCTCATTCTCAATTTTTGTTTATCAGCTGGAGGAAACTGAGGATCCCACAAGGTCATCAAAAACAAAGAATTAAGTTGATGATGGGCATCCCTACACACATATGCCACTATAAAGCAGCATGATCAGAAGGTGACAGTCTTGTGGCATTTTCTTCTCCAAGCTGGAGACAAAAGAAAAAAATTCAGTAAATTTGAACATTACCAAATAACAGCAAAATAGAGAAAAAAAAAAAAGTCATTGCTTTTGTGGACATTAGCGCTTTGGTGGGCATTTTTGTCTCTTTTCTGTCTGAGATGAAATCCATTATCTTTCTTGTGATTGATCAAAAAACACAACACTACACAGTCCGAAGGCCTTTCTTCCTGTGGACACCTTAAATTGCCTACTTTCTTCTCACAGTCTCTTAATTTGAAATATTTGCTTTTGATTCATGATGCTCCTAAGGAAATAAATTTAGATTGAATAATAACACCTGGCATTTGCTGAGTGCATACCACATGCCAAAGGCACTGCTAACATTTTTACAACCGCTCTATGAAATAGATGCCAATTCACTGGTGAAGAAAGTACAGCATCTACCTGAAGGCCTCCCAACTCGTAATTTACTTGGCCAGAACTCAGGCCCATCCATTCAGACTCTAGAATCTGCTGTCCTAACCACATTCCATTTCTTGTAACTTTCTTCCTCCTCAATATGGCTTTGGATGCTCATTTTTTTCTGGTTTGTCTAGAATATCTCATAGTAACCATTTCCTGGAGACAGAATTTCAAATTGGTTATGAATGAAGTTACTTTAATTATGTGACAGTCACCTCTCAAAATGGGCCTCTGAATCGGCCCTTATTCTATTACCCTAAGCTCTCCATATTTATAAATGTAACTCAGGTTCCTTTGAGTTATGAATTCTTCAAAATTTTAAACTTTTTTTTTCCCCAAAGGCTTAAAACTTCTAGTCCTCCTTAATGACTTAAAGGGAAATTTTCTTTCTACTTCAGATTTCAAGCCTGCTTACCTTCTAATACATATTCAAATATAGGTATTATAAGAGCAATAGGATTACTTGACATCCTAATTTCCTCAAACCTTATTTTAAATGTCTTTGTCAAAAAGGATGGTGCCGACAGCAGCACTCACACTACAGGTTAGTTTAAGGACCATCCAGGCAGCACATCTAATGTGAGACCCAGGGCTTGACTCAGAGGAATATATTAAGGCCCCAAACTAAGGCACTGTCTGAGAAAATCACACCCTGTCACCTCTCCCCACTGCCTCCAAATATATGTGCATATACACACTCACATATGCACACATACACACACACACACACACACACACACAACATTACTTGTTCTTGTCTTCATTTTCTTCAGGTGCCCACTGAGAAGGTCAGAACTAGCTAGAGCAGCATGTAATTCATTTTCTACATAGAGACTTCAGAAAGGAAAGAATAAATGGTTCATATTATATGCCAATTCTAAGTACTTAGTCATTTGGAAAAGCTCAGGCTAGGTGTTACTGTGAAGGGATTTCATAGATGCGATATCATTGACAACCAGTTTAATTTAATAAAAAGAAAAGAAAATTAACCTCATCATGGAGTATAGCTTACCCGTTCAGTTGGAGTCACCTTGGTTGCTTTCCTAACATAATGTTGTGTGACCTGAAGTGAGGTGTCCATGTTACTCTGGCATAGACAGAAAAGTGAAGGGTTTGGAAAAGACATGGGAGACCAAATGAAGTTGTTAATTAATCCCCTCTCAAAGGGGATACTCTAGGAACTAGTGCCTGGCTCCCAGAGGCTCAGCCTCTGGAGGAGAGAGCTGAGTCGGCCCTGCCTCACAGGCAGCTTTGATGAGTTCCATCACCTGGAATGATCTCAACAGCTCATGTGGCACAGTGCACCTACCTCCTCCTGTCTTCACATCTCAGTTAACATGTTAGCCCACCAAGGCATATGGAAACTGTGAAAGCTCTCTAGTGTGTCCAACAAATACTTCCCACAGTGAGATCATATTTATTGAGCATCTACCCTGTTCTTGGCACTGCAGGGCAAGAGTACAAATATAGAGTCTCTGACTCTAGGAAACACGGAATCACATGGAAGCTTTGGGATAGCAGTCGCCTCGTGCTGCATGCTAATCCTCTTACAGATCTATTCTGGGTCAGCCTACATTACAAATGCCGAAAGCTCCAAATTTGATTTCCTTTTTTTTTTTTTTTTTTTTTTTTTTTTTCTTCCAAACTTAGCCCCGTGAGTTTTCTTCCTGGCTGTAGAATCCAAAGCAAAGATCAGTTCTGGAGTTTGAATGAAGGCCACAAACTAACTTCAGAGAAATGGTACCGGGGCTTTAGAGTGTGCTTCTGTTGTGAGAAATACACACACACACACACACACACACACACACACACACACATTACTAACTAGTTTTTATTTTTCAGGTTCCAATCATGTGATCCAGTACTTTTAAAATACATTAAGAGCTTTAAAAAGACGTTGAAACCTCAATTAAATTGCTCTCCCTCCACCCCCAGCTATAAGCATAGCATTAAAACTGACCTTTAGAGAAGTCCAGAGCTAGATGGACAATGCTTATGATCCCTTTAAAACACTTAATTCCACAAGAAGTAGCTTCTAAAATGGTCTTAGGTTTTCTTTCAGGAAGAAAGAATTAAACTGGAGCCACGTAGTTAACTTTCATAAGCCTAAGATCCGTGTCCTGATGGAGAGACGTGGCACATGGGGCCAAAGCTTTATTCTTAAGTGTACATTCAGGTGTTGTTTACTAACCAAGGTCTGGAAGCACTCAGGGAAGACCCCAAGGATCGAAGACGAATCAGAATGAGACCGTGTGCAGCTCAGCAGGGCAGAAGTCACTGCCATTACATACACTGATGACTCTTCACCCTGGCTGACCCATTTTCATGAAACAAGAAGCAACTGGTGTAATAACAACCTCTCCCTCCCTAGTGCCGTTTCCATTAAGCTGTGCTTTCGGTCTTGTTTTAGACAAAGCCAGCTTCATCACCACCTAATCCTCAGTCTGCACTGGTACTTTCACAACTGAACCAAGGGCCATCCAAAAGACCCCTTCCATAAAGGAAACAGGAGTAAGGTGCTATTGTAGATCCAAAACCAAATACTTTGTGCTTTCTGTCTGGCAGCAGATTACTTTACACACACACACACACACACACACACACACACACACACACACACACACAAAGTTTGTTTTTAATTAAAAGCAAGTTTCTTGAAATGAATCTTTGTTTCCTACGAAGGCCCCCTACACCTCTTTCCTATGAATCAAATCACCCGTGTGCCTCCAGCAGCATCCTTCATTTCTCAGGAGAGATACCCAGTCTTCCTCCCCCCAGAATTCAGCTAACTCACCTTTCCTCCAAAGGATACACAAGGCTTCTGCTTCACAGAACGCCCTTGGCACATCACCAGCCCACTTGCCCACTCCTGTTTTGCAACAGCAGAGTCTCTTGAACTCTATCAGAAATGATACAGATGTAATTAAACCTGAATTCTAGTCTCGCCTTATGACAACTCCATGGACAATTAATGATGATAAAAGAGTCTGCCAGCTGCCGCCTGACATACCAATGTGAGCTTCCAGCTCTGGTGAAGATGGAGGGTGAAGGGCAGGTCCCTCTGGCCACATTTTAATCTGCCTTTTATCTCAGCTAGCTAAAAAGTAGCACCGACATTGAGGGAATTTAGGGTCTTTCTTCTCCCCTCTTAGAGGCTCGGAACCGACAATTGAGGATAATTCAGTGTCTGTGAAATAAATAAGGATGCTTCCGGCAAAAGTAATTGAAGCTTTATCAGCAGGACCAGTTTGGAGCCAACACAAGAGCCACAGGCAATGCTGCCCATGTGAACTCAGAGCAGAAGACCCCAGCCTTCCACACATGTGGGCCATAGGAACTTAGCAGAGGGTAAAGAGGGAGCTCCATCCAGGAGATGCTGTTGCTCTCAAAATTATCTTTGATCACATCTGTTCCCTTTAGTTCTGAATTCTAGCTTTAGCCACAACTAGAAGCCAGTGCAATAAAATGGCCATGGATAAACTAAATACATCACAAAACAAAACAAAAACTGAGAAGGAGTCAGCTATAAAAAAAGGGAGATTGGTAGGAGTGGGAGGGACATAAGAAAGGAAAGGGAGAGGAAGTAGCCAAAAGGCATTACATATATGTTTTAAAATTTTTTAAACAAACTTAATATTTTTGTGTGCCTGCAGGGATACCAAGGCTTGGGCAAGTTATGTGAGAGCAGTGACTGGAGAAGACACCATCAGACTAGGAAGGGGAGGAGGGAGGGAAGAGACTGCTCAAAGCTCACACCTCTAAGCCACTTGCTGAGGCTCCGTGGCCACAGCCCCACGCTGCAGGCTTCCTGTGTTGCTGTCTGTCTAGCAGTTGCTGTTTATGGGGTGTAAGAATCCATTTAGGTAATTCCCAGAAGAAAATGACTCATAAGCATAGGAAATAAGAGTTCGAGATCACTTGTAATCAAAGAAATGCAAATACGAAACAAGAAGATAACATTTGCACCTATCAAACTAATAGGTATTAAAAAGGAATTCTAATAATCAACAGAAGTGGTAAGGGGGCCCATCTCTCACTGCTGGAGTGCTAACTGGTACAGCCTTCCTCTGGTAATTTGTACCAAAAGTCTTAAAAATATGCATGCTTGTTGGCCTACCAATTCCCCATCTAGGAATCCATGCAAAGGCTGTAAGCAGCAATTCAAGCAAAAACTAAGTACAAATGTTTCATTAGTATGTTAGCTACTACAAAGAAAGTACAAAGACAAAAAAGTGTCATTTTATTTTGTTGCATAATTTCATGATAAATAATATATCGTTGATATGGAAATGTATTTCATACATCTTCCTCAGCTAACATTATGTATCAAATTTTACATCTTAAGGTTACTGTTATAAAATGAAAAAAGGAACATTATACATACATGATGAGAGACAGAAATCCAAAATTAATTAGAGAGATCAAAGTGTTAACACGTTATTTCTACGAAGGCCATTTTAGTGAATTTTTCCCATACTTTTCAAAATCCACAATGAACAGATAACCAGAAAATATATGCAGTGTTTTTAAATAAGAGATGAAAAATGTATTTTTTAAAACTTTTATCTGTGTTTATTTTATGCTGAATTTATTCCCATGCTGTAAGTTTTTGTTTCCTATCTGGGACATCTTTTGCCTCTGTGCAGTCTTCTCTTCTGGCTTTGGAACAATTTGTTCCTTTTCAGCCAGGACCATCTCATGTGGCAGGGGGAGCTCATGCACTGGTCAATCCATCCATGAGCTCTGTAAGTTCATGTAAGTTCATTATCACACCCTAGTCCTTAGTTCAACAGACAATGACTAGAGAAACTACATCTAAACCCATAAGTCCAGCATTACTCTGCATTTTTAAGCATGTACAGCAAAAAAATTTAGCACCCTTTTTAGGCCACCAACCCTGTGTCCCCCTACCCTCTTCCCCACTGTTTATCCTGGGTGTACCTACCAACTTCTCCATTATACCACCAGAACAGCACATGTTGCCTCTTAAAGTTGCATCTTTCAGACATTTGATGGCTTTTTGAATATGTGTATCCTTAGTGGCCTGGGCAGCTTCAAGGGTATTCTTTAAGTGAATGTGAAATTTGGACTTCTTGATTTGCATGGTTTTGTAGGATTTTCTGGGTCAAGAGAGTAGAAAATCATCTTCTCGGGTCACCTGAGGCCACTTGTAGCAAAAGTGAATTATTAAGGATGGCTTTTATAACAAAGGAGCCTCAAAGTTTGATGGCTCAAAACAATAAAAGTGTATTCCTTATCACCTTGCACATCTACTGTAAGCCAGCCAAAGACTCATCCCTATATCATCCCACTGAGGGACAAGAGCTTTACCGACTGCATCACCTAAAACATCACTCATCACTATGACACCTAGAGAAGAATGCATAGGAAGTTACCCAGCAGTTCTTAATGACTAACACCCAGAGATAATCTGTGACACCTATGCTACCATCTCACTCGACAGAGTCAATCACAGGACCAACTTTTTTTTTCTTAATGAAGTCAGAGAAGTGCAATACAACAAAATACCTTTCAAAAGAAACAAGGAACATCTGTGAACAGAAACATTTCACTACAAATATGTTATTTTTATCTTAAGAACTCATTAGTAATCATGCTAAAGGTCTTTCCTTTGCACTTCATTAGCAGTGAAGACGTGACATTGTGTGTCATTCAAGTGGCCTTAAACTATCTAATCTGATGTTGCTTCCTAATTTGGCATTTGGAACCAGTTGCTTTTAAAATACCACTAATGCAAATAAAGGAGTATTTGAAAAGATTCAAGGTGTGCACACATACACACCCCCACTACACTAAGGAAATGTGCTTTTTCTGCCAAGTTCATGCAACAGCCAAAAAAAATCAAGAATTTCTCAGCCAGTATTCAAAACAGAAGAATCTAAATAAGCAACAGTGAATATCCCTCCATTTTACTGAAGAATAAAGAGATGGGATATAAGTGGTTGCCTAAGATTACAGGCTCTCTATTGGTTGTTCCCTGTCCCTTTCACCTTATTTTCCCTAGCCAATCAGGGCCCACAAAGGTTTATGTAAGTCCTGGTTACCACCTTTGCATCAGCCTGGCTCTTGTGCCAGAGTTCTCAGGACAGTGAATTTGTTGACATAGCAAACTAGTCTTGGGTAGAATTTTTTCTTTGATCTATCAGTGGTGCTGTATCTGGAGTGAGTAGACACTTGTTCATTTCTCCTCAATGCCACACAACTGGCACCCAAACAGGGACTGACAGGACCAAAGCTGAGTCAGGGAAGAGTAGATACAAGCTCTCTACAAGTGGTTGGTTAATAAGAATGAAGCTGAACTGATCTGACAATGGATCTTCAACAGAGGCAATTTTGAAGTGATCACCTTTCTCTATGTGGTCCAGGATGGTATGGCATGTGTCAGCTTCAGGCTCTCTGAATGATAAGACATACAACCAAACTCAGGCTGTCTGAGGGTGAAGTATCCTTGGAGGAAACCCCCAGGTGCCATTATTATTATTATTATTATTATTATTATTATTATTATTATTATTATTATCATTATCATCATCATCATCATCATCCTTCTCCTTTTCCTTCTCCTTTTCCTTCTCCTTTTCCTTCTTCCTTTTCCTCTTCCTCTTCCTCCTCCTCCTCTCCATCCTCTTCTTTTTCTTTTTCTTCTTCCTCTTCCACTTCTAAGTAGTATAAGGTGGCATGCCTCCTGCTTGATGGCTGGGGTTGCCACATTGAATATAGGAGTGCCCCGAATGACTGATGGACTAGAGAAGACATTGCTACCCCTGAAAGCAACATAGTAGGCTATGCAGCAATTGCAGAGTCTTTGCAGTGAATGATAATACATATAACTGAGACTGTGCTGTCTTCCCAAACAGACCTGCCCACATGAGGGAGGAATTACAAGGAATAAAAGATGCTATCATCTGCACTAGCCTCTGACTTGGCAAGAAAAGTAGTGGGAAAGGAAAAATGAGATGGTGGTATTGGCCTGCCATTTCTTATTGGTGGCAGAGTGCAAGGGAAAGAGAATACCAATTAGATCTATATCAAAAAGACTTTCCTGGGATCTTAAGACTTGGAACACAAGGAAAAATAAGAAGTAAGAAAGGAGAGAGTTTGATGCCCCAGTGTAGGGGAATTCAGGGAGGCAGGAGAGGGTGGGTTGGTGGGAGAACACACTCATAAAAGCAGGAGGAGAGGGGATGGGATAGGGAGTTTCAGGGGGGACCAGAAAAGGGGATAACATTTGAAATGCAAATAAAGAAAATATCCAATAAAAAGTAAATTTAAAAAAAAAGCAAGAGTAAGGTAACGTTAAAGGGAGATACCCACTTGGTTAGACCTTTAATGCAAAGGAAGGAGAAGTCCATGAGTCAGCATGTAGATGGGGCCCTTAATCAAAAGTAGTATAGAAAATATCAGTATCAGAAAATAACCTACTTTAGAACCGACTAAAATAATGGGAAAACCATTTAATCAAGAGTCAAGCTCATGAAAGGAAAAGGCATGGTAATGGACAGGGTCAGTCTGAATTCTATGAAAATAAATAAACAAAAATATAACTTTTTCCTCCTTGAGAATTCCCCCTTTAGGCTGCCTAATATGAGAAAATATAAGAAGAAAGAAATCAGTCCCTGATCATATAGTCAACAATGTGCCTAACTACTAACAACTGAGGTTTCCATTAATTTATATCAAAGTATAAGACAATAGAGGAAAGAGAGGCATTACTGAGAGAGCTAAGCATGTGAGAGGTAGTGTTTGATGCTCAGTTCATAACACTGTATTTATCGGAGAGTTAATAAAATTATTTCAGAGGAACATTAGGACTGGTTATGGAGTTTTAACGGTTATGCTGAGCTGTATCTTGGGACACGATCTTTATGTAGGAGTGAGACTCTGTTGGATCTGAATGATTTAGACCTGCATGCACATATGGTTCCTAAGTTGCTAAAGCACTCAGGAGTAAGGGTGGGAGGGCAGAGCAAACAAACATACAAGTCTATCTTTACAATTCAAAGGAAAATGTGGGAATGTCTGTGTCAAGTCAGGGGTCTCTAGAGAAAATAACAGAAAGCTAAATTCTGTGCTTATGAGTCTCTGGAAGGTTTTTAAAACTTAAGCAATATTTACAAAGTTGTGAAATAAGGAGAGAATGACAATGTTGTATATGTGAAGATGATTACACTTGTCGTGGCAATGGACAATTATCCCTCCACCACGGGATACATTCTCCCCTTCAGAAATGTATACTGGGGGTTAGAACTGCTTGTCTGGCCTGTAATCCCTTAAGCAGCTATCTATGGCAGATGGGGAGACAGTGCCAGCCCAGAGTCTGTGAGGACTGGAACACTGTTCTCTAGTAGCAAACATGGCAGACATCACATGGACTTGCTTCCTCCTGGACATTAGCTGAGGTAAGCAACATAAGCAAATCCCACCAACCCTATCAAGAGATCTGTGGCTAGCTCACAGCCATGCCACATGATGAGGATGCAGGACAAAAGAATATGGAAAACTTAAGTAGGACCTGAAGAATTATCATCAACAGTCTTAGTTGGTTATGAACCTGACATGCTACACTATCAACATGCCGTAGAAAATGTATCTGTTGGTGTAATAGTGACAGAGATATTATGGATACAGCCAACTGATTATCCAGTAGACTTAAGGCCCAGTCTAAAGAGGGGAACCTGTGTTTAGGGCTGTAAATCAGGGCAAAGACCTGTGGCTGGAGAGATCATAGGCCCCACAGGGAAGACACTGCTATTATTTCATTAAGTGAATGTGATTTCCATCAAACTGCCTTCTAACCATTTGTTTTTACATCCATATATCAGCATTGCTGTCAGCCTTAGTTATAGATGGAAATTTAATTTTGCAGTAAGCTCTTGTTACTACAACCCATAACTAGTCAAGCTTCTGGAGCTGCATCTTAGAAGCCCAATGATCAGCCATAACTACAAGAAATAATTAGACATTTATATCACACTACTACCCCTATATCATACCACCTTCACTCCTAAAGGGCTCAGGGAACATCATGAAAGAGGGGGAAGAAATAGTAAGATCTAGAGGAAAGGGTGCAGAGAGTACCATGGATATAGTTCCACCTAACTAAAACATTTCCTCCTGGAGTAAGGAGGGACATTTATAAGACTTAGGAAGCTAACAAAACTTACAAGTCTCAGGAAGCTCAAAAAGTTACAAAACTGATGAGGTCCTTCCTGAAAGTTATACAAGCTATATTTTTAACATTTCAGAGAAAGCACCTCTTTTCAATGGTGCTGTCTGCAGGTTGGGCAGGTAGCCTGGGACACTCTGCTTTCATGTGCCATCACAATAGGCTGTGTTGGACTTCCCAGTGATACAGCTGTCTTTGAGTCTTTCATGATCCTGTAAGTAACAACAACAAACTCACTGGTTCACTGTGCTGGTTCTGGGTACAATCATTTCTTTATTTTCTTATAGATGTTATAAATAGATGTTTGTCTGTATCTCCCCCAGGAAAATCAGACCTCTATAAGGGATGAAGAAAATTATAAACAATTTGACCCAAACGAGAACCTTTCTGTTGTCGTTGAATCATTTTTATTCTCTATATTTTCTAATTAGTCATGAAATGTACAGATTCTAAACTTTCTCATCGCTAATTTTATACAGTCCTCTGTTTCCAGTTCCAACTATTGTCTTTCGAAACTCATTTTTTCCCAAAGTATTTTAATCACCTGTTCCTTTGTCTTAATCCTTCTGACTTCCCTCTCCAAACTACCTTCCACACGACATAAAATCATCTAGCACTATAACTTCCTTCTCTTAAATCCTCCAGGAACCTCCTATCATTTAAAAGGTAAAATTTAAAGAAAAAATGGAAATTTCTCTGCTCTATGACTCTAGACCACCTTAAAGCCTAGAGAAGCCTTTGTCAAGCTGTGTTCAACGGGACATTTATGTGGAGGGACAATGTGTTCCATAGTCTGGTAATCTTAGAACTCCTTTAACGTGTTTATTTTTGTCAAGGAGTTGAGAATTTGAGATTTGGCCAAGTGAATGAGAGCACAGTCCTTGGTTCTTGTTCTCCTCACCATACTGGTTCATTTTCTCATTACTATAGCAAAATACTTGACGTAAGAAACTTAAGGGAGGAGTAGCCTGGCTGGGCTCATGGTTTAGCACACACCGCCCACTATGATGGAGATAGCATGGTTAACAGCTTAGCCCACAGTGTCCAGAGATCACGGCAGCAGGTTTTCACCTGGTGCCAACTTCTCACTGCCACTGAAGCAGAGGGTCAGGGTCCGAACAAGATGAAGATATCACCTTTAATGTCCTCTCTTAAGAAGCTACTTCTACTAGCTAGGCCATACTTCAGATGTGTTTTGGGGCACCAAGTGCTCAAACCAAGCCACTGGGGGTATATCGTATTTATCTATTCTTGTATTCTGGGTGACCTCACCCAGTATCTGGCTTTGACTACTGTCTCTATGCTGACAACGTCTCCAGTTTTATGTCTAGCCACACTTCACTAGTTGTTGGACAGTCTGCGATTTGTCTCCAATCTGAAATTTCATAAGTATCTGAAACTTGACTGACATCGACTCAACTTCTCTTCACCCAGTCTTCTCCCCTTTAGTCACTAGCAACTTCATTGTTCAGGTTGCTCAAGCCCAAGTTCTGATGACTCTCCTTCTAGTTTTTCATACCTATTTAATCTATCAGCAAATATTATTATTGGCTCTGCATTCAAAATATACACAGAGGAATACACACACACACATATACACAGAGAGAGAGAGAGAAAGAGAGAGAGAGATAGAGAGAGAGAGAATTTGACTAACTCTCAAAACTCCACTGTACCTTTCTTTGGTTTATTGCCTGTGTTTCATACTACATTGTAGGCTCCAGATGGGCCAGAAGCATGACCTATATTGCTTGCTGGTATGTCCTCCATTCCCATAACAATGCCTGAAATGGGAAAGACATTTACATTTTATTTTATAAATGAAGGGATGACTTATTAATGCATAGAAAAACAGTAAATTAAGACTAAAGATATAGCTCAGTCAGTAACATGTTTGCTGGGCAAGATGAGGACCTAAACACCCATATTAAAAAGAGCTGAGTGTGGTGGCATAGGCTTCTAATCTTAACAGTGGTGAGATGGAGACAGAACAATCCCTGGAGCTTGCAGGCCAGCCACTGTAGCCTAACTGATGAGCTCCAGGCCATTGAGAGGCTGCCTCAAAGGAGATAGATGAGGTGAGGTTTTTGAGGTTGACATCCAAAGTTGTTCTCTGGCCTACACACACACACACACACACATATGCACGCACACATCCTCACATATACCAACACAGAGAGAAACATACATACACTCGAGTATTATAAAAAAAGGGGAGGTGTAATTCCTGAAGAATGATACCATAGGTTGACCCCTGGCACCTCATATTTTGAGAGGGGGGACAAGGGGAGAGTAAATCATAGTTCACATAATTTTTTGGCACAGATTTCTTCTCATGAGGCATTTTACAGGGCCAGTTATGGCAGAATATGCCCAACATTTCTATTGTCTCTGCTAAAGGCTCAGGTTCTGCTCTCTTGGCCTTTTCTCTCTCCTTTGCCAATCCTTACGATCCATTAATGTTAATTGTAATGTTATGTTAATTGACAACTGGACCTGGTTTAACCTGGTAGATTTTTTATATATAAGGTGGCAAATATTACATCTTCCTTAGAGTTTTTCACCAAATTTACTTCATTTATTTAAAAAATATTCATTAAATAGTAACTTTGTCCCAGGCAGTATATTAAGCCACTGGGGCAAAAAGTGACTAATTGAGCACAGAATGTTATATCTGGGAACAGACACAGAACCAAATAGTTGGATAACAGTAAATAATAAGACAGACATGTGACCAACCGTTGTAGAAGTACAGCAGAATAACTCAGCCTAAAATGCCCAAGGAATATTGTCTCATTCCTTGTGCTAAGTCTTTGTGTGAAATGTTGAAGACTAGGTTGAAAGTTTTGGTGAAAATAGTTGTATAGGGATCATTCCACACAGAGAGAAAAGTAAGGTAAATGCTTAATGCTGTGAGAAGAAACTGGTGGCAGCCAGGATGGCTTAGAGAAAAGAGGAAAGTCCTAGGAAGGAGATGGGGCAGCAGTCAGGGCCATGTCAAGAAGCCTATAGATGCCTTGGAGCCGTCACCTGTAGGTCAAGCTTTTCTTTGTTCACATGCTGAGTAAAACAGCAGATCCCTCAAGAGGAGTCCGATGAATGGTCCCACATCGCACTCACAGGACTGTTATGTGTGGCCCATCTGTCTGCTGCTTTTGTGGATGGGTACTCTGTCACTGTTGCTCTTGGTCACAGTGCAGCTGAAGTCACCCACCTCTGATCTAGTCCTGCTCTAGGTTATGAGCAGAAGAAGGCACCAGAGAGACACTCTGGCTTCACCCTTCTCTCCTTGGACATTTCTAATTATATATACCACCTTTCCCAAACTAGGCATCTTGCCCACGTGAGGGACTTACCAAATGACAGAAAATGAGCCAATGGCTGGTTCAGTACTAAGTCCTAACTCTCTCTCCTGCTCGTCATTCAACATTCTTTACAGTTGCAGCTTCACAGAGTCAAATTTTCTTTATACTTTGTGCATAAGCCCAAGTCTTTAACCAGATCATAAAGTCCTTGAAATTGGGAACTGTTTTAGGTGTCTCTGCATCTCTCAGATACTTTGCACAGTGCCCAGTACACTCACTGAGTATTAAATATGTACTTGCTGAATGTAAAGTACTTATAGAGGGAGGTCAACTAGAGGTAGCCATTGAGAACTAACTTCCCAGAAATCCTTCCATAGGACACATAGGCATACCTAACCTGGCTGACTCCAAAATAGAGCACTGAATCCAGAGGAAATTGGAATTCCCAGACTTCTATCAGAAAGCAGCACAGTTATAACATCAAGACATAATCTGGTATCTAATCACTGGTCTGTGGTACTAGGAAATGTGCCCCTGCCCAATAGGCAGAAGGAAAACTGCAAAGAAAGCATTTATGACTATAAACAATTTTTCTTTATTCCTCATCTGGGTCCTGAGGCCTGTGATTTGGCTCCAATTTTTCATTGGTGGTTGTTTGTTTCAGACAATAAAACTGTTCCTTTAAAATAATGGAGACTATATTGAATCTAAAAATAAATATCAAAAGACCAAAGTCCCTGAATGGGAGCAATTATTGCAAAAGGCCCAGCCAAGCTCAAAACAGCTGTTAAGGGATCTAGGAACAGGCAGGAGGCGCCTGGCCTCCCGGCTGATAGAGTCACATGGGCAGGTTGACAAACCAAAACAGAGAAAATGTTGACTCGCACATAGCAACGGTACATATGCTGCCCCAGAACATGGCCCTTATTTGATCATTATTGATCACTAACTACCTGTGGTATTGGAGGATACATCATACAATGAATAGAAAACAAATGTTCAGCATATTAAGAAAGAAAAACAAACAATGGAAAATCAGGCAGAAGAGCGACTTGAAAGTCTCTAAGAGGAGGAAACCCAGGTCCAGTTTTGCTGTGAGACAGAATAAGTCCCGGTGAGTCACCAGATGAGAAGTAAGCCAAGCTGGTGGGTCTTTACTTCAATGTGGTGGGGTTTGTGTTGTTTGATGCATTCAGAGAAGGTGACAAAACGGTACTATAAATGTCAAGGACAATAGTTACCAAGGGTCTGCAGCTATTTTAGAACTGCCTTCCTCCACACGATCTGGGCCTGGACATGTTACAAATACAACCCATATTCATATTCAGAATCTTTCTGTGAGGGAAGCCTTACACACTGCTAATAGGAAAGGGAAGTGGAGCAGCCACTAGGGAAATCAGAGCAAAGGTCCCTCAGAAAACTAAAAGTAGACCTACTATGTGACCCTACTGTCCCACTCCTAGGAAGATACCTGAAGGTACCACAGAGATGCGTGCACAAACGTATTTCACTTTAATAATCAATATATGGAAGCAGCCTACATGACCATTCACACATGAATCAGGGGATGGTATACACCCCTCCAAAAGACTCCAAACAGCACACTACAGAGACAGCTGTGTTTATTAAAACCTAATCACAGTAGTTAGGTCATAGAAACGACAGGTATGCAACAGCTGCATCATAAAGAAAATGTGGAATAAATACACAATGAGATTTTTTTCACTCATAAAGAAGAGCAATGATATATTATATGCAGGAAAAACTGGAGATAATCACATTAAGTAAATTAAGCCAAAACATGATGTTTTTTCTCCTTCTACATTTTATAGAGATATGTAAGATCATCTGTGTAATTATGACATGAAAGTAGAAGGGAAACAAGCTATCTAGAGGAATAAAGTGAACTAGTGAGAGGGAAGAGAGTGGGTAGAGGAGGGAGGGAGGGGGAGTATAGGCTCAACATACAATACGTACTTGCAAGAAAATATCCTTATGTAACATAGTACCATGCATAATGAATATATAAAATGAAACTTTAAAATAATAATAAAGGAAATGTGGTTTGCATAAAGATTGGAAATTGCCTGTGGGTATAATTCAGATCATAGAGAGCTTGCCTAGCATGTACTAAACCCTGGGTTCAATTCCCAGAACCATATAAACTTGGTACGAGGGCACATGTCTGTAATTTCAGCATTCAGGAGGTAGAAGCAGGAAGATCAGGAGTTCACAGTCATCTTTGGCTACATAGCAAGTTCAAATCCAGCCCAGACTACATAAAAAGGAAAAAAGGAATAAATCTGTGGCATTGCAGAAAAATAAAGGGAGATTGAAATCATATTAAATAAAATAAGTCAGTCTCAGAAAGGTAAATGCCATGTGCTTTCTCTAATATGTGGAAACTAGATACCACTATATATTAATATACATTTATAAATTAAAGGAAGCAGAACTGAGTGATACGCAGGAAAGGGCCCTAATGGAGGTGGAAGCAAGACAAGGTACTGGCAGAGAAAAAAGACCAAATGACATGTTTTGGAGTACTGCCCATTCGTGAGCCCCAAAAGGCACCAAGAAGCTGATTCCAATGCAATCTCACTAAGACCTTTTTATTCAAGCTCAAGATTGGGCCACACCGCCATCTCTGACCCAGCAGGGCTGGAAGGTGAAGCCCCAAACTCTCAGCAAGAAACGGCTTTATAGGAAATGGCAAGCAAGTGAGGGGGTTTCTAGCCTGGCACACATCTGATTGATGGGCTATTATGGAATTTTGTTGCCCTTTAAAACAATTGACTACTGCTGGGATCCAAACCATAAACTTAACTTCTGCTTTCCTCCTGATTGGTGGTTGTTAGGGAATGAAGTGCCAGGGGCAGGCTTGTAACCTAGTGGGGCAGGTTTGTTGGGGAGTACCTGGACAATGGTGCTACAGAGATCAACCTTAGGTCAGGTTCTCTAAGGTAGAATCTGAATCCAAAATCTGGTCTCTCAGAACCTAGATTTAAATATATAAATGCATATATATGACATGTGACAAGTATTTATATATTCATATATATATATATATATATATGCATATATGTTATGAAAGCAGAGGGTACCCCCTCTGTACTCTCACCCAAGATACTATTAGGTGAGAGTAAGGAGACCAGCAAGAAGGTGAGGATGGGTGGAAAAGGGAAGCAGGGCCAAATATCAGGTAGATAAAATGTTATATGTATAAAAAAAAGTCATAACAAAGCCCATTGTTCTGTATGCCAACTAAAACATTTTAATTTTTATAAACAGTAATATATAACAAGAAAAAGAAGCCTCTGAGTAAACACTTTCTTTTAATAGCACAACATCAGAATACATACATTTTCCCCTTCCTTGAATGGCCTGGCCTTCAGTGTTGATGGTAAGGGATGCTTCCAACTGATAATCACTGGACCAGTTTATTTTACAAGTGCAATTGATTCTTATTATTTTTTATCAAACATGTATTAAGCTTCTACTATGTGCTAGGCACTCTACTAGATGAAACCAGGAGAGATATTTGTTTCTGTATCCAGAAAGCTGTATGGAGAAATTGCTGTGGTATAGACATGCCACAAAATAGCAAGGAGCCAGCCTGACTGAGCAGGAGCTGGGCTAAGAGCTTCAGCTAAAGTTAGGGACAAATGTGAAGGGAAAGGCCTTAGGCCTGTGGAGAAGACAGGAGATTGCTGTCAACTGCTCATCAACAGTAAAAACAAGACCTAACATTGGTCAAAATCTCATGTGACATCAGGAATTAAGCTAAGTATCTTGGATATTTGATCTGGTTCAGTTAGTAAATACAAAACTATATAGAGATAGAGGATAGATAGATAGATAGATAGATAGATAGATAGATAGATAGATAGACATAGATAGATAGATAGATAGATAGATAGATAGATAGATAGATAGATAGATACATACATACATACATACATCAAACATACATATATGATACATGGGTGGATGAATAGATACATACACACATACATATATTGATACATGAATGAACAGATGGATAAATGGATGGATGGATAGATCAATAGATAGATAGATAGATAGATAGATAGATAGATAGATTAGATTAGATTAGATAAAGATAGATAATCATCTTTTGTTGCAATACAAAAGAATAATACCTGCCAAAGATGACAACAGCTTTAACCCTAGAACTTGCGATTGCTCTGTATTGGAACAATATGGTTACATGGCAAAGAATGTTTTGCAAATTAAATTTGACGGACCCAAGTATATGAACTTTATATCATCTTAGGCCTTGGGGTGCTAAAGACAGGTAGGAGAAGAATTCCAGCCAGTTCACTAAGGACATTGCTGGCTCTGAAACCGGAGGAACAGTTGCCTAAGCTAGGCAACATGGGTGGCCTCTAGAAGGTGAGAACTACCCCAGCCTCCAGGTAGCAAAGAAATGAATACCTCAGCCTTACAACCAGCAGGAACTCTGCCAACAGCCTGAAGGGACTCCAAAAGCTGATGATCCCCAGAGCCTGCTAGCCATGAAGCTGGATGTTAGCCTGGGAAGCCAAGAAGACTGTCCAGCCCACTAAACTTCTGACCAGTGGGTAACAGATTTGCATTGTTTAAGCTAATACATCCGTGGCAAGTTGCTATACCTGTAATAGACAATGGGTACAATAACATTATCTGATTTAGTGACAAGGTAGAGTGAGAGGAGAGATGGTTCCACTGCAGCTTCATGAGCCAACATCTCTAAATATCTCCTTAATCCCCAGAACCAATCAAGGTCAGTGTTACTCTTACCATTTCACAAATGAAAAAAAAAAAAAAAAAAAACAGAAACAAAAACAAAAGAACTGTTTTCTAATACCTTAAATCACAGCAGATAATTGGGGGGTCCGGGATGGGACCTGGGACATGCCAGCACTCATGTTTGTTCCCACAGCCTTTTTCTTCCCATTGCTTCTTACATGGAGTTATGCTCAATTAAAGCACTTCCCCATACATCATCTTAACTGAATCCTGAAACAGTCTCCAAGGCAGACCAGACAGGAATTATCCTCCCCCATTTTTCCGAATGGGATAGCAATTCAAACACAGATTGTGAGCTGTCCACGGGTGTGCTGGGGACCTGCCTTATTGCTTTAAATGCTTTATTGATACCCAGTTACTCAATGTAAGAGTTCCTAATAACAAGGACAAGAAAGACAAGATACTCATCATCAACCTTGGACACGGGCACAGACATGCTCCCATACACTTGCTAACACATATACTACATGCACATTCACACCACATATATCACTGATACACACATGAAAAAAATTAAGGTGGCAAATGAGATTGTTGTATTCAAGAGATACAGTAAAAAAAAAAAAAATGATAAATAAGACCTGAGTATAGAAACATACTTTTATTTATTTCTCTTTCTGTGTGTGTGTGTGTGTGTGTGTGTGTGTGTGTGTGTGTGTGTGTGTGTTATCTGTCTGTCCATCTGTCTACCTATGTGAGTGTATGTACACATGTGTGTTTGGGTACTCATGATGGCCAGAAGAGGGCATCAGATCCCTTGGAGCTAGAGTTACAGGCATTCATTTGACATCTGGCATGAGTGCTGGGATCTGAACTCATCAAGTATTCTTAACCACTAAGCCATCTCCCCAGCCCCAAAAATACAGGACAGAGCTCCTGACATGTAGAACAAGAGATAGAGTTACACCTTCTACAACTAAGAAAGTGTTCCCACATAGTAACCCATGCAAACTATAGAAGTCACAAGCACTATCTCAAGGCAAAACCCAGGTAAATGCTTTACACCTTGGGGGGGAAGCAAGGGTCTGCAGCCCCGTGGTGTAAAGCACTTGCCTATAAGCTCAAGGAAGTGTTGCTCAGGAGCTCAAGTGCAGCTGCTCTGATGTGGACTAGCATCTAGGAAATGATATGCTAGAACCTAAGCTCGCAATTGAGGGAAGGAGGCATGTGGGGTCTCTCTGCAAAAGGAATGGAGACAAGTGAGCCAGGAGAAGAAAGAAACGGTAGAAAGGGTCTCCAGGATCAGGAGAGGGAGAAAATGAAGAGGACAACCTTCAGTGCAAGCCAGGAGTATGAAGAGTTAAGGTCATAATTGTATGGTGAAAAAGAAGAAAGGATGGGAGGAAGCCTTGTAATAGAACTGTTCTAATTGACTGCTGACTCTACAGTGCTCAGATTCACCAGGTAATTGCTCAATTCTCCATTTCATTTCATCTGTGCAGTAAGAGCTGTAGAGCTACTTGGGGGGAGGGGGTGGCTTAAGAACTGATTAAGGGAAATCACTCCTTGCAGGCCTTAGGTTACTCTTGTAAAAAGTGATGCCAGAAAAATCATAATTAAAATGAGAACACGATGAATAACAAGAACCCCTTTCCTTGAATGTGAAATATATTTTAACAGCTACCTCTGCTGAGAGACCCAACACATTTCACCTTCCAATAAGGATAAGCAGGATTTTCTATCAGAGTGAAATAGAAACTATAAATCAAATGTTTCATATCTAAAGTCTGAGCCAGCTTCAGTGAGTAAAATTCCTCCCTCCAACAGTCCGGTATTTTTTTCACTGGCTGGCTATCAGACTTCCTTGACTCCAGAACTATATGGATCCTGCTTCTTCATCTTAAATCTGTGAAACTACCATCAAGAGCTATAGTCTTGACTGCTTGTGACATACTATCTGAGATAAAGAAGCTGGTCAATAATAAATAAGCCGTGTGTGAGATTCTATCACGTACATATGGTTGAAATGGAATCATGGAGGAGGAGGAGAGAGGGGCAGAAAGCCTGGCAAGGCTGCAAAATAAGTCCTAAGGAGATCGCAGACAGCAGGAGGCACAAAGGAGCATTAGCTCAAATGCCTTTGGAGAAGAGTAAATTAGGATAATCTAATTCTTCTGATTCGGGTACAAGAAAATGCACCTTCGCTAAGCCTAGATTATTCTTCCCTGGTCTTCACGAACTCAGTGTGGAGCTCAACAGCCTCTTCCCCTGAGGGAGAGCCTGGATTTCAAATGATTCAACTGCTTATAGAAACTTCTGCTATATTTTTTTTCAGGGGTGCTGTTTGGTAATGATGACTACTCAGAACTATTTCACTGACTGATGTCCTCCTCCTATTGAAAGCATAAGAACACCTTTCCTCAGCCATTTGGTTCAGAGCAAAATAAAATAAGCTACCATGATTACAGTCACACTGCACAAAGTCTCCAAAACTCTTTGGTCATCCTGATGGTCCACTGTAGAGCACCAGGCTAAAGAACCTGGAGTGTGGTGTGGCCTGTGAGGCAGCAGGAATTACCCCAGAACAGGTGCTTCACAAATAACCACAGAGTCCTTCAAAGGCCCAGGCAACGTTTTCAATAAGGGACAGCTTGGGAGTACCGGGATGCCTTGGTGCCCTCCCCTTATAGACGCAGGCTAAATTAAGTAGGTGAAAGTGAGGTTGACAATTTCAGTAATGAGGCTCACATCTTTCTCCCATGGCCAGCTTCTAGCCACCTTCCTAGCCACCCCGCGATACACTGTACTAGGAGAGTCTCAGGACAGCCTTGAAGCCACAGCTCAGAAAAATGACATTGAATGTGACTTGAAAGTGGAAGAGAGATTTGTGGAGGTAGAAGAGTAAAAGTGGAAAGTGGGGACAGACACATGGTGGGGGGGGGGGGGGCAGAAAAGCCAGGGAGATGACCAACCAAAATAGAGGATGTATGAAATTGCAATAAGGAAACCACAATTTTGTATGCTCATTAAGCATATAATATATATATACATATATACACACACATATATACGTATATATGTGTATATACATATATACACACATATACATGTATATATGTATACATATATACATATATATGTATATATGTATACATATATGTGTATACATATATACATATATACATATATGTGTGTATATATGTGTATATATATATACATATATATAGTTAAATTTTTAAATAAATAAATAAAATGAGCCTAGAATTCTGAAAGCATCACTGTCCCTTCCGTACTTATCTGTCCTTTACCTTTGGCAACAATCACTTACCTTATTGCCTGCAAATGCTTTAATCCAGAGGTTCTTGCCTCTAGGCCCCATTAGAATCATGTGGGAGTGCTCAAAGAGAAAAATACCAGCACCCCCAGCACCTAGGCTGTGCCCCAGAGAGTCTGGTTTGGTCAGTTGGGAACAAGTTCCCACCTGGCAGCTGCATGCTTCAAAAGCTCCCAGGGGATTGATAATGTGAAGACAGGGTGGCCTATCAGGTCATGTGCCAACCTCTCTGGGTGGCTCTTCACAAGACAGGTGACTATCTGAGCACCTAGCAAAGATGGTTAAGCTCTACTTGCATTCAGAACCTGAAGGTCATCAGAAGGTCCTCAAGACCAGCTAGAATAACCATTGTCTATTTGTTCAGATGCAATAAATATTGGCTGAAGGTTTGCTATGGCCCAGATACTGTGCAGGGAGCAGAGACGTGAACATGGGCTTCAAGCTGTTTCTCCATTTATTTAGTGCTCCCTTGGGCCCCTTCCCAAAGCCTGGTTTATTCATTTATGTGTTTGTATAGAATACATATGCCCAGATTCATTTACCTAGTAATCTCATAGTTCACGTGCATCCACAATTGATATGTTACATCTTTCTGAGGTTCTCTGTGATGAGCATACAAGAAAGCAAACAGTCCGAACACAAGTCACACACCCGCTCCTCTCCCAAGACTTATCTCCTGACCAAGTCTCTATGAGATCCGCCAAAGGCTGGAACTAGTGTCCAATATCCAAGAAGTCCAAACAAAAGTCTCTCTCTTTCTCTCTCTCTCTCTCTCTCTCTCTCTCTCTCTCTCTCTCTCTCTCTCTTTCTCTCTCTCTCTCTCTCTCTCTCTCTTTCCCCTCTGCCCTTTCAAGTCTTTAATTCTTACCAAACTGTCAGAGAAAAAAAAAAAACTCCCTAATTAGACTTCATGGTCCTTGTGTGTGGCTTAAAGCTTGAGGGGAGGGAAAGACAATCTGCTGTCATAAACACTCTCATGTGGGAGCTTAAACATCAAAGATCCAGGCCCACAAGATGGCCTGAATCCACCACTAACCCCTCTCCTTCTAATGTGCCTCCTGCACACTTTGACCTGAGCTCCCTATTGCGATTATGTCAGCATCTGTCTTCCCTGCTGGAATAGCTGATCCTCAATCTGTGGTGCATTCACTTCTGTGCTTCCATCCCCCACCAGAGACTATATCTAATTCTGAATTCTATATGTGAATGCTTACTGTGCGTGCGCTTTATTCTGGAGACTCGCTTGTTAGCCCTCACAGTCTCTGAGCCCAGTGAGTTAGGTAAGTCTATTATTGCCCCACATACAACTGTTGGCTCCACATAGCTGTGGAGGTCACAATGGAAGCAGGTCATCCTGCACGAGTTCTGGCTTCTGACCCCCTCAGTGACGTTTGGTATATGCATCAGAGTTGTACAGCCATCACTACAATCAATTTTGGAAATGGTTAGGAATTTAGCAGCCATTTAAAACCAAACTTAAAATCAAATATTGGAGATATTTTGGCATCCAAAAAAGAAATGCTGTATTCATTAACTGTCCACCTCCATCTGCCCCAAGCCCTCCATGACCCCAGCCCCTAGTCTATTTTCCATGTGTTCTGGATGTTTCACACAGCAGAACCGTGAGGGGTGTGGTCTTGATGACAGCCCTTTCACAATATAATTTTTCAGTGCCAGTCCTGCTATAATATGTGTGTTGGTTACTTTTCTTCTCGAAGTGACAAAACACCCAACAGAAGGAACCAAAGAGGTGAGTGTTTATTTTGGCCTGTAGTTTCAGGGGATACAGTCTGCCACTGCTGGGAAAGCGAGCAGAACGACTCCGTGGCTCCTGGAGAGCAGAGTTGCTGTTTCTCACATGGCAGCCAGACCAGGAAGTAGAGAGCTAGACAGGAACTGGAAGTGGGTATAAGACTTGATCCCAACCATTTACTGCCACCAGCTAGGACCACATCCCAGAGATCCCACAGCCTCCCCCAAATAATACCACCAACTGAAGACCAAGCATTCAAGCGGACGAGCCAATCCACAACAGTGTGCAGCAGATGCTTTGTTTCCTTCACTGTCAATCACTCCCACTGTCCTGACAGAGTTCACTTTACTCATTCTCTTGTTGATGGACACTGGGCTGTTTCTGCTTTTGGTGCATGTGGTGATGCATAGGTGCATGGTACATGGGTGTGTGTGTGTGTGTGTGTGTGTGTGCGCGTGTGTGTGTGTGTGTGTGTGTGTATGATTGTGTGTCTCTGAGTGTGTGTATGTGTGTTTGTGCACATGTATGTGCAAGTGTGTGTCTGCGTTTGTGTGTGTATATGTGTATAATGTATGTATATGTATGTATGTGTAAGTGTATGTGTGTGAGTATGTGCATCTGTGTGTGATAGGTGTGAATGTCTGAATATGTTTATGTATATGAATGTGTGTATGTATGTGTATGTGCATATGTGCATGAGAGTGTGAATGTGTGTGTATGTGTGTACATATGTGTGTGTGAGTGTGGGTATGTGTATCTGTGTGTTTGATGTTTGTGAATGTGTGTGTATGTGTGTGTGGTATATATGAGTGTGTATGTATGTGTGTGTGATATGTGTATATGTGTAAGAGTGTGTGTGTGTGTGTGTGTGTGTGTGTGTGTGTGTGTGTGTGTGTGTTCGTGTGGGGGGAGGGAGAGGGAGAGGGAGAGGGAGAGGGATCGAGAGAGAACAGGCCAGAGATTGATAGCAGGTATCTTTCTCTATCATGTTTCATCTTTTTGGTAAGGGTTGGGGGGCGGTACAGAGAGTCTCTTCAATGAGCCAGGAACTCAGTGCTTTGGCTAGACTGGCCATCAAACTACAATGTTCCAACTGCCTCTGTACCTGCCCCACTTCCAGTATTGTAATTACAGAAGGGTGCAGCCTCACCCACTGTTTACTGGGTTCCTGGGATCCAAATTCAGGTGCAAGCACTTTACCTACAGAGTCATCTCCTCACCCTGCTTCTAGATTTGTATGTCGTGGATAATGTGCCTATGGCCGTCTGTGAGCAAGTTCTGTGTGGATGTATGTTGTTAATGCTCTTGAGCACATCTTGGCTGGGTCAGATGGTAAATGTGTGGTTAACCTTTGAGTAACTGCCTGTTTTCTGAATGAAAGAGTCACAAATCTTGCCCTTGCTTCTGTGACCCGGAACAAATGAGTTCCCTTCACTAAGTCTTGATTTCCTCATCTGACAAATGAGGTAATATATCCTGAGGGGACTCTTTATGCACAGTGCTGTCCACCGTCTGACAAGAGGTTTGTAACAGGAGCAGGCACTCTATGACACTACAAACGGCCTTCTGGCCACCCTCCCTCTGCGCTTTGCAATGCGAGAGCCTGTACCATAGATGGCTTGAGTGCAGCCTCACAGCAAGTTCAATGGTGGAACTCAGACTGAAAAAGATCACACAGCTTCTCTAGGTCATTTCCCCAGTCTCTGAATTTAGTAAAACCATACAATAAACTGGGTTCTGCCCAAGTGTGTGTGTGTGTGTGTGTGTGTGTGTGTGTGTGTGTGTGTGTGCGCGCGCGCGCGCGTGCGCGTGTTGTAAACTGGACTTCTGCCCAGAACCAAGTAAAGAAGAAATCAATAGCCCAAGTTATATATGCTAATGTAATTTGGTGGGGAAAAGCACCACTGTGGACTCTGTTAGAACATTTTCTGGATTCCCAGAGTTGCCTACAGACAACAAAGCAAACGTTAGCAAAACCAGGCCTCGTGGTCAGTACGAACCCTACCTCACAGGGAAAGGGGAGCCAAGCTCACAGGGCAGTGTGAAGCCCCAACCCATCCAAAGGCTCCGTTACCATTTCTACTTCCACCAGAAACAACTGACAGTCTATCAGCCCCAGAGGAATTGTTATTTGAGGGGGTTGGGCTCCTTTAGGAAGATGCACTTCACTGCAGAAGCTGGTTACATAGTTACTTTGTAAATCCCTAAGAGGAAGGAGACAGGGAAAGCCGGCTAAGATTGAGTACACAATATTTCACAATCTACATAATGTAGGCAGCAGTTCTGCTTGGAGGACAGTAGTCAGGACATTTGGAGAAACCTCTCGGAACATTTGGGAAATCTAGGACTTATACCTATTACCATAGATACAGTAATAGGACCACGCTGAAGGCTAAGAACTAGTGAGGCTGTTCCATTACGCTCTGCTCCACATAGATGTTGGGGTCACAAGCAGGAGCGAAGCCGTGGGCTGGGACCTTCTGGCATGAGCCACCGCATTCTCTGCGCTAATGCAAATCACAGAGCAAGAAAAACTAATCTGTTCTTTTCCTAGAGACATTAATCAAACCTATCAAGACATAAAGAGCGGGAGAGGGAGAGAAGGAAAGGAGGCAGGAGAGATGGAGGAGAAACAGGGATGGGGCAGGAGGAGGGAGGGAAGAGTGCGGTAAAAGATTTAAATGAAAAATATAGCTAATTTGCTTACTATTACCATGGGAAAATTAACGAGAAACATAAGTTTTCCAGGAAACTTTTAAGTAAATAAAAGCCACTTGGGAGGTTCATTATTTGAAGAAACACACACATACACACACACACACACACACACACACACACACTTCAACTTCAAAACTAAGCATAGCAGCCCACTCAATTTTGACTGAGAATTTAGTTGTTACTAAGTGAAAATATTTACCCAATAAAAACACCTGTCATTTGCTGCTGTAAAGGCGCTGGATTCCAAGTGTGGCACAGAATCTTTCAGTGACCCCATTACAGAAATCAGCTCCTGGAAGGTCTGGAGCCTAGCAAACACTACTCATGGGGCAGGAGCGAAGAGATGGAGTCTGCCAGGGAACAAGGATGAAACCAAGGTATGAGGAGAAAGATGGTTTTTTTTTTGTTTGTTTGTTTGTTTGTTTGTTTTCTGGAACATATTAGCTGTAGTTCTGAAGGGAAGATGGAAAAATTCAATCTCTGAATCTGAGACATTCATGATAACCTGAGGGTTTGATAGGCTGTTGTCTTCCTCAGGCTAACCTGCTCATCATCCTCAGTCTCTCACAGACACCTCTTCGGTAGGCTGAGTTCCGAAGCTCTCAAGGATGTGTGATCTGAGTGCTTCTGCAAATACACTGCTGTCACTTCCATAAAACTGTCTGTCTCTGCCTCACCTCTCCCATGGATTGAAAGCCCATAGAAGGAAAGGGAAAGGTACATGAGATATCTGCAGACCAACACAGTGTTGACACATATAAGGACTACCAAGTAACCTGGTTCATTTAACTGAATGAAACCTTTAATCATGGGAGCAGGGAATGGAGCCTCTACCCAAGAGTGGAAGCAACACTCAAAGAACATACCATCTAAGATCAGCCCAGCTCTGGGGAGAGAATGGCACCAGAGTCAGTTATGAAGAAAGACACCACAGGAACAAGGTGCCACCTGTCATCGATCACCACTCATGGCCATTTCCTTTTCAATCTGACTCAGCAAAGACACCACTTGTTGGTAGTTATACATAAAAGGCCAAAGCCCTTTACAGTGACACAGAATTGTCATTAAACAAAGAACACAAATCCTGAGCACAGATTAATGGGACAGATGTAGGCAACCCTGTGTTCAAATCTCGATGTTCCTACCGACTCCCAGAGAAGTAGGTCACGTACTTTCTCTACCCTTGGTTTTCTTACCTGCAAACTAGAAATGATAACAGCTGCCACAGCAGAGTTATGCTGATTAGATTAAGTCACAAACATATATTTGGCACTCTATTAAGTGATATTTCTTAGTGATACATGTGCATGTGTGACAGTGTTTCAGCAGCACTTAGAGCTATGATTCCCAAATATTTACTAAATGTGTTCCTGTTGTGTCACGTCATGTAAAGACAAGCTACATTTTCTGTCCTTGGGGAAATCGTGGTGTACTGAGTTGAACAGACTCACATCCAGCTGCATCACAGAGGTTAAGACATTTGCCTGAGGTCCTCAGGTGGCAGAAGAGGATCAGAAAAACAGATCGGATCATTTCTAGTTGTTCCTGTTCCCCGTGGCTCTGCTTTAATAGGAATGGAAGATGGGTGCTTCTTCAGTGGCTGTGTCTTTTCTACAGAAAGAGAACCAGAGAAGAAAATAATATAATAAAATATTGCTAGATTGTCGCTTCCAATGGATGCACTGGAGGCTGTAACAGAAATGATGAGGTTATATTTAGTGTGTCATCCATGGTCATCCAAACCAGAACTAGGACCAGTAAGCACTACGGAGGCATTTTCTCAAGAGCAGAAAATATTGATAGGCTTCTAGGCTAGTCCTACCCATCAATGACTCCTCTTTACATAACAGCTGCATGTTTTAAAAGAGGGGGTGGGGGCGGGGATGGGGAGCAAGGTAGAGAAAAATCCTGTGTGGACAAGGGTAGACTTCACCCCTCATCAAGGAAATTTCTCTTTGCAAAAGATGTAGTTCTCTACAGAAAACCACAACCAATCAAAATGCAGAGTTGTGTAGCCGAGTCCCAATGGATGTATCTACAATACACTTCCAAACCTAAGGCTTAAGAAACATTGAAGAAGAGGAAGCAGAAAGATTGTAAAAAGCCAGAAGACCAGAGAGTTTCTGGTGAGACCATGTCTCCTAAAGCTACATGAATAAAGTCTCCCAAACATGACTACCCAAACGTGAGCTGAACAAGGATGATGTCAATGGACACGCCAAACCAGTTGGGGAGAAACCCAGAGAGCATCAATCCTACACAAAAAGCTCTAGACAACTGGGGAAAGCTGGGAGTAGAAGTGTTCTTCCCTGGGGAAGAGTACAGCAGCTGGCTATCCAGTGCCAAGCGATCAGCCCAGAAAACATATACAGGTTACACGATACAGACTGAACATGTTCTCTTTAGAAATATATATACACATATGTATGCAATTAAAAAATATTGGAAAAGGAGGTCATGAATTTGAAGGAGAGTAGGTAGGGGTATATACAAGGTTTGAAGAGAAAGGGAAGAAAGAAACGTTATAATTAAATTATAATCTCAAAAAAAAGAAAATCCTATATGAAATGATGTTGAGGGAATGCTTCCATTGGTAAACCACTTGTCTTATAACCATAGAGACCTAAGTCTGATCCCCAGAATGCACATAAAAACATTTTTTAAAAAAATCTGAGTATATCTGGCACATGCTGAAATCTCAGCACTAGGAAGGCAGTGACCAATTCTTGAGGCTCACTGGCCTGTCTGTCTGCCTTAATTGGTGAGTTTCTGGCCAGAGAGAAACCTTGTCTCACAAAACAGAAAAGGGGCTGGAGAGTTACTCAAAGAGTAACTTGGTTGTAGACAATGAAAGATCAGTTCCCAGTACCCACATGGTGGCTCACAACCATCCATAACTCCTGTTCCAGGAGACCTGATACCTTCTTCTGACCTCCATGAGCCCCAGGCATGCGTGTGGTACACACTCATAAATATAGGAAAAACACCCACATCACACACACACACACACACACACACACACATTAAAACTGGAGAGATGGCTCATTGAATAAACCCATTTCTATGCAAGCATTAGAACCTGAGACTGAATCCCTCACGGCACATGCCTATAACCCCACATTGGAGACAGTCAGATCCTGGGAGCCCACCCTAGCATGAGTTTTGTGCAGGGTGATTGATAAGAATCTATTTGCATTCTTCTACATGCAGACATCCAGTTAGACCAGCACCATTTGTTGAAGATGCTTTCTTTTTTCCATTGTATGGTTTTGACCAATGGATATCCATAGGTGTTAGTTTATTTCTGGATCTTCAGTTCAATTCCTCTGACCACCCATCTGTTTTTAGGCAAACACCATGCAGTTTTTATTACGATTGCTCTGTACTTCAGTTTGAAGTCAGGGATGGTGAATCCTTCCAAACGTTCTTTTATTGTCCAGGATTGTTTTTGCTATCCTAGCTTTTATTATTTTTCCATATGAAGTTAAGAATTGCTCTTTCAAGGTCTATTAAAAACTTACGTTGGAATCTTGATGGGAATTGCATTGAATTTGTAGATTGCTTTTCGTAAAATGACCATTTTTACTGTGTTAATCCTACCAATCCATGCGCATGGGCGATCTTTCCATAGGACAGAATGGGAAAAGATCTTTACCAACCCTACATCCAAGAGAGGGTCAGATGTATCCAAAATATCTATTTAAAAAACAAAACTGATGAAATTACATACCAACAAACCAAATAACTCAATTTTTAAAATGGGGTAAAGAGCTAAACAGAGAATTCTCAACAGAGGAATCTCTAATGGCCAAGAAGCACTTAAAGAAATGTTTAACATCCTTAGTCATCAAGGAAATGCAAATCAAAGCTCTGAGATCCCATCTTAACTCAGGTGACAGCACATGCTAGTGAGGATTTGGAGCAAGAGAAACATTCAATTGTTGGTGGGAGTGCAAACTTGTACAACCACTTTGGAAATCAAGCTGGCGGTTTCTCAGAAATGCTGGTTAGTATGAGTCTAAGGAGGAAAGACTTGAGTTATTAGAAAAAATCATTAGTAATTTATAGGCACAAAAGGTGGAAGGAACAACCTAAATTGGGAATGCGGAGGATACCCTGGAATTAGTGGACTTTCTTTTCTATGCTGTGATGTTTTCATGTATTATTGAAAAAAATTAAAAAGTCAACAATTACCAAATTACCAAAGACTGACTGCTTCCAAAACATTCTTTAGAACTCAGATGTGTTTCCCCAGACTTCAGCAATTCTACTTCCCCTGAAAACTCCATTTACAAATGGGAAAACAGTTCAATGGTATTAGGTAACTTGATTATAGTAAATAAAATAAAGTTCCTTTCACACTTTACTAAGTAAATGAACCTGAAGGTAAATTAACCTCTCATGCGTTCCTGAGACAGAATGTGATTAAAATGACATTTGATTGGATGTATTGTGTCAGTTCCTATGTTGATGCTGAGTTTGACATAACAGCCTTTATACCTTTTAAAAGTACATATCTTCTGTATCTGCAGTAATACCCAGATGGTATATGCACCCATTGCTGACTGCAGCAAAGTTTCTCAACCTGTGGGTTGTACCTTTCACGTAAATGAATGTGGGGTGATGAAAATTTGACGTTAAAAGTTTTCTTAATGAGAAGCAATCAAAAACAATTTAAGATCTGATGTGCATGCATTTCAGATGTTTCTGCCAGTGCTGGTCCTTGTTGTGATATGTGGCTTCACTGCAGCCTAGGTTCTGAAAGTGTGACATGCATATGCCATAGTATGCAAGTGGTCACACTATGTATGGCCAACAACAGTGTCTTGGCTCAGATTCAATAGTACTGAATATTACAAGGTATAGTATGTTTTACTCAATTATAAAGTTTTCTGTTCCTGTAGAAAATAATGGCTTCAATATGGAAAACATAGACTTATGTTTTCTTACCATCATTCCTCAGTATGTAATTATCAAAATAGTCAAATTCTGTAATGTATTGTGTTAGACAAAAAAGTACATACATCTCAATAGAGTGTAAAGTTGCTTTTGGTCTTTGTGTACAAAAAAAGGAAAGAAAGAGAAAAGAACCTTTGCTTTTGGTTTATGTGTTTGTTCTGGTTTGTTCCGGTTTGGTTTGGTCTGGTCTGGTCTGGTCTGGTCTGGTCTGGTCTGGTCTGGTCTGGTCTGGTCTGGTCTGGTTTGGAGGGAGGGTCTCATATAACCCAGGCTGACATTGAACTGTATGTGAAGCTGAGGATTACCTTAGCTCCTGATTCCCTTGCCTCTACTTCCAGAGTACCAAGATTCATGGCACATAGTACAATGGGCAAATGACCATGTTTTCAAGATGAATGACAAAGAAACAGAGATTTTAAGTGTTCCCCAGAGGACAGAACTAAATATTAGTGTGGGGAACTGTGTAGGGAGCCAGCCCATGGAGATAAAGCCTTCTGTACAAGGACGTCTAACTGTGCATCAGACTTTAACCAGAATCAAAATTTGGGTAAGGTAAAGACTGACTGAACATAGAAGGCCTGTGCTTGCATCTCAGCTCTGCCAGAATGCTAACTCTATGGTTCAAAATAGACAAGTCACTGAGTCTGCCTGGGTTTCTCATGTTCTCTCACCTGCAAAGGAACCATATGTGCATCACAGCAAAAATGAGCTAGCACCATTAAACATAGCTCAGACCCAGCACAGAGATTTCAGAAGTACAGCCTATGGCAACACTTTCTGATAGTTCTGACCCCTCTCAACTTTATCTAAGGCTGCACCCCAATGAGGATGAAACTCTATGCCTGGTCTTTGTTATTGTACCTCTCTCCCAAGCATTTTTTCACTTAGGACTTGACCACATTATTTTCTAGGGAATAGAAAGATGTGTGGAGAGGAGACAGAGCATGCTTACTGCAGGGTTAATTGTCAGTCACCCTTGTCCTAACCCTTGTGTGGGAAAATCTCTTTCTTCTTCTAATGAAGTTTTCTCATCCTTAAATGAAAGGGCAGAAACTGATCATCTCTAAGGTCCCTTGGGTCTCAGTGTTCTATATTCTCTTGGAAGAGCCCTTTCCCAAAACACAGAGACAACCCAGAGCTCTGGAACATTTTATTACCCAATTAATACATTTTTGTCAGGTATATACTTCAATTCCAGGCATTCTGAGCCAATTCTGTGAATCAGACTTCATGGACAACTCCAGTGTTTCAACAATCTTCAAACATATGACATCAAGCATGCCATTTTCCCTTCATCTACCAACTCTATCAAAAAAAAAAAAAAAAGAAGAAGAAGAGGTACTGAGTCCATCTGGCATGATTTGCTTTGAATAAAAGCCCATCTGCTTATTATTTTCTAATTTCATTGTCCTCTCGAATGTTTACATTCACTTCTTTCAATATTTATTGCACTGTGTTTCTAATTACTGAACCAGACTATGCACACAAGCTTGGTGGGGTAGCATGCTAGGATGGTGGTGCCTCTCTTCTTTTCATCTCCACAGTTATCTCCTCTAGAGGGACAGTGTGGCCCTCAGCCGTCATTACAGAGCCCTGGCATGATGCTGTGGAGACAGATTCTGACAATCTGTCCTTTATCCCAAGTCTCCCTGGGGATTTGTGAAGCAGCCTCTGATGAATTTTTGCCAGCCTCAACACCATTATTGTCATTGCAAGGATGGAGATAATTATCTGATTTATTATCTTGAGGTTGCCATCATCCTGGGGCAGTGAGATCACTGGAAACAGAAGGCTCATATCTGGTTTGGGAAGTCCTGGGGGGAGGGTTCCAAATGATAGTATCTCTGAAAGGCAAGGGATGTAGTAATCTCTACTGTGGAAATATTTCCAGTTCCTTTGAAAATACTCTTCCAAATCCAATATGATATTATAGATCTGTTTAAAAATTGAAATACTTTTCACCCCAAATGAGTCCTACTTCCAATTCTGAGATTTAACTGCAATGCTTTCGCTCTTCACGTCCAAAAGCCCTTGATCACGCCCCACAAGCAAACAGCTCTTCGTATTCCCTCTCTGCAGCATCTTAATGCTTCACTCTGTCCCTTATTCCCATACCTACTCCTTTACCTTATCCCAACCCCAGGGTAACATCTCTATTCTTTCAGGACTCCATCTTTCACTTCCCCCATACCCCACCCACCTAGACACTACTCCAAAACAATGCACCTAGAATACATCTTAATTTCATCATTCTCTGGCCCCACAATGCTCTGCCTGCAGGACAATCTCTGGTCTTGTCTGCATTAGGGAAATCTCTCTTGCCCCATGCCTACAACTGGCTGTGTATCCCACTGCTGGCCCCAGATCTTCCTTCCAGACAAACAGAGGAAGCATTAGGCTCTGTACTCTCAGTTTCTGCCTACTGGAACTCTGTATGCTTGTGTAAAGATCTGAAAATAAGATAAAATTTAAGGTGAATTTTTAGTGTATACACTTAGGTGTTCGGGGTAAAAGAAAACTTGCTCTGCTGCTCTTTGTGGGAACTGTTATAGTGTGCTTGAGTCTGATTTTCCCCTAAATTCTTGCAAAATGTTTCTGTTATGCAACCCTCTAGAAAGACCCCATCTCACCCTCTTCTCACTCAGTGATTCAGACAGAAGTTCTATCACACGTATGCACATAAAATCCATACATACAAAAAAAAAAAAAACCAGATCTTATACAGCAGAGGCAGCAGGTTAAAATAGACTTCAGAATCAATTAGAACTGGATTTATAACCCAGCTCAGAGATTTACTAATGCTGTAAACATGGGCATATTAACATTTCTAAGACCATTTTCTCATCAGTAAAATGAGATGGACTCCATCCCTTGCAGGATTCATGAGAAAATTGAAGTTCTAGCACAGACAGTCCCTGGTATTTAGGCTTAGTCATGGCCCCTCTACTGGAATTCAGTACCAATACAGTCTGTCCCATTCCACTCTAGGGATTTTCACTGGATTGGTACATTCTCTCCTGATTGACAAGCCTCTCTGCCAGCCTCCTGAAAAACTTTTCTGATTATGTCTAAGACTAGAAAATAGAATGGCAGCCTGACATCAGGCAGTAATTCTGGCTTACTGCAGAGCACAGCTATTTGGTATTTCCCATCAAGGTTATGTTCCTCTGGGTGTTCAACTGTCCAGGTCCCTGCAACTTCAACAGGCAAAAGGCCTTGGTTTTCCCCTAAGCACAATACCCTTGATCACTTCTTGTCACCAGCTGCCATTAAGGACTTCAAAAGAGTGAGCAACACTCACTCTGAACCATGACAGCTCATAGCAAATAGAAAAGAGTGATGGCTGCCAAAAGCAAGTTAGTCTTTACCTGGGCTCTGGAGTCAGACTGCTGGCAATTGCACCTGACCTAGACATTTCTTAGTAAGATGGTCTTGTTCATGTAGCTTAACTTCTTGGTGCCTTGTGTCTTGATCTATAAAATGAAAACAGTAAAGTTTAAATGATTTATGCCCTCAGGGAACAGTTAGAATTCTGTGTGGCATATAGCAAGTGATCAGTGATATTAGCTGGAATATCAATGACTAAAGTCTCCCAACATCTGTCTCTGGCACATTTCAATCAGTCGCTGATGCGGCTGGCTCCCTATGTGCACAGACTTCTTCAAAACACCCTGCTTGTCCATCACATGCACCGTGTGCTTGCCTGCCATATGCATATGTGCACAGGTACCTACACATGCAGCACAGCAAGAATTGGGGCAAGAGAAGACTCATTCCCTAGAGCCTTCATTAGTGAGAATACAGGTATAGAGTTAGGAGAAAAGTAGGAAATAAGATGAACAGGTGCCAGACCATGAAAAGACTCTGGGCTTTGCTATATACTTTCAGCTTCACCCTGGGATTAAAGAAGAGACAGTAAATGGCTCTAAGTAGGGAAGCAAGATGATAACTTCTGAGTTCAAATATAATTAAGAGGATTTCTGGTATAGAAAAAATAACGGATATCAAGTAGTAATCATCTGGATTGGCAATATTCCAGGTAAAAGACTATAAGAACCTGAACTAAGGACCCATCAGTAGAGTTAAGAGAAACGAAGACATTTCAGAATTATTTAGATGGTTAGATCATCAAGATATGAGGACTAGTTAGGGAAGTTAGGGAGTGGAGAGAGAGGGAGCAGAGATGAAAAAAATCCAAGTTTTCTGTCATATGAATGGAAAGCCGAGTCTCAATTTCTGAGTTAAAAATCCTAAAAATACTTGGCGTTAGATAATACTTTTTTCTATGTGATATTATAGATATTCTTCATTTTAAGATAATGGTAAAATAATGTGGACTGGAAAAAAAATCACCCTGAGACCTCAAGAAGACAAATTTCATATAGCAAAAAATCTTGCACTCAATGTATAGATCTATTACAGTAGTTTGGTGGTCTAGAAATAACAAACTATACTAAGAGGACCAGGCAGAAGGGAAAACATGTGAAGCAAAGACTCAGGTGCAGGACAAAGGTCTGTAGTACAGATAAGAGCCTGTGGTTAGAAAACCATTGAACAGGTGATTCTGAGTCAGGCAACCACAAAGAGGAAGTAGCCACTGGGACTTTGGGGCTCCTGCAAATAAATACCACACTATTAAAGCTATAAAGGACCATGCCTTGTAGTTGATCCCATGTGAAGCTGTTGCAGTTTTCAATTGAGAACAGGTCAACATTAGTTCATTTCCCATCTTGGTCATTCTGGACCGTTCAAAGTTCTTTTGTCAGTTTCTACAAACTGGAACCAGAAACATCCATAAAAGAAAATAGAAGATGAGGGCTCAGAAATGAGTTCTGGAGAGAAGGGAAGTATCAAGCCGACAAATGCGGCTTGCAGTTAGAAGCAATAAGCAGTTACTGGAGGCTTTTAGGTGGAGTCACAGTGAGATGAAAGCAAATGTTTGGAGGAGTAAGATGACAGCCCTGTGCAAAATGCACTGACTTGGCTGAAATCCTCAAGTAGTAAAGCATCACTGCCATTCTAATTAGACCTTGCACCTCAACATATCCCTGCATCGTTAAACTCTGCCCCCTCCAAACTCCTGGTAATACTGCTTGCTAAGGGCTCTTAACTCTCATTTCAGTGAGTTTTCATCCACAGGAGGCACTGAGTTTAGAAATTAGTCAGCATTTGTCACTGGGGTCATTGTTGTTTTCAGAGTTCCGAGGAAATGGAATTCTGGCATGAAGTGCCACAAGCATCTGTGGTGCCAAGTAGCCTGAACACAGTGAACAGCCCTATACAGTGAAGACTCTTCCTGTCCGAGATGCCACCAGCATCCCTCTCTAAAAACAGAGGATCTCATCTGTTTTCTTCATCTCCTACAAATTCTCTCCTTCTATTTATCACCAGGCATTCTGCCAATGCCTGATTAGCAGGTTAAGTGGTCACTCTACTGTCATCAAACTTCTCCCTTTCAGGAGCAACTGGGAGAAAGCCAAGGTCCATTATTGACCTAGTTCCATAGCACTTAGGACTTCCACAGTACTTGGCAATGGTTTCTATTAGCTGGTTCTCCTGTCAACACATCAATTGAGTTACTGTTGTTATTATCAGTGAGCAAGTGGAAAGACTCGAGGCCTGAAGATGTGGGAAACTGTCCGTGTCGCCTACACTTAGCTCACACAGATTTGGAGAAGATGGTTTAGAAGTCATAGTAATTTTTTCAAACCTCTGTAAGATTCATTTAGGGACCACTTGCAACTGAGTTCTAATATAAACACCCCTTTCCTTTGAGAGTTTAAATACTTTGATGACCATGTTACAAAAAGTGAATGTCCTTCTTCATTAGTTTCCAAAGTATTATTTAAAAATTCATATGTTTAAGCATCTTGCAAAACTGAATGTTTTAGGGCAAACATTTTTTAAGGATTTTAGTGTGTGTGTGTGTGTATGTGTGTGTGTGTGCACGAAAGTGCTCATGTCCACCCTACATGAATACAGGTTTCTATGGAGGCCACAAGAAGAAGTCAGATCTCCCTGGAGCTAAAATTACAGGCAGCTGTGAGGCATCCAACATGGACTCTGGAAACTGGTGCTCTTAAGTGCTGAGCCATCTCTCCAGCCCTGTTTTAGTTCAGTTTCATGGTTCATTTTTTTTACATCTTGTTACTGTTATCACTGGCCTCTTTATGGAATATCATATGTTACTAATAGACTGTCTTGAAGGAATTCAGCCTTAGTCTCTGTATTATTCCAATCACTATGAAAGCATCTGGACTATAACAACTATTTAGCAAATATTTGCTGGTAGATTGGTGACCAGGTTGGTGTTTCAGTTCTACAATATGCAAGGAAGTACCTATTAGGATTTGTCACCTTCATCCAAAGTTTACTCTTTGAAAAACACATTGTCTTATTTTGGAGAACTATTGTTTTGATGAAACACCCTGACTGAAAGCAACTTGGGGGGGGGGGGGTTGTTTCATAAAAAGCTCTATATAAATGTTCATCATCAAAAGCAATGAGGGCAGAAACTGACCTGATGCAGAGGCCATGGAGGAGTGCATGGCTTACTCAGCCTGCTCTCTTATAGAACCCAGGACCACCTGCCCAGGGATGGCACCACCCACAATGAGATGAGCCCTCTCCAACCAATCATTAACTGAGAAAATGCTTGCCAGCTGCATCTCATGGAGGTAGTTCCTCAACTGAGGCTCCTTCCTCTATGATGACTCTAGCTTGTAACAAATTGACACAAAATCAGCCAGTACAATAACTTATTTTGACCAGTAAAGCAGGTCAGCTATGACCATGTGCCAGTTCGCAGATTAGGCCTTATAGAAACTGGAGTAAGGTTTTTTGTTTGTTTGGTTGGTTGGTTGGTTGGTTGGTTGGCTGGTTGGTTGTTGTTTGTTTTTTATATTAAATTTTGGTTGACTGGTTGGGTGAGTGGGTGGGTGAGTGGGCAGGTAGCCAGTTGTCTGGTTGGTTGGGCCCACTTTGGAGCCCCAGTTGGCCTCACTAAGTAGCTCAGGTTGCCTCAAACTTGTGGTTCTCCTATCCCTCCTACCAAGGTACATGTCATTACATCCAACAAAACTCAGTATTTTCATTAATTTCCATAAAAACTTTTTCAGGTAAGAAAAAAACATGCTTAATTCATTACTCAATGATAAGATTCACCTGGCCTTGTCTGTCTTCACAATTAGACAGCAATAATCAACCATGAAACATTTGTGGAGGAGGCATTCAAGACCATCCAATGTCTGGTTGACACAACAGCTGATGACAGGCATAAAATCCAGTCTAACCAAGATCGCCAAACCTACTCAAGTGAGTATAGCAACCAGCTACCCACAGTCTCATGGATATTGTTTTAAGGTCTGGGTTTAGAGATGGTTTGTTACTCAGCACCATTTAGACAATTAAAAACCTAAGTTTAAAGGGATCTTTTTAACCATGCTCAAACTTAATAGAAAACTATCTTAATTTAAAATTTTTAGATAATGTCAAGCAACCTGCAATTTTTTTCAATACATTTATCCAGAATCATCAAATAGTAAGCTAAGGAGTGTGACAAATTTTTCGGATAATTGATGGTTTCCTCTTAAAGTATGAAATCTCTTATTTAATGTAACCATTTCTATGGTAATCTTTCTAAACTCCATTATGCAAATATCTGTGCTACCTACATTAGCATAATACTTGAATTCTGTACTTAGCTTTTCCTTAATGGTGTTATTAATAAATATGCTATCCAAAAGTGTTGCTCTCCTGGGAGTATTGAAATACACTAGACAACTGTCTCAATGTTAGATGGTCCCAGACCATTTTGCTCTCTGTATTGAAAAGCATACATACATTGCTGAGACCCCCTTATCATCCTTTAAGATGTATCTACCATTTCTTACAGCTGGAATAAGAGCTTATCTCTAGATGCTTTTCTTTTTCCCTTTCAATCTAGTATTGCTTCAAAGCCATATAGCCATAGAAACATATTTATTATTTTAAATTACACCAAATTAAAGAAACTCTAAGTGACTCTAACACCAAAATATTCTACCCTGAGGCAATGCATACATAAAGAAGTAACAAAGACTTATATCTTTCCCCTGCAATCCTGTTAGCAGCTAAGATAGATAATAACCTCTAGAGTAAATAAGCTGTAGATAAAAATAACAAGATATAAAAATTATAAAATAAACTGACTCATGACATATAGAAGCAATGGGCCACATAAATGTATATATCACTATAGTTATAACTACATAGTTATAACTGTAAGTTGTATGTGTTTATATGCCTATATATTATATGCACACTTCATATTTACTTATTTAAGTGATATGAAAAATAAACATTGATATCGATCCTACTGGAATTTGTAGCACTAGACAATTCAAAGAAGAGGAAAAATAAGGAAAGAAATAATGTATTTCTAAAATGATGACCACAATTCTCTAAGAAATAAAGTTATACACCGTGAAGTTAAATGCCATATATATTATCAAAGAAATTAGATAAGAAAATACATAAATGAATTATAGTAAAACTAAGTGATCATAAAGCCCAAGAGAAAACTTAAAAATCTTTCAGAAGGAAACAACCATCAAAGAAAAAAAATGAATCAGCACCCAACTTCTTAAAAGTAATTCTGCACCCCTGGCAATGGGCAGAGAAACCTTGTTGATTAGCATTGTCTTGTTATCAGTCAGGGGCAGAGCAAACAGCCATCCCTGTTCATCCTAGCTTGATGCATGGCTTGACCAAAGCTGTCTTATACCTAGGACACATAAAAATCAAATCAAATTGAATCCAACCAGTGCAACATAGGAAGAAGAAGACAGAGACCTACAAAACACCAAGCCACCCACAGAACTTCACACCAGTGTCCAGCACAGGTGGGCCATAGACAACAGCACACAGCATGGATGGAGGATGTCACCCATGGGCCTGCCAGCCATGTGACCAGCCTTCAGTGGGAGTCATCACAATGTGTAAGTATGTGGTAGTCAAATGGGAGAGAAAGAGAAGTGGAACAACCTGAGCATTTTGAAAAGAGATGAAACTGGAGACTTGAGGGCAGAGAGGAGTAACCTGTTGTGAGTGGACAGTCCCACCACCTGGGACCATGGTGCGGTCCCAGCCCCAGCTGCCCACTAGGGGCCATGTCTGAGTCTGTGGCTATTCAGCGGCAGGGGTTGGTGTCAATGTCCATGGTTCATATTACCATTACAGAACATGGGGATGTCCCCAGTCAGGGCAGCTGCCAGGGACCACATGGATGTCCAGGGGCTGTGCATAACTGACCCTACCCCTCACTGGATACAGCACTCTGGAGAGTTGGCCCTGCACCTCAACCAGGCAGCACAGTGGAGCTGGCCCTGGTTGCAGGGAGGTGAGAGGGGGTTTTGGGTGAGCCACCTGAGGGTGTGAACGTGGGAGAGCTGACCCTGCCACTCATGTACCGTGGGGTGGCATGGGTCCAGAAGTGATGCCCACCCCCACCCCAGCCCCTCACCACCTCCAGCAGTCAGAAAAGCTGCTCACAGAGTCATGATCACAGGAGATCATGCCCTGCCCCTCACCAACTACAGCACTCAGGAGAGCCTGCCCTGCACCTGGCCTGGACAGCACTGCAGAGCTGACCCTGGTTGGGAGTTGGGGAGCAAGCCAGCCTGAAGATCGAGAGCATGGGAGAACTGGCCCCACCAGTCCTCTGCCTTGCGGTTGTCTGAGGCAGAGGGTTGGGGGAGGGGGGGGATATGCCAATATGCCACCTCCACCTGTAAAAGCTGCAGGACCTGGCAGGCAGGACGCAGGAACGTCTTCCACGATGGTCGCTTGCTGGGCCATGATAGATACGAAAAGTCCGGGATTCCAAAACGGCTTTATTGGGCATGATGGATGATGGTTGAATCTGGATGTGCACCCTGGTGAAACTCAAGGCAGACCTGAGTTAAATAGAGAGGGGGGAGGGGCTGGGGAAGAATGCTTAATTGGCTCCGCCCTCCGGCCTTCAGGCATCTCATTAGTATGCAAATCTCTCTAGGGCCTGAGGCCTGTAGTCACACCCTCTACCTGTGCTCTTTGGGCGGGGCTGCATTGCCCTGAACATGACTGAACAGTGCTGGTGAATGGAGTTCCAAGCCACTTGTTAGGAGCCTGGATTCTGGGAGTGCAGCGGATTAGATGCCCGTCCCTTACAGGCAATGGACACCTGTTGAGTCTCCGGGCTTTCCAGCCAGTGCTTCGACCAAGACCCCTTTCATGGCCCTACATCCACCCTTCACTGCCTGCAGCTATTGGAGAAATAACCTTGAGGTAAGGAGAGCAGGTAAGCTGATGCTGGCCCTTGCTAGCTGCAGCACCTGGGAGAGCGGGGCCTGCACTTCACCTAAGCAGCATAGTAGAGCTGGCCCTGGTTGAGAAGCAGGTGAACCAGCACTGAGGAGGAGAACATGGGAAAACTGGCCCTGATATTCCTCTTCTGTAAGGTAGTGGGTACGGAGATGATGCCCTCCCTCTCTCCCCTCTTCCCTCCTCTCTCCTTTGCCACCTTCAGTAGTAGCCAACAGAGCTGGTCCTGAGTTCGTGACAGTGGGACACCTAACCATGCCTCACTGGATGTAGCACTCTGGAGAGTGGATTCTGCACCTCACCTTCGAACACAGTAAAGCTGACCCTGATGGCAAAGACACCAGTAAGCCAGTCCCAAGGGTGTGAGAGCAGGAGAGTTTAACCCAGCCTCTCACAGGCTGCAGCACTTGGCAGAGTATTCCCTTCACTTTGACTGGGTAACACAGTGGAGCTGACTCTAGAGGCTTAGGTGTGGGTGAGCCATCCCAAAAGGCATGAGAGCAAGAGAGCTCACTCTGCCTTCTGCTGACGGCAACATTGGATGGCCTATCCAGAGCAGTGCTGCAGAGTTTGTCCTGGTGGTGTGGCTTATGAAGAGCTGGCAGGCTCAGGAGCTCAGCTACCACCCAGGCCTAGATCCAGGGTGATCTGAGATGGTCTACTCCAAAATCTATATCATCTGTGAACAGTTGGAATGAATGAAAGAACTAGTCCTGTTGATCCAGAGCTGCAGGATCTCCATGACACAAGGCAACAACAGGATAACTGGGAGAAGTCCCAATGAAGATCCAATATTGATGGTATCACAGAAGCCACAGAGATCTTGAACCAGGCCAGTGACTCACTGCAATGAACATTTGCAAGTAAAGATGTGTGGACAGTGGGACACACTATGACATACTACAGTTTCCACAATGAGATGTTTTCTATGCTTTATTTGGTGGTGGTGGTGCTGGTGGCGGTGGTGTGTGTGTGTGTGTGTGTGTGTGTGTGTGTGTGTTTTAGTTTGGGAGAAGGTTTCAAGGATGAAAGGCAGGCCTGAGGGTACAAGGGAGATGAGCATGATATAGAATTCATAAAGAATAAATTTTTTAAAGTAATTCTGGATATAAGAATTCAATAAATAATGATCTTATGTACTGTAGAAAAAATCAAACCTTAAATGTTATAACTAAACTATTATGTACATGAAACATAAGATATTCAGCGATGAAGCTTAATAGCTTTATAAATCTCCCCTCTTTTCTGAATTACTCAAAGTGCATATCTCTCTCTCTCTCTCTCTCTCTCTCTCTCTCTCTCTCTCTCTCTCTCTCTCTCTCACCATAGCTCTATCTCTGGTACTTTGGGCTTCCTTACTCTTTCTCTAAAGCCCTCCTCCCCTCCCTACCATGCAAGTTGCTTGTCACCATGTGGCTAAGTGACTTCTTAGTCTGCTTAACTCAAAGGACAAGGCCTCCTCCTCCTCCTCTTCCCCTTCCTCCTCATCCTCCTTCACCTTCTTTTCTTCATCCTCCTCTTCTGGACAGCTGCTGATATTTACAGCTTGTCAGTCCTGGGGTTTTTCTTTCAAACTCTAATAAAATAGTCCTCAGACTTCTATTTGAATTCATGTTTAAATTCTTTTATTAAAAAAGACCCTGAACAGGGGACACCAATTTCCCTAGTATCATCAGGCAACCACAGAGAGGGTCCCTAGAATTTCTGAAAACATATTTTGGTGGCCCATATAGGAATGCTATGGAAACTTCTCAGAGGATAAAACCAATAACCATACCAAAGAAGACAAAAAGAAAAACCTTCACTGTTTTTCTTGCAATGCCCCTTTCCTGGGTTGTTGTTTTTCCATCCTTCTGTGGCTGACAGGTGGCAGGAGGTAGGAGATCAATATGTTTAACTCCCCACCTCCTCTTTTTGAGCACAAGATTCTTTCAGGTTCCAGTGAAGGAAGGAAAACAGACAAGCTTGGTGGCTTAGGCCCACAGTTCCCAGACATGAGGGCACATACAGCACTGTCTTTGATCATGTGGTACCCAAGCAGTTGCTTTTCTGAGGAAAGATGCCACCCGAGGCTGCTAAGATTTTAAGTCAGGATTAACTACTGTTAACAAGTTGGTTTCTTAGGAACTTTTATTTCTGACAAAATAGGGAGCCACAAATCTACTGACCAAGCTATACTTGGGCAGGACAAGACAGTGCCAAAGATATTTTCTCCCTCCCGGTTTCTCCATATGCCCCAAGAGAAGAGTGTCACAGACAATGGGCATGCCCCCACATTTCTTCTCCTTCTTCCATGAGTTCTTTTCCTACTGGAAGATTTTACATAGGGAGATGAGTCTGAGATCCGGAGACACTACTTGCTATTCCCAGTTATAATTGATGATATGGAATATAGATTTTAATTTCTGCAGTGAGATCATGGAATTCCTTACTCCTCTGCTTCTTTGTTTCCTTTGGGGGCCAATGTACCTCAGGGCACTTTCTCCTGCCCTACTCTAGCAAGCCCCCAGACCTTGGAGGGCCCCAAACGTTGGCATAACTGAGACCATCATTGGAAGGACCAGTCTGGCCATAAATGCAGCACATAGACAGCGCCACCTGCCAAAACTGAAAATAAAGACCTAATCCATCAAAGCCCACAGTTCTGGGAAAGTCCCTAAATGTACTACTAACCTTGCTTTTCGGCTTTTGCAGTTCTGCTTTGGGCTAACTGTTCTTGTAAGTCAACCCAGGGTGTAGTTTTGTGCTTAAAAGCTTACCCTAAGATAGGTTCTGGATGATTGATAGTGGCACATACCTTTAACCCTAGCACCTCAGGAGCCAGAAGCAAGCAGCTCTCTGAGTTGGGGTCCAGCCTGGTCTACAGAGCAAATTCAGGACAACCAGGGCTATGCAGAAAAACCTTGTCTCCAAAAGGAGGAGGTCTCAAGGATACACTAGGATCCTGAACACCCAATGTAGTCACTTGCTGGCTAATAAAGATTTTTTATTTTCTTAAACCTGTATTCAAGTAATCTCCTCTGATGGACACCCATAACACTAGTATCTCCTGCTATCTGCATGCTAGCATAACTTGGGTGCTTTTTTAAACTAAGGAAGATAATTGTCCACATTTAATCAGCAAGGTATATAAATCTCGTGAGGCTCCATGCCCTGATTTCGTGACAATATCCAAGGCTCATCTTACCATGGATCTGAGCTCACCACAGTCAGAAAGTAACAATGGGTCTCTGTTACCACCTTGGTGTACCATCTGAAGGTGTCATCAAGATGTCAGGAGTCATATGATTTGGCCACCATCTTGGTTAATGACATCACTGAGATGGCAGCAACTATGTGACTTTGTCACCATGTTAGTTAATGCAACCAAATGACATAAACCAAAATAGAGCACCCATAAAACTTCTTGATACTACTGAGCCTTCAGGGGATCACTATATTCCATGAATTTCCAGTGCTTCAGGCAGGCAGGCAGGCAAACATCCCAAGTCCCTTCTCCCAGCTTTTCTCTTTTTGGTCTTTACCTTCCTAGATGCCTAATAGGATCATAAAAATAGAAGACCCAGGTGGGCACTATTGCCATGTGATAAGGTCAGTGCATTTCCTATACCAGACTAAGGAAGTAATACCAGACCTCTATGGTGTGTTCTTTTATTCACTCCTTTGCATGATATACTTTTTAAGTTATGGGGGTGGGGCTTAGAGTTTCCTCAGCCATATGCCTCCCAACACTGGCTAGTTAACAAAAGGGACTGATGGCTTAACCTGGAAACTCATGAAAGCTGCTGTAGTTCAGGGTCAAACCTTAAATCCCTACAAGAATCTAAAGGATGGTGCCAAGTGCTAGGCAAGCCATCACTACTGGGCAGATGCTATAGCCAAGGCATGATCAGAATGCTTGGTCTAGAGACTAGAGACACAAGATCTATTGGGTCTTAATAACGCCTGCTCTTTCTGTCCAGCATCCAGGCTTGTTTTCCTGAGGTAGAGTTTTCTTTCCCTCCTTAAAGCTTCTTTGTTCTGCATTGTCTGCTTTTGTCTCTGCCTCCATCACACCCTGGACACCATGGCTTTGGTTCTCACGTGTGGTTAGTGGCACAGGGAGGCTTAGGGAAAAGAATATTCTGCTATCATCTCCCACCAAGCTTTTTTAGATTTTTCTTTTTGTCATCTCTGCTGTTTGTTTTCCATGCTCAGTATTCCCTAGATTATGGGGATCTAAATTCAGTTACATGTGATAAATTACAATATGGATGTCCTAATCCAGGCAGCTGAGTGATAGCTTTCCTTAATTAGAAAATTCATCCCGAGTGCTATTGAGCTTGCCTCCTATCTAGACTGAGGAATATAATGTGGACTGATTATAACTTGTGAAAAATAGGCTCAGAAACAATGTTTAATGAGAATATTGGAGTTTCAACCCACAAGGAAGCCAAACTTCTTGACATATAAAACCAATAGAATTTGACTGATTTCCCTGGTACATAAGGGCCAACATTTATTCTAAAGGTTCTTTTGGATGGTAGGTCCTGCACAGGTATGCTAAGACTAACCAGGCAAAAATACCTCATCAAGTTCACAGGGAATCAGAGTCATGTAAAATCATGTAGGTAAAAGTGAATTCTCCTTCCTCTCTATCACTAATGAAGGAAGACGACACAGGAATCTCAGGTCTTCAGAAGTAAGGCTGACTAATCTGACAGACCTCCCCTTTCCTCATGGTCACTAATGAAGAGGGGAAGGAAGGAAGGAAGGAAGGAAGGAAGGAAGGAAGGAAGGAAGGAAGGAAGGATAATGGGGACATTCTAGGGCAAGAATGCAAAGAATACATGAAAGACATTCCAGTATATGTTTTTTTTTCTCTTATAGAAAGGCAATAATATATTGGCTTGATAACAATCCTGAAAAAAAGAAATGTCTGATAATTTTCCATACTCCAGTGTAGTAACAATTCTGGAATTTTGGTGTCTTTAAAAAACACAAAAATATCATAAGAATATGTTTTAATTTTCATCCCAGGTGTGGGGTATGGGGCTGCTTCAGATTGCCCACAGCAGCTGACTATGATTTGCCTCATGCTCTAGCAAAGGCATAGTTTTGCCAGCTGCAGTTAGTTTCTGCAGTTGTGTGATATTTGGAATCCTGGAAATTTTTCAAAGAGTATATAAATTCTAGAGCCCTGGTAGTTGGGGTGTGTGGTTGTTGGTCATTCAGGGGGGTTAGTTACGGTTTGTTAGAAGTGGTGCCCAAAGAAGAAATAAGAAAAGAAAAAAATTAAATTTAGAGATCTCTATCCCTCTATCCTTCTTTCTCTCCTGTCTAGTGATAAGAGGTGAAACCAGGGGGATACAGTGTAGGGAAAGAACCCACAAAGTAGCAAAGACCAGCTACAAGCAAAGAAGAAACAAGAAGAAAGAAGTTAGATTCAAAGATCTTTATCTCTCTCCCATCTATCCTTCTTGCTCTCCTGTCTCATGATGGTGGGCGGGGAAACAGTATAGGGTGGGGAAAAAAGAACCCACAAAGTAATTAATGTGGGCAACACTCCAAGCAAAGTAGTCTAAGTTAAACTGGATGATTCTTTAAAACTAGCCTATAGTAGAAATGTCAATCAATATCATATTAACCTACAATTTGATCTCTTTATAGGAGGGAGAGTATTTAATATGTTTTTCAGTTTTTGTTTTGTCTTTTCTTAATTTTGAAGCGTGGGTATAGGTTTTCAAACTGTTAGCCACCCAAAGTACAGCCAGAAAAGCTGTCAGATTAGAAACTAGTAAAGGCAGATATTTCTGTCGGCCTGATCATCCTTGGTCGTGGGTACTAGATGACACTCAGCTTATAAAATTTAAATTTCAGAGGGTGACCTTTCAAAATGAAATGGTTCTGTCTCTGGTAACACTCTAAAGGAGGAAAAACATGTTTCATGGCCCCTTGTCAATCCTCATTCTGTATGCACAACCCAACAGATGATATGACTCCTCTGGACCAATCTGTGTAGGTTATAAGGTGGACAGCACTTTGATCCAGCATCACTGAACTCAGAAGCAAGTGTCCTTCCCACAAATATCACTGAGTTCTTTTCTCTCTTCTCTTATCCTTTAGAAAAAAGTAGTCATTTGCTATATTTTTCAGTTCTTCAGAGGAGAAGAGCAAATGCCTTTTCTGTATATTATATTCATAAAATATAAAGTACTGTTAAGGTCACTGAAAAACTGGCTCTGAATATGGAATTTGGCACTCCCAACTTTAGACCCAAGCAAGTTTGTTTAGAAGTATTCTCCAAAGCCCCTGTGCTGGGTTCAGCTGCCCCACTCACTTTCTGACAGAAAAAAAAATTGAGAACAAAATATCCTAAGAGTAAACAACTTAAGAACAACTAATGGGTGAGTTATTTCTGACAGAGAGAACTATTATTTACCTTGTGACATGAGAAGCCTGTACTAGAAACAGTTATTGAGATGCTCTCCCATGGAGAAGACAGAAAAGACTCTGTCTAAAAGATCTTACAATCTGTAACACCAGTATAATTGTTTCAACAGGGATCTTTCAGTTAATTTCTCCAGGGTATTGTAAGCATCCACTTGATGATGTTTTTGCTATGTATCTGCTGCTCCCATATATCTGCTACTTATAATCACTCAAATACAAAAACACAGCTACTGTATCATTCTGTAGAGTATAGGAAGCACAAAAAGATGTTTGACTTTCTTGTGTTTCTATGGAGTTTTCCTGGAAGCTTACAAAGCCTCATAATTTAACAATGTCTGTATGGATAACCTTTATTTACTATATTGCCTTATGTATAGAGTATGGACTCAACTTTCTTTTAATAAGATGGTCTTTTTACTTGTTATGTACTATGTCTTAAGATATTAAGATGGAAATAAAATAAAGGGAAAGCAGTAAGTAGGGAAAATGTTAAAAGGATGTAAAAATGGAAACCTTTAGTAAGGAAGAATTTCTGTATGAAGAGTAACAGAGCTGTAAAAAAAAAAAAAACAGAATGGGTCTAAGCAAGTTATGAAAGTCTGAGTAAGTTACAGAAGATATGTAAAAGTGAGACTTAGAGGCAATGTATATGATCCTAAAATTTTTAAGGCCAATGTTGAATATGTCAATGTCAAAACTCTACTTCTGTTCACTTTCATTGAAAATAGATATGTTTCACATGAAATACTCTGATTATGGTTTCCTCTCTTTCTACTGCCCCAAGTTCTTTGCCATCACCCCTACCATCCAGATCCACTCCATTTCTGTCTCTCATTAGAAAAACAAACCGGATGCTATGGGAAAATAATAATATACAACATAATAAGATAACACAGTTGAACAAAACAATCAGAAGAAAAAGAGCCCAGGAGAAGGCACAAGAAACAGAGACCTATTTATTCACATACTCAGGAATCCCATAAACAGGAAGTTATATATTCAAACAACCTATAAAATAAAAAAAGAGAAGAAAATATGTATGTGTGTAAAAATAAAATACAAATTATAAATAATAAGATAAATATTTTTTAATGAGGAGCCCTGAAATGATATTATGAAACAAGAAATCTCCAAAGATGCCACTAAGTTCATTAACTGTTGACCATCTACCCTTGGGCATAAAACCTACCCTTATGAGTAGTTAAACCTCTACTTAAATCAATGGAGTTCTCTTAAATTATTGATTGCTTCTTGGGAATAGTTACATGTATTAGCTTAAAACAAAAACAACATTTATGTCTAATAAAGATTCATCTTAAACTGTTTCGGTTTTGCTCAAGCTTTTCCCAAATATTACACAATAGTAAAAGTACCAGATTTCTATGCCTGACCTGGGTGGTCAGTACCATACTTAAAGGCCTGCCTATACAATGTGGTCAAGAAGACTGAAAAGGACAATATTTTGCCCCTTGGCTTCTAAAACTAAGTCCCCAGGGACTACATAGATGTTTATCAAAACGTCCTCTGTCCTTGATGATTTATCCATCCTCTTGTTCAAAGAAGCCATGGACACTCTACTAGGTGGACTCTAACCAATGTCCAGTCTACAGAGAAGAGGTTCAAGACAGAGGGAATTTCCTTAATGCTTCCAAGAAAAGCCATAGTCAAGCAATGTTCTTTACTTATTCCCAGAAGACAGAGCAACTGATAGATGAGTCTAAAGGAGCCAGAGTTCCTTCCTAATCCAAGTGACGTCAGGACCAGAGCCTCTACTGTCTTTGAAAGTAAAAAATTAAATGGACAGTTTGGCCACCTGCATGATCTTAAACACCCAACAGAAAAGCACAACCAAAGACTAAAATAATTGGTAATTTTAATAGTTCAAGAGATTGCAATACCCAGCTGTTAGACTTAAATCCATAAGAGATGTTATTTAAATATTAACTACCTCTCACTAATCATTTTCTTCTTGATAAGGAAAACGCCGCCCAGACATGAGACATCATGCCTTTGGCTCAATTCAACACTGCAGCACCTACCTGAAGTTGAGAGAAACAGGTCCTCTATAGTTTTAAGATAAAAGTCAAATTGTGGTTATATTTCTTCTCTCTCCCTCTTTAGAGCTCATGTGGATGGGACATCATGCTATGATTCTAGTGACTCCAGCAACTATCAGGGTGCTTGAAAGCAGATTCTGTGTCCATCACTCCAGTTCAGCCCTGAAGGCCAAAAAACCTATAAGTAGATAGATAGTCTTATGAGATCATCAGGGCATTTTAATTGACCTAGATATAAGCACTTTTAAAATATCCTCTATTCTGGACTCCCCTTGTTCTCTGCCTAGGGTTTGGGATGCTGGTAAGACTTTTCACTCATATCTCTATTCAGGCACCAGCCAAGGACTTCCTTTCCTCACTACACAACTTACTGATATACAAATGTAAAAACTGATGTACTTTTGGAGTCCTTTAGGTAGGCCTCTTGGAGGAATACCCTAACTGTCATAGCCAGTGCCTCCATTCAGCTCCAAGAAGTCAGATCTGTCTTTTCCCCAGTTCCCTAATGACAATTTGGGTTACCTCATCAGAGAGGAGAATGATAAAAACAGGTGATAGAAATTGACAGCTTAGTTCAGGGACCTTGAAAACAACAGGTTCAGAAATGCCCTTAGGGGGCTGATGGGATGGCTCAGTGGTTAAGAACACTGGCTGCTCTTCCTGAAGTTCAATTCCTAGCAACGACATGGTGGCTCATAATCATCTATAAAGGGATCTGATGCCCTCTTCTGGCATGACTCCTACATTTTAAAAAATGCATAAATAAATAAAATAAAATAATTTTTTAAAGACTCTGGAAAGAAAGAAAGAAAGAAAGAAAGAAAGAAAGAAAGAAAGAAAGAAAGAAAGAAAGAAAGTTAGTTGGTTCTTGGGTCTTGCTTGGTGGCATATGCCTTTAATCCCAGAACTCAAGAGGCAGAAGCTAGAGGATCTCTGATATCAAGGCCAGCCTGGTCTACAGAGTGAATTCCAGTACAGCCAGGAATATGTAGAGAGACCCTGCCTTTAAAAAAAAAAAAAAAAAAAAAAAAAAGGAGGGAGAGAGGGAGAAGGGGAGGGGGAATAAGAGAGGAAAGAGAGAAGACAAGGGAAAGGAAGGGGGAAAAGGAAGGAAAGGAAAGGAAAAGGAAAGGAAAGGAAAGGAAAGGAAAGGAAAGGAAAGGAAAGGAAAGGAAAGGAAAGGAAAGGAAAGGAGCGTTGGTTCTCTGGCTAGGAATGGCAGGATAGGAGTTTTGGGTGAGTGTTTTGATCGCCTGCTGGCTGGCTTGTTTGATGGTGGTGGTGGTGATGATGATGATGGTAGTGGTGTTTTGTTATTAGTTCTTTGAAAGGTTCATACAATGAATGTTGAGTAACTTCTCCGAAACCCACCAGCTTTTTCCTACCCACCCAACTTTCTTTCTTTCTTTTCTTCTATAATACCAAGTTGTGTTTCCCAAATGTTCTTGGATGTGGCATTCCACTGAAGCATGATCAATTGTCAGGGACCACATACCCTCTCTGAGAAAACTTGAGAGTCCTAAATGAGAACCTCTGCCTAGAAACCACACATGAAGGTGAGAATTAAAACTCCACCAAGACCTTAATCCTAGCTTTGGAGATGGCTCTCTAGATTATCATGGTGACTATGCATGTATATGTGTATGTGTGTATGTATATATGTATAGTATATGTATAGTGTATGTATAGTATATGTATTTGTATATTATATGTATATGTGTGTGTATATGTGTATATGTATATGATGTATATGTATACATATATTCATTCCCCACCTTCAGCCCAACTAACTCCTAAATGATTTTGGAGTTACCTCTTCAGAGGCAAGAATGAAATATCATCAGTAAAGGCCCATTAGGAGAAAATTATTTCCCTCTAGTCAAGAAAATGAGAGAACTAACATTCTAGTTGGGCAGATCAAGGACATGGCTAAGGAATTACCCATGAAGAAGGTGGGACCATCCCTAGGAAGGTGGGTTTACCTTAAGCCATGTTTAAAAGAATAACTACTGCTTTAATGGGATAATATTCTCTTCTTCCCAGAATTCCCTCTCACCCTTGGCACAGTAGCTTACAGAGCTCTAAGCCATGTAGTTTCACAGGTCTTTCCACCTTCTGAAATTGCTCAGAGAAGCATGCTTCCTTTTATAGCTGTATGGTATGCAACCTTTCCCTGGTACTTTGAACTTCTTCTAAAGTCCCTCTCCCCACCCACCATGTGGCTGCCTATCCACCACATGGCTAGCAGACCTCATCCCATCTTAACTCAAATGATGTGACTTCTATTTTTTTTCTTTCTCTTCTCCATTCTCCTCTTCTGGGAAGCTGCCAAGATTTACAAATTGCCTGCTCTGGGGTTGTTCTTTTAAGCACTAATAAAATTGTCTATGTGTTTGAAAGCAAAATAAGAAAAAAAATTAAAATTAATGAGCAAATAAAGATATTCGTGGACATATACTACTTCAGAACACTTACCCCATGGAGCCCATCACTAAAAACATTTCTTAATTCCAAAGAGAAGATTTTAGTGCAGATAGGTATCATGGGATGTGCAGAGTGATTAAAGATCTCAGTAGGTGTCCAAAGTGAGGCAAGAAGAGAAAAATGACTCAAAAATGGTAGTAAACAGGAAACATAGGCTAAGATGATAAGAATAAATCTTCATGTAACAGTAATATGAAAAATGAGTGCATTAAATTCACCGAACAAGAGAAGAGGCTCCAAATTGGACAAGAACACAATCACCATGGAAAGACGTATTTTAAAGCCTACATAGGAGTTTTCTAAAAGCAGGTTTTTAGATAAATATATATAACAAGCAGCTATGCATAAAGAGACACCGAGTGGTGTTACACATCTCAGATGAGTTAGAAAGCAGTGTATAAGACACACGAGCCAAAGAGCATACACTGGCAAAATAAGCAATGGGCTACAAGTTATGACAATAGAATTGCCAAAATTAAATATTAACACTTGTTGCATATCATGTGAGCCCTAATCTATTTTCTCTTACTAACTCATTTAATCTTCACCACAAGCCAGTGAGATATCACCGCTACTAGCAATCACGTTATTATCACCAGCCTACATGAAGCAACTAAGATGCAATGTATGCCAGAATTATAAATATAAAATGTCACTGATAACATAAGGCAATGACTAATAAAACTAAGGGCAGAAACAAAGAAATCAACAAATGCAGTTAAAAACTTTAAATGCACCTTCCAAAATCTGTTAAGTCAAGATTGTGCTTAAAGGATCGCTGAGTTCACAATTAGACTAAAATCGCTGAGTTCACAATTAGACTAAAAAAGAGACAAAAAGCTCTTGTTTTCAGAACAATACTAACTAACTAACAAATGCAGAAGAAAATAAGCACCATTCACGGCTAATAATGGAATTCTTCAGGTGAAGATCATTAGTCTATAATAAAACCATTGCTCAAAGAAGGGGGAGAAATTGAATAGCTAATGGTCTTAAAGTGATATCCCACAGCCTTGACTTTGAGTCAGAAATGGCTTATTTATTTCAAAGGGTAGATGGCACATAGCTTTATGATAAAAAACAGTGCACGAGTAAACGCCACCTCAATGAAGTTCCCAATGAAGAGACGGACAGACATCCCACACCTCTTCATGTGATGCAATAGAAAGAACACAGAGTAATGATGTGGAATTTGAGAAAGTTGAGCTGCAGTGTCTACAAAACAAAATATGATCACTGTGATGGTTTGAATATGTTTGGCCCAGGGTGTGGCATATTAGGAGGTGTGGCCTTGCTGGGGTGAGCTTTGAGACTCTCCTCCTAGCTGCCTGAGGAGAGTCTGCTCCTGGCTCCCTTTGTATGAAGATGTAGAACTCTCAGCTCCTCCAGCACCATGCCTGCCTGAACATTGCTGTGCTTCCTGTCATGATGATAATGGGCTGAAACTCCAAACCCTGTAAGCCAGCCCCAATTAAATGTTGTCCTTTATAAGAGTTGCCTTGGTCATGGTGTCTCTTCACAGCAATGGAAACCCCAACTAAGACAATAGCTTTCAGGACCTTAGGTCAAAATTTAAAGTAGAACAGATATCAATGTATTAAAAAAGAAAATATTGATTGCCTTAATTGGTAGTGTTCAGTTCTATTTATAACTTATACATTAGAAAACCAGAAATTTAAAAAAACACCTTAAGTCAATGAAACATTCAACTGAAAAGACTCAAAAGAAACATTTTAATGAATTCCCTTACAACAGAACTATGACAAAGATGTACACTATGTCTGAAACTGCTTTACATAGTTCTTGTTTTAGCCAATGGTAAATGAAGGTTGCAAGAGAAAAATCAAAACTGTCATTGTTTTCAAATAACAAACAATGAAGGCTAATTTCATAAGGAAAATCTTAAAACCCATTAAGCCATAAATTACAAATGATGGATAAAAACCCAATACTTGTGGGCGATTTAGTATTGTGTAGATAAACTCTCCAGCAAATTAACATAAATTTAATGGAATTACAAGCAAAATTTCGGCAGAATTTTTAACATCTCATCAAACTAAATCTAAAATAAGGAAAGAAAACAAACACCATTAGTATTGCAGATTATTTTGAAGAAAGAAAAGAACAGAAACAGTCATCTACTAAAATCAATTTAGAGCTACTATAACAAATTGTCTCAACAAGATGGCCTCAAACAACAGGCCTTTATTCTCTCACAGTTCTGCAAACTTTACATCTAAACTCAAGATGCTGGCAGAGCCACAGTCCCCCAGGAAGCACTGTGGGAGAATCCATGCCCTGACTGTTACAGGGTCTGTGGAGTGTTGATTTCTTAGCTTTCTTTAGCTTGTGGCTACATGCCTCTAGTCTCAGCCTCCATCTTCACATGGCTTCTTCTGTATGTCCATGTCTTCTCTTCTCTCTTGTAAAGGCCCTTGTCATTGTAGTTAGGACTCACCCAGTTAATCCAGGATAAGACCCTTTGTTTAATTAAGTCTATAAAGACTCTTTTCCATATAAGATGACATTTACAGGAGCCAAGGACTTGGATGTGTACATGTTTTTTGAGGGAGGCCAACATTTAACACAACGCACTCTCTCCAACACCTACAAGACATAGTGTGAACCACACACTCTACTTCTGTTATACTTATGCAACCATTCCAAAAATCCAACAGAACAAAATAAAATCCAGAAAGTTCCAAACTGGAAATTGAACATATGTGATAACTGAAGACATGCCTGGATCTCTGTTGCTGTAATGAGCACTATGTCCAGTAACAACTTGAGGATGAGAGGTCTTATTTCAGCCTATGTGTCCATATTTATCATCAAGGGAAACTAGAACAGGAGCATAAGGCAGAATTGAAGAAGAGATCATGCATGGAGGAATGATGCTTACTGGCTTGCTCCTTATGGCTTGCTCAAACTTCTTATACAACCCATGCCTACCTGCTTGGGGGTAGGACCTCCCACAGTGCTCCAGGCCCTCCCTCATAAACCAGCAACCCATAACATGCCACAGACATCTCCTGATGGAGGGTGTTTCTTGGTTGAGATTCTGCCTCTCCAGGTATGCCTAGGTTTGAGTCAAGTTGACAAGAACTAACCAGCACAACTGACACGACAAACCAGCTAAATCAACAAGTGAGACAGTTTAGGAAACAAATTTTAAAAACAAACTACAGGGCTGGAGAGATGGCTCAGCAGTTAAGAGCACTGATTGCTCTTCCACAGGTCCTGAGTTCAATTCCCAGCAACCACATAGTGGCTCACAACCATCTGTAATGGGGCTCTGTTGCCCTCTTCTGGTGTGTCTGAAGACAGTGGCAGTGTACTCACATACATAAAATAAATAAATAAATAAATAAATAAATAAATCTTTTTTAAAAATTTTTAATGTTTTAAAATAAAAACAAACTATGTGGACATCGTTGTAACTCAGACCTTACTTCATAAATAGTGTCAAGCTAAAAATACAAGTAGATTAAAAACCTAAAGATTAAGAAATTATGGTGTGAATATAGAAAAAATATGGGTGAAAAGACCCAAACCACAAGGTTAAAAGTTGGCACCTTTTATTACAATGAAGTTAAAATTGTCTTCTTCCTCAGAGAATTCCAAACAATATACGTCTGGAAAGTAAAGTTTGAGTCACCTTCTCTTAACTTTGGACAGAATCTAATGATTCATATTCAATATAAATAAATAAATCATACAAGAGAAATAAAAATTAATCCCATTTGGCCAGGCAGTGGTGGCATATGCCTTTAATCTCAGCATTTGGGAGGCAAAAGCAGATAGATCTCTGAGTTCAAGGCCAGCCTGGTCTATAGAGTGAGTTCCAGGACAGCCAGGGCTACACAGAAAAACCCTGTCTCAAAAGACCAAAAAAAAAAAAAAAAAAGCTCTACCTCAGAATTAACCAGAAATGCTCTAAATAGCATCAAAATATATCTAGATCAGTTTGCAAAAGTGTGTGGATGAGAATGTGGAAACATGAAGGCTAACACTTCTCACAAGAGAGGAAGACAGAGCCTTGGAAAGCTTTCGGAAGAGCAACAGTAGCATGTGCAATGCAGCAGGTGAGTCTTCTGTTACCTGTGATCCCATTCTACAGTTAACATCCCAGATGCACTCACCATGGACTGCAGAGAAACATAGAAAAGCATGATCCTCACAGCATGGTGTGTAGATTAAGTCAACAATGGTGTCGGTAAGTGGGATGGTAAGCAGAGCACGGTGGAACGTGAGTCAACAGAATGAGCTAAATGAACACTCACCCACAGAGATGAATCTTAGAAAACCCTGCCAAGTGAATACCATCAATGTAATAAATAAATAAACAAGAATTTAAATGGTAGTCATTTATTAAAACGGCATGTTTTAAACTCCAAGTACATGTCTTTAAGATATTTCAAGGGACTCAACAGGCATCAAGATGAAACATAAGAATAAAAACACTAAATAAACTAGCATGTGGGGGAAGGCCATGCACAGGTAGGGACTTGTGGGGCTGAGATGATGACTTCCAATTTCAGCTAAGGTCCAAACCAGGTGAAAAAAAAACCCAAGAACAGAGTGAGGTGTTCTGGAAAAGGCTTGGGAGCTTACATCTGAGCTAAGCACATGAGTTTTATGTGGGTAAACACAGGGATATCTATATTGTGTGTTCAACAGCAGCACTTTTTCTCTCTATACTGATTACAGAATAAGTCATTTGTTAATGGCCAGATAAGTCACCCTCAGATAAGAAAAGCACTGTGGTATCAGATTTCATTACAATAAGAAACATTGAGAGTACCGTCTGATGCTTGTGAGTAATTCTTTCTAAGATCTTTATGAATCCTCCAGTTCACAAATAGCCACTAAGTCACACGTTTTATATATATATATGTATATATATATATATATATATATATATATATATATACCATTATATATATACACCGTTATATATGTATATATTTATTATATATTATTATATATTATATATTATATATTATATATTATATATTATATATTATATATTATATATTATATAATATATATTATATATTATATATTATATAGTATATATTATATTATATATTATATATTATATATTATATATTATATATTATATATTATATATTATATATTATATTATATATTATATATTATATATTATATATATTATATATTATAATATATAATATATAATTATATATAATATATATATACACCGTTATATATGTATATATTTATTATATATTATTATATATTATATATTATATATTATATATTATATATTATATATTATATATTATATATTATATATTATATAATATATATTATATATTATATATTATATATTATATATTATATATTATATATTATATTATATATTATATATTATATATTATATATTATATAATATATATTATATATTATATATTATATATTATATATTATATATTATATTATATATTATATATTATATATTATATATTATATATTATATATTATATATATTATATAATATAATATATAATATATAATTATATATAATATATAATTATATATTATATATAATTATATATTATATATAATTATATATTATATATTATAATATATATTTATTATATATATAATATATAATATATAATATATATAATATATAATATATAATTATATAATATATAATTATATATAATATATAATATATATTATAATATATAATATTATATATTATATATTATATATTATATATTATATATAATTATATATTATAATTATATATATTATAATATATAATATATATTATATATGTACATATGTATATATATGTGTATATATATATATGTATATATATAGTGAGAAAGGACAATTTTTCCCTAGGGATCTGGGGGCAGGGTATCTAATTCATTTACTAAGCATGTAACCCACCACTAAACTCCAGCATCCCAGCCAGCAAGCATAATTCTAATTCATGCTTCAGTAAAAATACAAATTATAATACAAATTTTGGACCCAGAGGGTCATTTGCAAATAATGAGAAATGCAAATTCTAAATCAATGAAAGTCCAGGGAGAACCTTGGCATGATGACCACTCTGGTTCCCTGGAAGAGCTACTGCAGCCTTTTAAAGTGTTTACTATGATCTCTGAAACAATGGAGGCCATGAACAAGCCCTGCTCATTTTGAGTGACAATTTAGCCTGTGGCTCAGACCGCTATCGCCTCACAGCAAATCAGAGAAGATTGAAATTCTAAAAGAAGCTGTTGGTTCCGAAGCTTTTAATGATTCAAATTTTCAATCAGAAGAGTCTTCTTTTCCAGTTCATTACCCACAGATTCTATGGATCAACCAATGTGTGTAGCCCATCTCGCCTTTCCTTCCTCTAGTACACAATCCTGTCCATCATTTTACTGAGCCCTGAAAAACAAAGCCAAAATATACACGTTCATTTCTCCTTCATTTACCTTGGCAGGATTCCAAAAGCCCAAGAAACAAAGATGGGGGAGGTGGGGAAATCCCAACATTTTAGAAAGCTTCTAAAATGAAGCTGATTAAACTGACGGATCTTTAACACAACTGAACTGATGGGAGACTGGACATGTGCTGGCAGCTCTGCGACAAAGGAGAGTCAGGTGCAGGAACAGGAGGAAGAAGAGCGCGTCTCAGCCTCAAGTCAGAACTGTGTCTGTCTCACAGTGCCAGTCCACCTCAGGTTCCTGAAGATGAAAATACCTCCGAAACACACAGGGCTATTGAGGAAAAGCAGCTGACAATTACAAGTACAAGGAGGGAAACGAGGAATAGGTTCCCACTGTGTAAAATTGCATGTTATTGAATTGATTGAGTTGTCATTCAGAAAAGGTGATTTTAGAAATGAAGCCAGCAGGCAAGTAAATAGAGTGGAAATTCAGATAAAACTCATTCAAGTATCACTACTGGAATATGTAAAAGGACTGTAGCTGGTAGAGGTGACGTCGTTAAACAATGATGCTGAAGGTCACTTCTTATTCCATTTTTTCTTTGGCTTATAGGCTGTCATTCAGAAAAGTCACTGGCATATTGACTTACCAAGAGTCAGGGCCAGTAAGACCTCAGTAATATTAAGAAATTCCCATGTTCTGTCCAGGACATAACCCACCCTCACCTCTAGCCTCCTCTGTGTAACACTCCCACTAAGAGAGTTCCTATGGTCGACCAGTTGGAGGAGCTACATGGAACTGGCTCTGCTTCCCTGCTTCTCATCAGGCAGAGCACGCACTAAGTATACTTTTTTTTTTAACCAACATATAAAAAATTGGGTTTCATCAAGGGTTTTTTTTTTTTTTTACAAAACTGCTAAAAGTACACTTTCTATAGATATGTGGCAGAAACTCAGTGTATTGTTTTTGTGTTGTTCTAACCAAAGTGCCCAATAGAAACAAAGTAAGTGGGGAAAGGTTCTTGCTTAACAGGTTTAGAGAGGTTTCAGTCAGTCCATTATAGCAGAGAAGGCATTGAGAAGACTCTCAGTTGAACAACACCTGGGTTGTGTGTATAGTATGTAGTAGGTTCTCAACAACAAATGTTCTCAATGAACGAAGAAATAATGAACCTCTGGCAGTTCCCTGTAGTACGAGTCTGGAGGTGGTGGAAAGAAATCCCAGCAATACATACAAATTTTGGATGAGGTCAACTCAGCAAGCTTAGAAAACTATGAATGTACTCACCAGTGCTCAGACGCTGTGAGCACTATCAGTCTGGAGTGGACAGGAAATACTGCAGAACAAAAACTCTAGGGTCTATCCTGGATAGGCAGAGCCAAAGAGGACTGATGAGTCCACTCTCCAGGACACATTTACTCCTTTTCCAAACCAGTGCCTGAATGACAAGTGTTAAAGAGTCAGCTGACGTAGAAAGATTACAGACAAGGATGTTCATTTGAAACCCAGGGTTCCAGCCCCTGCATAACCAGACTGTGCCCTCAAACAACTCATTTAACTTTTCTAAGTCACAGGTCCCTCCTCATAATTGAGGGCAGCAGTAAGACTGATTGGAGCATTTGAGAAGAAAAGAGCCTACTCGGATGAAAGCATTCCGTGGCACTCTCAATGTGGCTGTTTGTACATTAAGCAGTATTCTATGTGAATCCTATGCTAAATTTATCGACTCAGATTGTAATTATAGAGCTACAGCTTTAGTTTCCTGTTAAAATTTTAAACATCAAGCAGGCAAATTGAGTTTTGGAGGAGGCCAGAGAGGCTTTCCCTAGACCCCTGAAATTATACCATCAACTTGGTGCATTGCCTCTTAGCAGAGCAATGCTTGAAGCTGTGAGGAGCAGTAGCCTCAGTGTGCAGAACATTTAACTGTCTGCTGGAGGGCATGTAAATAAAACCTTCACTAAGGTAAACACTTGTTCAGTTTTACAGCCTACTCACAGGTAACTTTTATGCCCCATTATGATATATGACTTCTATGTGTTTGGAAGTCTTGGAATGTCATTCGATTGCAGAGTCCTCTAAGTGACTGGCCAATAAACGGTTATTTACTCACTAGCTTTCACGGCCCATGAAAGTCTTTAAACTGGAACACTGTCCCTAACTACCCATTAGTGATCATGGTAATTCTTCCTAATGGCATGTGAGCCAGTTCATCTTGACAGCCTTAGTGGCATGGGGCAGCAGGTTGGATGGAATGAGGGAAGATCCATGTTCAACCCAGGGGACTCAGTCCATTGTCTAGACAAAAGGTACAAGTGTGCCATGCACCTGTCATCCCATCACATGAGAGGTTTAAGCAGGAGTTCAAAACCAGTTTGTGTTCGGCCTACAGTCTTTGTCATTAATATGGGGCTGGTCTAAGAAAGAATGTGAGTGTTAAATGCAGCAACTGTTCCTAGATCAAGTCATCAAGTCCTCAATACCTACTTGCTGGTCTCACACTAAAATGATTGTTCACCTGCATGATGGGATCTCCAGGTACGAAAAAAGACATGTACACAGGACATCCCTTCCCTACAGGTACCTGTGAATGCTCTAAAAGAAGTCAGATCGTTCTAGGGCAGGAAAGCCATCCTCAGACTGGTGGCAAAATGAATCCAGATTTTGCTTGCAGGATTTGCTTTGCAATACATTTGTTCAGTGTATATAATAGAAATTTGGGGGTTAAGATGGTTTTTAATATAACTGTGGCTATTCCCACAGTAACCATAGTGTAATAGTTATTATAACAAAAAAAAATTGAGTATCATTTAAAGCACGTTTCCAGCAAATGTGCTAATGTTTCAAATAAGCATTTCACATAGAACACTCATGTGATACAGAAATCCCATTAAATAGGTTTATCAGCTCCACTTTGTAAATGAAGAGTTCTGAGACTCAGAAAGGCTAAGCAAGTTGCCCCAGTGTTGCAAAGCACCCAGACCAGGGAATGGTCCCACCCACATTTAAGGTGACCCTCCTCACCCCGGTAAAACTGATGAAGACGATCCCTCCTGCCACAGGAAAAAAAAAAGTGTTTGTCAGAGGGACTCTAGACCAGCACTTCCCAACCTATGGGTCATGACATATGTCAGATACCCTGAATACCAGATATTTATGTTACCGTTTGTAACAGTAGCAAAATTACAGTTAGAAAGTAGCGACAAAATGATTTTATGGTTGCGGGTCAGCACAGCATGAGAAGCTGTGTTAAAAGTCGCAGCACTAGAAAGGTTGAAAGTCACTGCCCTAGATCCTGTCAAGTTTACAATCAATGTTAACCATCTCGCAGAGTAATGGTAAAAGCTTTTGAGCATCTAATTAAAGGCTGTGGACTCATTCTATCTAATAAAACAATACCACTTTTCACCTCGTGGATTTCATAACATAAAACTGTAATAAATACTAAAATAGCTATCTATCAACTAGAAAAGAGGAGAAGTAATTGTTGGCAACTACAAAGAGCAATTTTTTAAAGAAACGAGATTATTTAAGTGTCATATTTATAATAAGAATATCTCTTCCTTTGAAGTAATGAAATGCGATTTTCACATTTTCAAAATACTAATGATAATTTGGATGTTAAAGGATTGAAAACGCTTAATGGGTGTGATCTGGGGCCATGTCTCTCACCCTCCCACCCCACCCTGCTTTCTCTGATTCAGCCAGTTCTTACTTTTACACTGGGCTACAGGAATCTCGAGGTGGGCCTCCAGCCTCAGTTATCACTAGGCTATTAAAACAGGGAAATGAAGTCAGCAGCTTAGTCTGAGGCATTCTAGAAGACTGCCTTTTGGAGCCTTCTTGGGTATTCAAGGCTCAGCCACCTGCAAGAAAAAGATTAAATACTAGCCCCCCCCCCCGCCCCCAACCCCGTCTGGTCATAACAAAGATATTCACAGAGCACCCTGAGTGTTAGGTACTGTGCTGAAACTGGGGAAATACAAACACAGCAGGTGGACTCTGAACATAAATTTTAATATAAATGAATGTAGCAAATTAATAAGGCAGCTGGACTTCTTTATCCTAGCTAGTTCCCCAATAACGACACAGAGAGACTAAGATTTATTTTTTCAAGCTTCACCCCAATACCTGGGCAATGTATCTTAATTCCCTAACCTAATCTGGCTACCTCCTAGCCAAAATCACTATAATACTGGCATTTAGGGCCTTCCATTCTCCAGCTGAACTCTGTGAACTCCTCCTTCCTCCTTCCTCCTTATAGCTCAATCAATCAGTCCCTTTGCCCCACCCCCACCTTCCTCTACCTGAGGGAAGTCCCGCCCTATTCTCTCTTCTGCCCAGCCATTGTGTACTCAGCTTTTATTGACAAGGCAGGGAATAAATGGTAAGAATTGTTTACACCAACTTGAGGCAAGAAATTCTTGACATAAGCATTACAGTGCCATGTCCAGATTGAAACAAGATATGAGGGCAGAGAAATCAGCATTTGAATAACACAAGAATAACCTTTACACAGTACAAAAAAAAAAAAAAATTATGCCTACAGGCTCCTACCCTTCAGTTGCCCACAGTCTGGTTGAACTTTCCTAATCCCCAGTGACTGCAGGAGCAGAGCATCTGTGAGTCCTGGGCTGAGATATTACCTCCTTCTTCACACCTTATCTGCACCCAGGCAATGTCTTCTCCTGCACCTAGCAATGGGAAAGACATTTCCTTTATCTTTGATTTGTTTGACATCATGTCCAAGGGTCACATGTTAATATCCAGCTCACCAAAGGCCTGGCCCCTTGGGTTCATTTCCATCCCTCCGGCAGACATCACAAACATTTACCAAAATACCAAGTTCCAACCACTTGCACCACGACCCTTCAGCTGTCTCTTCCTTCCAACAGGCATATTCTTGTCGCCCCTCTCCAGGCGCTCTGACCTCCGGGGTTCTACATTCAAGTATTAGCTTAACCATCACTTCTGAAGGGGTGGATCTTCTCCCCCACAGCAGACTGTCCATCTGGCAATACACCCCCTTAGTGTCCCCTTGTTCCCTTTTCATAGCTCTTACCACACGTAAAAATTCACCTGTTGTCTCCTACCCTTCTAGGCCAAAAACTTTAGAAAAACAAGACTCTGTCGTCTTCCCCATTATACCCCAATCATGGAGAGAAAGACATCCTATAGCAGGTGCTTACTAAATAGTTGTTTAATGAGTGATGAGCGAGCTGTAAGCCACATCTTTAGGGAAGAATCAGTTTTGTGTTGGTCTATAATGAGTTTGTACAGTCTAGACGCAAGGATCATACCTGCTTTATCTCTGTAGCTGTGAGGCCTTGCATTGTGCTGAAATAATTCAGTTAAAGAAGAAGAAAAGACATGGTACAGGATTTCCTGGCTCCAGATTTCCCTTCCAACTCACTTCAGAAGAGCAATTTGATTTCTCCAACCACACTAAACCTTTCTTCTCACTCTTTCCACCCCCAGCTTCCTCGGCTCTCTGCCTATGTAACACTTGTCAGCTGCTGTCTTTTCACCAGTTTCTGAAAGGAAAAAGCCATGTCTTCCTTTCCCCACGCTCTGGGTTCCGAATTCCTTATGCAGAGTTGAGGCTCAAGAAACATTGACTAATGCTGGTGCTCCCCTTTAATCCCAGCATTTGGGAGGCAGAGGCAGGTGAATCTCTGTAAGTTCAAAGCCAGCCAGGTCTACAGAGTGAGTTGCAGAATAGCCAGGGTGACAAACCCTGCCTCAAAAAAAAAAAAAAAAAGAAAGAAAGAAAGAAAGAAAGAAAAGAAAAGAAAAGAAAAGAAAAAGAAAATGTCAACTGAGAGCTGACAAAAAACTAAATTTATTTCCAAAATTATTTTATGATTCTCTACTGAGATGTTAAAACAAAGGGTAGATTTCCAGGCATGGTGGTTTAACTATGCTTGGCCCAGCGAGTGACACTATTTGGAGGTATGACCTTGTTGGAGGAAGTATGTCATTGTGGGAGTGGGCTTTGAGAGACCTAGTTGTCAGAAAGCCAGTCTTCTCCTGTCTGCCTTTGGATCAAGATGTAGAACTTTCAGCTCCTCGAGGCCCACATCTACCTGGGCACTGCCACACTCCAGCCTTGATGATAATGGACTGAACCTCTGAACCTGTAAGCCAGCCTCAATTAAATGTTGTGCTTTATAAGAGTTGTTTTGGTCATTGTCTCTTCACAGCAATGGAAACCCTAACTATGACACCAGGTATGTGGAAATCTGAATGGGGGGCCTTTCCACAAACAGTATACTCTGTGAGTTCCTATCAAAGCCTCCAAATCTGAAAATAAGTATCTTGTTGACACTGAAAAAAAATATATTCTTTTTGTCTTCCTTGATCACAGACAAAGCCTGGTCCTGCCAGATATAATCATGTTTTAGAAGGCTCTGAAATAAGGTGCAAATGTCTGACATAAGTCAACACAGACTACCTTCCTCCCATTGGGACTACACAGAGTGCCTGACTGTAGAGATCTGAGGACAGAGTCTCAGCGTTGACAGGAAGACTTAATGGCACCTCAGATGCAACCCTATTGCTTGCTAGATGGATCCAACCTCCATAAGGGCCCCCCCCCCCCGTCTCCATTCGGACTGACACACTGTCATAAGCACAGAGAATCTGTGGCATCTTGCCTGGCTTTTGCACCAGCATCCAGCCTCTCAGGAGCTCTGCTAAGCCTCTCGCCTACTTTTCTCATGGGCAGAGACAGGAAAGGCCCCCACACAGAGACCCCTGGGTATGACACTAATCCATTCGCCTGCTTCTATGTCACATTTAATTACTCACTCGATACAGAATTATCCGTACTGAAACTCCAGACTAATGAGCTGCTGTGAAGCCTTCGAATTGGGGATTACAAACTGCCACGTGTCGCACCAAGGTCAGTTTAGATTGTTCTAAAGCTGATTAGTACGTGATTGCCTTCTCTTTAACCTGAAACCCCTTTAGTTTCCATTTAAAAAAAAAAAAAAAAAAAAGGAAATATCAGAGTGTTTTGGAGGAGGCAAAGGGCGACGCTTGTTTGTTTTAACTACATGAAAGCTTCAGCCATCAATATCTGAATCCTCAGAGCAGCATTGAAGTTCTTTCTCATAATCTTCCCAACGGGGTAAGTTGACCTTTGCCTCCAGGGGATAAGAAAGCACAACCTCTTGATAGCAGTTTTTTGGGAGAAGTGATGCAAAGGTTGCGTAGACATAGTTTTAAATAAAGCCGTATTCCTGTTTCGTAATCACAAAGGCTCCAGGCAGCCTTTACATTCCATTCCTCAGCACATGCCTCTTTGAAGGGTAGGATGAGTATGACATATTTGTCCTGCCCAGGAAGTATGTGATCGTCTCAATAAACTTCCAGGGCTTTAGTATACACAACTTCGACTATGCACTCTGTACACATTGGCATCTACTATAGCAGCTGGAGCCATGGATGACAATTGAGCAGCTGAAACCTGGTTAAGCTAAGCTGAGACACACTGTAACTGTAAAATAACCACCAGAGTTAAGATTTAGACTGGAAGCAGAATTGACATAATCAAGTCAATAATTTTTATATTTGACTGCATATTGAAGTCACGGTTTGGATATGTTAACAGAACTTCTCAAGCTCAGTTCTATTGATATTTGGGATGAGATATTCTTTTTGTTTGAATCTGTGCCCCACCCCCACCACACGTCTTCTGAAGCATGAGAAACCCTTCCCCGTAAGCCCTCAATATGTGTCCATACCTAATTGACAAGAGAAGAGAATCACCATGACTGGATTAGAGAAATGGTATTTAAAGAGTAGTCCTCAGGCCAACAGCATCACTTACATAATTGGAAATGCATATTCTCTAACCCACTGCACACCTATGAAATCAGAAACTTTAGAAGTAGGATTCGTCAGCTGGTGGCTTAAGATGACTTTGTTATGAGGATTAGAAGTGGAGAGCCATAAATAAATAAAATAATTAATTAATTTAAAAAGTGGGGAGCCACTGGCTTGGACTAGTCAAAGTCTGTTTTTTGTTTAAAGGTTTGTTCTCCTGAAAAAATAGTTAGGGCTGACACTTAAGGAAAAAGAGTCACAATTCTCTCACAAAGTAGATAGGGATGATGGGAGCATGGGCAGTTTAACAGACAGCCAAATTTATCTTTTATAGTCAGCATGTCAATTGTTTTTTTTTGACTAGAAAGAGCTCTGATGCTTTTCTATTGTACATGTTCTGTAACCAGTAACTTAAGAGGATATTTACAGAGAATATTTTTCAAACAATATTTTGGATACCCTCAGAAAAAGTTTGACTATCACCATACAATACTCAAATAAAATACCAACCCTTAGCCATGCACGCAAAGTCTTTAAACGTAGTTCTCATAAAGGGCTTTATAACATCTCCCAGGATGATTCTTTATGGTAGAAAGATGAATTACTGTTTTTAATTTTCATTTTGCAGATGGGAAAACTGAAGCTTAAAGGAAGAGGAATCACACAGCCAGCAACTTTGCATGCCAAAGCTCACCACACAGAACTGGCTGAGAGCTTTCCAAAGCATCTTCTATTAGATTCTGCTGGTGGGAGGACATGGTCCTGAAAAAAAAAAAAAAAAAAAAAAAAAAAAAAAAAAAGTCTTCCATGGAGAAAACCATGAAGATTTCTTCGATTTTATCTGCATGGCCTGATCCACTACAAGACTTTGGAATTCCAACTTCAGTACAAGAGAAGTTGACAGCTAAAACGAATGGTAAAGATTTCCCCACCACTGCTAATTGCATGGCAGAGGAATTTTGCATGCAGCTGCCCGAGAAAATGAGCATTTCCGTTACCCACTGTAGCTTTAATGAATGACCTAAGATATAGCTACAGAACTGCTACCTCCATCACATCATGATGTCTAACTGCCCGTTTTTCTCCAGAAAAATCCAAAAGATTTTTTTGTTGTTTTATTTTCTTGTGAGCTACAGGTATAAATATTTTTTTTAAATAATCTTAAAGAAAAAAAAATACACACATGGCATGTTGTCTGCTAACGTAAACTTCAACTGTGTCTTTTCAGCTAGGAAGGATGAAAATCAAATCAGATCTCAGTCCCCCAGAAGACCACAGAGGAGTCATCAGAGCCAAATAGCCCAAGGTACAGAGTTCTCATCCCAGGTATCTACTCTGTTCTACAGCCCTGCCAGACCCAGGAGCATCTGCTCAAAAAGCTCTGCTGGGGGATGGAGAGATTGCTTGGTGATTACAAAAACTTGCTGCTTCTCCAGAGGACCAACATTCAGATCCCAGCACCCATGTCAAATGGTTCACAACCACCTATACCTCCACCTTCCAGGGGAATCTGATGCCCTCTGAGACACGCCCATGCACACACACACACACACACACACACACACACCCCAACACACAGAAATAAAAACAATTTTATAATAGCTCTGCTGAGAATCCTATGTGGTTCCAATCTCTATCACAACCTGGGTCAACACTGTGAGATCCTGAGACCAGCAAGCAGAAATGCCGTTTGATGGGAGGTGGCTAGGAGAAAATTAAGAGCAGATGTCAGCGGGGACGCTCTGAAGAAAGGGCAAAGGCAGCATGGTCCTCGTGCCCTTTGCCCTAAAGTTTTCAGAGGAAAAATGTTATGTCCAGATTCCCTACTTCTAGCCTTCCTATTGGTTTGGGAATACTGCTTCTCCTCTTGTGCCTTGTCCTTGCACATCCTCCAAGCCCTCTGCTTTCTTCACCTGAAAGTTAAACATCTTCCTGTTTCCACCCAGGTGGAGGAAAAGCACACTCCTACCTCAGCCCTGCAGGAGCACTGAAGTTCAAAGCCCCAGGCAGAGCTCTGCCTAAGCTGGCTTCATGAATGCTGTATTATTGTTCTGCTGAGCAGTTACCCCCATGCCAAGCAAGTGGGAACAAGCCTTCTAAGCTGTGCTGACAGACGTTTGCAGGGAACCCGTGGGAGTTATTAATATTCATGTTCCCGTCACACTTTCCGCAAGTAAAGGAAGCTTGTTTTCTGTAACACATCATTAGGTGAGGAAGACAAGGGACCTCCTAGGGTTTTGAAGCAAAAAGGGTGGTCACTCCAGACCCAGAGGGGCTGAAAGAGGAACAGACAAGGTGAACCGGTTGTAGGCTGTAAACTTCCTCCTTGTCGAGATGCACAAAAGATCCTTTTCATCAAATGTAGACATTTGTAGGCCTTTGCAAAGAGAGCGGTGATGGGCTCTGGGGCTGTTGACAGTCTCTTCCCTCTGAGAGGGACAGCGGGACACAGAGGCTGTGTCTGAGAACACAACTTTGAGAGCACAGAGTAGGGACTTGGATACTCTGAGCTGAGCCCCCCTGCTTGCCTGTATAACACAGAAGGATGCTTTAGATTTGGGAACAAAATAGCAGGGAATCTAGTTAGGATGGTTTTCATCAAAAAGACAAAAATGTAACAAATGCTGACAGGGATACAGAGAAAGGGGAACCTTGGTACACTAGCCATGGGAATGCAAATTAGTACAGCCATTATGGAAAACAGCACGGAATTTCCCCAGACCGTTAAAAATAGGGCAACCATATGATCCTGTAATCCCACTACTGGGAATATATCCAAAGGAAATGAACTCAGTATGTCAACAAAATATCTATACTTCTGTGTTAATTGAAGCAATGTTGACAATAGCCAAGTTATAGAATGTCTATCAACAGATGGGGATAATGCAAACGTTGTGTGTATACTCAACGGAATACTATTCAGTCATTAAATATCCTGCCATATGTGGCTGCATGAATGATGGGTGGCACTGGGAAACATAGTGTTAAAAGAAATAAGCCAGGCTTATAAAGCTGAGTGCTTGCATGATCTCGGTGGTGTGTAGAAAATAAACATATCGATCATATAAAAGAAAAGTATCAGAAGTCAGTAGCTAAGAAGGCCAAGAGAGAGTAGCGATAAAAAGAGAAAAGATAATAGTTATCAAATAGATAATAGCAAAATTCAGCTAGATAGGAAAGTTCTCCTGCCCACAACACAGAAGCAGGATTCCATTAGCAATTTCACGTATATTCCAAAACAGCCAGAAAAGAGGATTTTTAGTGTTCCCAACACAAAGACAGCATAAACATCTGAGGTGATAGAGCTGCTAATTGCACACATTGTTACGTTTGATCACTACACATTGTATGCACGTACTTTCAGATTTCAGAATAGCACCTGTCTCGGACCACATGGCCACTGTGTGTTGAATGAATTCATAATCTAATGGTTCGTGGAAGCAATGAAATCTGTACTCCCCAAGGGTGGCAGCACACCTTAGCAGATGAGGTTCGAAGCTCATTCACCCAACGACAAAGCCAGCTTTTACCTTCTGCTCATTCTGTAGCTGAGGAAGTAGGCCCAGAGAAGCTACACACCTGTTTACAGTGCAGCAGCGTGAGAAGCGGGTCTGCAGAGTGTGAAAGTGTGAACAAACACAGTAGATCTACAGAGGTAAATAGAGTCTCGGGCCTTCTGAAGATTACCTTCCATGAATGTCGGAGGGTGGGGGAAAGGAGGCAATAAGATAATAAATTAAAAAGTAAAAGGTATTGATGGGCTAGATTAAGAGATAGGGAATAGGGGCCTGGCCCTGTAGAGTGGTAAGGGGCAGCCTGCCTGAGAAGGGGCACTTGCAGAGAGCACGGAGGGTTGAGCCAGGCGACCATAAGACGTAGAGAAGGGTCTTCCAGTGACAGAGAGCAGGAAATGTGAAGACTCACTTGTTCTCACTGTACCCGGCAGGTGTGTCACCATCTCACTGAAATGGAGAGAGTTTCCTTCATCCCGAGGTCAGCTGATGAAATGGATTCTCCCACAAAATCAAAATAGAACAAAATAACAACGGTCCTTACTTATCTTGTGTGAAACTGGGCCTCCCTCTGCCCAAAAAGGGCACCCAAGATCTGTTTCTTCACACTGACCTCTTTCCCTCTTCCTTACACCAGCAAGACAATGTGAGTGAGTGCCTCGCCCTGCACCTGTCATGTGGGAAGCAGCTATAAAGCGTTTGCACCATGTTTGCAGTGTGCAGGAGGCATTACTAGCCTCTTATTCCAATCTTGTTCCCTCACCCTCCCAACTTTCCAAAGTCCTACAAAGGACAGAAGCTGCTGGGAGGGGCTGTTGCCCTGTTACTACATGGAAAGAATGGGTAGTGAGGAGGAAGAAAGTTCCAATTGATTATTAATGTATTTTTTCCACACCATGCTGAGAACTGTGTGCCCGTGATCTCCAGCCTTCTGACTATACACAGTGCCCAGTGGAGAACCTGGCACATAGTAGCTATTCAATAAATGCTTGATGAAAGGAGAAATAGAAACCAATGTCCAGTAGCATCCACTGAGGCTCAGCACAGGCACTCTCCTGGAGTTTCCATAAACCCAGCTCTGCTTCTCACCCAGCAGGAGCTAGGGACACCCACAGAGCTTGACAGAGCCCTTGACTTCTCAAAAAGGAGACTCTCCTCTCCAAAGCACACTCGCTCATGCCCCCTCACCCCTGTGTCTGTGGGTGCGGTTGAGTGGCAGCCTGCAGAGGAAGTTGGGATGATTTTACTGCAGGTTAGCTTTGTTGGCTCTTATATCAATCACCCCTTTCTGTAATTTTAAACTCTAGCTCAGCGTTCTCAGAGAAGACATAAATTATTAAACAAAAGAAAGCAACTCTGGCTTCAGATCAGATGGTAATAAGCACCACCCAGTATGCTCAAAGCCCCTTCATGTGGCCCGTGTGGCAGCAGAAGGAGTTTAAGATTTGGCAACACTGCTCAAGTTCTGGCTGGTGTTAATTGAGGATGTGTCTGGAACTCACTAGAATTATTGGAAACAATTGGGGCACTTCTCCCCATGCCTGAGGAATGAGGAAGGTGGGAGAAAAGGGAGAAGTAAACCTTCGCATCTAAACAAAGTAATTTGCACTGACTGCACGTCTTCTATGTCCCATATACGTCCGATATATGTGTGGTGCTTGCTAGTGTTCACATCATGAAGTAGGTGTCACTATCTGTTCTGCCAATGAAGACATCGGGGCACAAAGACATTAAGTAGCTTACCTGAAAGCACACAGTAGATGGAAGAGCTGGAACTGGAATCTGGGCCTATCCCCTATCAGCTGTCCCCTCACCACAGGTGGCACCAGGCCCTGTGGACAGCCATGAGGCCCATCCTAATAGCATGAGAATCATGTCCTTTCCTGTGCAGAGGGGAGAGACAGCATGATGACAAACAGCATGTGTCCCTAGAGCAAACAAACAGTTGTGTCCCTAGAGCAGTGCTTTCTGCATGTCCTCTACTGTGGCTCCTGCAAAGTAGTCCCTTAGACATGTTCTTCTGTAAAAACCGTGAAAGTTTAATGCCACATATAATATATAATACATATGGCATATAATACATACCCTTTATATATATATATATATATATATATATATATATATATATATAGAGAGAGAGAGAGAGAGAGAGAGAGAGAGAGAACCCAAAACCAATTTCTGTTCCCATTGAGAATCTGCACTCTAAGCAAGTCAGAGTTGCCATTCTGTGCCTCATTCAACAGGCTCTGGAAACAAGCCCCGGGCAGCAGCATCTCACACACATTCTCCTTCCTGAAATTGAAGAAGAAAGGCTTAGTAAAGTAGGAAGCTTCTGAAAGCTGAGAGAGAGGTGAATAGAAGACATTGGATCTGCCAGAGTGAAGGATCCAGCAGGAGCTGGGCCAGAACCCATTCAAATCCCCCAGAACCCTCCCTTCCAGATAGGTGTCTGCAACACACACCCGGGGAGCACAAAACCCCAAGGAGGGCTAGTCCAGTGTGCCCATCCCCAGAAGCATACCAAGTCCGTGCTTGTGTTAGACAGCTCTAGGGTATTGGGGGAGGTATTGGTGGAGGGGTGTCTTTGATTTCTTCTAACAAACCTGACCATTTTACAAAGAAGAAACTGACATGCAGGAGATCACTAGACCGAGGTCATAATGACCTCATAATGACAAAGGAACAAGCCAAGTATCCTGGTACCCTTCCCAGATGGTTGGTCCACTTCAACCCTAGGATATCTCAGCAAAAGATGTTGATTGAGAGATCTGCCCTAGAGAGAGCCAGGCAGAGATTTCATCATGCAAATAAAGACCAGTACACTGGATTACACTCTGGAAGGCCACACAGAGGCCTTAAAGTATTATTTAGACAATACCCAAAGCAGCTTGTGTGGAGTTTCAAAAAAAAAATAATGTACCCAAGAAGCTGCAAGAAGACTTATCCCTCAAGCATCAGTGAAAAATCCCACTTCCTCCAGGGAGCTCTCAATTCTCACCCCCATTCAATTCCAAATAAGTCCTCCTACCTCTCAAAACCTTCAGGCTTTGTCGAGTCTGTGGCACCATAAGGTCTTGTTAGATTCTGCTATTGAGTTCTCTTTCAGAAATCAGGTCTCTTTGTTATGGTATTTTATGAGCTCATACAGCCTAGAGATAAATTGTCAAATTCCCCTTCAATACCTAGCACTGAGCCTTGTCCACAATACACATTTAGTAAATATTTGTTGAATGAATATTCTTATGCAAAATCCATCATGGGAAATAGAAGATTATAGCTGATCCAACCAAATAGGGTTCAAAGAAGAGAAGGCTTTAGGCATAGATATTTTTTTCTAATTCCAAGAACAAATCTCCCTCTTGGAATTCAGAAAGAGATAGGGGTTGTTGACACTGGAATATGGGAGAAGTCGTTGAATTAATCAGGTGTTAAACCAGAAATCTTTGTTTGCAGAAGACCCCCCTCAGCCTGAGCCAAAAGCCTGTTGGGATGGAGTGACTTCCCTTTCCTCATAGGAATGAGTCAGGGGAGGAATATGGCTGAAAACATCCATTTAAAAAGGTTTAAAAGACACCATCAGAAAGATAGCCAGCACTTTCAGTTCAGAATGACAACTGGTCTTGGAACGGGTCAAGAAAAGATCAAGAGGCTACATTGAAATGACCCTTGGTTGCCAAAGCTAAACAGAAAGTCTAAGCAAGGAGCACCAGGTAAGTTAGGAAGAAAATCCTGCCTCCAAGGAACTTACAAAGAGCTTTCTACCTCACCTGGAAAGAACACATACTTGTAATTGATGAGAGCATTCTCGGGCCTGGTACCCTTCCAGCAACCATCTTTGCCAACTGCCTTGCCCTTTGGTTCCCAAGCCACCTGCCTAGCATGACACGAGCCAGAAATTCCAGCTGTGCATCCCAGAACTATGGAAGTTCACACTAGCCAGGTGACTTCAGAGCCTGGAGGATGAAGCCAGCTCCAATATTTCTTTTGGGAATCATGCCAAAAAGCAGCTGCCTAAATAACAAGCCCCACGACCAGCTCCAGTAAGACTTTCCCTCTCGATGCCAAGGGTCATCTACACTGCCAGGGAACAGACTACAAAGCAGGAAGAAATATTCAGACAAAAGGAGCTGAGAATATTATTAAAGCTATATATTTCTTCCTTGGGAATTTCAAACTCTCTTGGCTCCAGAGTCCTAAGCTGTCCTCAGGCGCAGCTTCTCCCTGCCATTCCATCGCCCTCTCTTTTTTGCCAAGTAGCTAGAATTTACCCAACCATCTTATTCACCCAATAGTATTTGGGGCATTTGCAAGATTGACTCATTTAATCAAAACAAAATGAAAATTCTTTAAGGTAAATAGTAGTAGCAGTTGTATATTACGGATGTTACAGATGAAGAAACTGAGGTCCAAGAGATCACATGCCTGTGGAGCACACGACTCCTGGATTTTTGTTTGGTTTGGGTTTTTTTTGTTTTTTTTTTTTTCTTTCTCTATTGCTGCCACTGAAACAGAACCACCCCTCAGTCTTTACACTGGGGAGCTATGTGGGTTCCTAAGGATTTATACAATTCACACCAGCAAATGAGAGATGGATTCAGCATGTGCTAAGTGAAAACCAGGAGGTGCGGGAGGAGGGGACAGAGGGAAGTGAGTCTGGAGGAGGGAGTCAGGACTCATTTTATTTCACTCCAGGGAGAAGGTACCAACAGAACAAAGGCTGAGAAACACCTCAGCCACAGAGCTGAGGCGGGAGTTCAGGGCAGTGAAAGAGTAGCTAACTACCCATGTCTCCTTGAGAGGCTCTCTTCTTGCTTGATCACCTCGCCTGATTTCATTTCCAGATTATGTCCCTTATATCTGGCTAATGTGGTAAACTAAGCCGTTAGCTTCCTGCTAAGCCCTGTATTCACAGTCTAAGAAGTAGGACATGACCCATCTATTCTCTGATAGTCCCCTAGACTGGCTCACAGTCTGATTCTGTTGCCCTCAAACTTTCACCACCATCAGTAGCTAGATGTAGCCCTCGGAGAAAGAGACCAAAGAAGCTGGATTTCAGTCTAGTCTTTGAAACGTGAAGATGCTGTGGCTCATGCATAGTGAAACCAACTCACTTAGACTATGGGGTACACACGGAGGGGCTGTCCAGCACCCTGTGGTAAGAAAAGAGTGTGCTCATGTCTGGGCTTGCCCTCGTGTATTTCCGCATGCAAACAAGGAGTGTGAACTATGGCTGAGAGGGGATCTAGTTTATAGCACCCTGATATTTTTTTTTTTTTCTTTTTTGGTTTTTCAAGACAGGGTTTCTCTGTGTAGCCCTGGCTGTCCTGGAACTCACTCTGTAGACCAGGCTGGCCTCGAACTCAGAAATCTACCTGCCTCTGCCTCCCAAGTGCTGGGATTAAAGGCGTGCGCCACCACTGCCCGGCATAGCACCCTGATATTATTTATGTCCATCTTAGGGATAGGAGGACCAATGGAATGTGGTCCTGTGTTTGCATTCTAGGAGAGATAGACATGTACAGTAGTCAGGTAGAAAGCAGACTGTGCTCTGAAGACACAAAGACCTCGACCTTGTGATAGCTTTCAACTAAAAGAAATAAGGAGAGAGGAAAAATAATATGTGCATATATATTTTCATATATATATATATATATATATATATATATATATATATATATATATATATTAATGAAGACCAGTGTGTCTTATACTAAAATAATTGTTTTTAACAGAAAAGTTTTTGCATGCCTTGGAGGAGAGGCAGGACTTTAACAGCACAGGAAGGAAACACATCCCAAGACAAAGGAACATCACAAACAGAGATGATGTGATTAAAGTGTGAGCATAGGAGAGGCCTAGTGAGAGGTGTGGCAGAAAACAGGCCATAGGAAACCTTTTATGTATTAAATGGCTTAGCCTTGTCTCTTAACAGATAAGTGAGCATTCAGGCTACAAGCATTCGCTTCTGAAGGCGTTCCCTTATCTTCCCTTGAATCCTGGACTAGTAAACCAAACTATATGGGTTTGCCATATCTTAACTGTTTCACACACACACACACACATGTTGTCGGCCGCTCTAACCCACGTTTGGGGGCCAAAATGTCTTGGACCGCTCTGTCAGTGTTGGGATCCGCACTGCCAAAAGCTTTGGGGGCTAAATTGTTAGAGCCCACACTGCCCCAGGCTGCTCTGGTCCTTGGGTCCAGATTCAGCAAGAGAGAGAATGAGGACAGACTTGAAGAATGGAGACCAGACACAGTGTGATTCAATCCCGTTTATTCTTTAGTCTCTCTTCTTTTCTCCAAGTCCCAAGCCTTGAGTTCCTAGTCCCTAGTGACTCCAAGTCCCAAGTTCCTTCTTCCAAGTGCTAAGTACCTAATGTCTAATTCCAAGCTTTCCTCCAAGTGCCAAGACTCAAGTGCCTAATTCCTACTCCAAGTTGTACTCAACTCTCCTGTCTGCCTCTCGCCTTTTATATGTCTCACTTCTAAGCCACGCCCTTAAGTCACGCCCTTAGGTCTTGTCTCTAAATCTGATCTCTAAGTCATGCCCTTAAGTCTCGGCTCTAAATTGCAGCTTTAAGTCTCACACACTCAAGGGAAAATCCTGGGTATCTAAAACAAGATGTTATCAGAGTGTGCTCAGCTGTTGTAGGCTGATATAATCAAGTCTCTTATCAGGGTATATGGCTCAAGATGGCTGCAAGGATAATAGCCACCTTCTGTCAGCTACACACACACACACACACACACACACACACACACACACGCGCACGCGCGCGCGCACGCGCACACGCACACGCACACGCGTGCGCACATATCTACAGCCTAATATGTCCAAGCCAATTATCTTGATTTTTCTCACATCTGCCTTGCTCACCTTTTGCTGCTGGAGCCAGCCACCTGTCAGTCAAGTTTGACTTCCTTCATTCTCTCACGTCCCACAGTCACGAGCAAATTCTAATAGCTGTAATATAAAAATACATCCAGAATGCAGCCACTTAGCACCACCATTTCCACGGCTACCTCACATACTAGATAATCTTTTACATCCTGGATGATTGAGAGACACTTGTCTCCAAGTACAGTCCAACCCAGCAGTCAGAGTGACCTTGAAAATTGTGAGCTTGGACAATCTTCTACAGTAAGCCTCTAAACAGCTTCCCTCTCACTGGGAATAAAAGCCAGCTTCCTCCCTTGACCTGAGCTCTGCATTCTCCTCTGCCGCCTGCTCCGTCTGCATCACCACCAGCATGCTGGCCTCTTAGCTGTCACTCACACACCAAGAACATTCGACCTCCAGACACTACACTTGTGGTTTTCTTGGCCTGATTTGTTTCTCTCCGTGTGCCCGCATGGGTTGCCTGTGGCTCTCCTCAGGTCTGTACTCACCCCCTGGTCACCGACTGTACATCTAATGTCCTTCTAAAGAACTGCAACCCCATGCTTCTTATCATTTTATTTTCTGATTTATCATGCTTTATCACTTTGCTTGATCACATAGCCACTTCCTTTACCAGACTACAAGTTCCTTAACAGTGAAGACTTAGTCTGTTTTACTCACAGAGATGTAGCAAGTATGGGGTATACACTATGCTTTTTTATTACCATCATCATTATATGTCTAGACTAAGTAGGTCAGTTTCTTTAGTCAGCACTCCCTGTCAAAGACTAGCAAAGAGGTTTTTATTATAACAGTCTAATAATATTAATAGGGTCCAGAGCAAGGTCAGATCCTAGACAAACACACTCTTTATTAAAATATTTTATTTATTTACATTTCAGATGTCATCCCCTTTCCCCATTCCCCCACTTCCCAAAACCCCCTATTCCATTCCCCCCTCCTCCTTTTTGCTTTTATACCATTTTAATTACATGCAAGTATTAAGGTCAGTTCCAGGTTGAGGAACTAGCAATACAACAGATGCAAATAGTCAAGGAACAAGCTCTTGTGTTACAAGAAGCATAAGCTTAGAGTGACAGGTGATGTCTCATAGCTTCAAATCACAGAGGCCCCAGCTAAAAGGGACCAGAGCTTTGATGGAGCTTCATTTTCACAGCAAGCACAGACACAATAGCTCTAGGGATGGTTAGCTCAATAATCCAACAATGGCATCAAGGGCCAGGTTTCTTTTCCATCTTTCCAATTCACCTGTAAAGCTAGCTTCACAAAGATCATAGAGAAGATTTCTCCTTATGTACCGTTGGCAGAGCTGGGTCTCATGCCCATTTCTAGTCAGTACCTGGCAAGAGGAATAGAAGCAGGGCCTTGGGTACCTAAACAAAATTGTTTTGTTTGGGTTTGCAGGTTTTTTTTGTTTGTTTTTAAGCAAAATGGGGAAGTGGTGCTCTTGTCTATTGTGAGAAGCTGAGTAAAAGTTCTGAAAGGTGTAGCTAGATAAAAGAGCATGTATTGCTCTTCTGCAAAGACCAGAGTTCAGTCCCTGACATCCACATCAGGGAGTTCACAATCTCCTGTAACTCAAACTCCACAGAGGTCCTCAGAGATCTGATGTCTCCGGCCTCTGTGGACAGATGCACACATATACAAATAATTAAAAGTAATAAACTTGCCATGGTAGCCCACACCTTTAATCCTGGAGGCAAAAGCAGATAGATCTCTGTGAGTTCAAGGCCAGCCTGGTCTACTTGGACAATTCAGGCTAGCCAGGGCTACACAGTGAGATCCTATCTCAGATAGATAGATAGATAGATAGATAGATAGATAGATAGATAGATAGATAGATAGAATAATATTTTTAATCTTGAGATGTACAACTCTTAATTCCTGGAACTTACAAATGTGATCTTGGATGGCAAACACAAATCTACTGAAATTTCTAAATTAATGATAGTGGACTTTGATGTAATTGGTAGAAAGCTTGCCTAGAATGCATACAGCCCTAAGCCTGATCTCAGTACCACATAAAACCTTGCATAGTGACACGGGCCTGTCATCCCAGCTTTGGAGAGGTAGAAGCAGGAAAATCAGAAGCTCAAGGCTTCACAGTGAGTCTAAGTCAACTGAGCTACATGAAACCCTGCCTTAAAATAATGAATTAGTCGATTGATTAATTAATTAATTAAAATAAATTTAGAATTATGATGGGGAGATTGTCTTGAATTAGCCAGATAGATCTATGTAATAAAAATAATTTCTTATACAGGGGCTTATAAGGAGAGACTAAAGGGAGATTTGATAGAGAAGAAGACAATAGGGTCAGAAAGCAGGGACTGGAGGTACAGTCCAAACACTGCTGCTGAATAAGGCAGGGAGAAAACTCTCCTGAGGCCTCTAAGCAAGACTCTCCCCACCATACCTTGATTCCAGTTCCCCACGACTGGATCTGTGAGATAACAAATGTGTGCTTTGGAGTTGCAAAGTTTATGGTCACTTGTTCCCAAAGCAAGAGGAAACTAATACAGCTCAGATGCCTCACACACACAGCTGAAGAGAGCCATGCACTTCCCTGTATCCCTTTACTCTTAAGGTTGCAACAATCGAAGTAGGGGCAGAGATGGCTTTTTAAAAATCAGTACATACATGTATAAAGTTATCAAATCATTTTTAAAAGGCCTTGTAGCCCCCATGAGACATGAAATGCTCCGTTTCCCCCACGGCACAGCATCAGGAGACAAGGCTAGGATGCTCACTCTACTCCATGGGTCGTCTTTGTAACAGCTGCTTTAGGAAATACCATTTTTAGCCCTGACATACAGAAATCACCTTGGTTCTTCTTTTTTTAAGAGCATTAACTTTCTTTCTTTCTTTCTTTCCTCCAATGGGAGGAAAAGAAAGAGAAAACTTCATGCCCTCGAGTCAAAATAATTACCTTCAGGACTTTAAGACCACATCCCCGCTGCTTACTCTGGTCTGATCAAAGCCAGACATGAATTAAGAATAGACCGTAGCCCTCTATTCACTACTTCTTTAAATAATCTTTCTGCCTCTCTTCTTGGAGGAAGAAAAATAACATTAAAGTGAAGACTGGTATTAACCGTAATGATAATGTTTCACATTTATATTCTCAAAGAGCATTGTTAGTATCATTAGACAGCTAATGCATGTGATTCTCTCTCGCCAATGCAGGTCAAAGCTGTTAGTCACTCCTAGGCAACAGGGATTCAGGTGCGGCAAGATGCAGCAGTAGTTACAGGGCCAACACTGAAAGCTGGGTAGATGGAATCTAAGGTCCTTCCAACATATGTAGAACCAGGATAGACCAATGCCCTGTGCAAAAGACTAGCAACATTTATGGGTTACTAACAGAATTCAGACGGAGGACTCCCATTTTTTACTCAAGATAAGATTGTGACTGATAAACAGGGCACAGAAGACAATGCAAGAGCCGAATGCTGGTCTCTACCACAGCAAGAACTGCAGAAACAGAAGAAGAGTCGTGTCTAGGCAGAGCCTTGTGGGGATTTAGGGATAGGGAAGGGTTGTTTGTTTCCAGATTTCACACGGACCTGAGCTCTCATAGATTGGAAAAGTACTCTAGAATACACAGTCAGGGCACATGTGTGGGCTACCTAAAGACAGACTGTAGCTACATGCTCAGCAGAGCAGAACACATTAGATAGTGGCAAATTGGGCCTCTGGGCTTCTCTGGCACTGTGACTGACCTGAATTTAAGAATATTCTAGGCACTGCTACAAGCCTATGACCCTGCCTGGATCCTTGCTGTTCATAAACAACACTGAGAAGCTCTTGTTAGCCTTGGAGTATCTTACTTACTGAACCTGGTGAATCCATTTAAGCAGTCCAGTGACTCAATTTGGGCCAACCTGTGATTTCAGTGGCATTTTTCAGAAAGATAGACACAAGTTAACTCAGTGGTCCAGACTTTGGGATTCAGAGACCACTGAAAAGTCACCTGCCTCCTAAAACAGGGGAGAAAGATTCGGGGAATCAACAGGATTCTACCAAGGTGTTGTTTTACTAAGTGAAGGCGCTTGAGGACAGAAAAAGCAAGCTTCTGTCTGAGGTTACCCCCAGTTCTTTAAAAGGAAGGCATTCAAATAGAACCCAACCTCAGAATTCTGACAGAGTATACTCAGCACTACATAAAAGGTCACATCCTGTTCTTACTCTTATCCTATTACTGCGGAGAGTGAAACCTTCGCTACATTCTGGTGTCACCAGCAGGCCTTCACTTGTGACCTCTGGACCATGTGATTCCTAACATCTTACCAGCAACCTGTGCACCACATCCTGCCCTCCATCTAAGCTGTAAGCACAGATTCAGGGAACAGTAGGTGACACAGCTTCTCTGCTCTGCCCCTTGAAGCCACACTGGCTGTGTCTGAGGGAACATTCCATCCATCTTCCTCTCTGCTCATCCATTCATTCAGTACTTGAGAAGTATCTGCTCAACACCAGAGACTCTACAAGAAAATGGAAACACAAGGAATTCAGAAGCAAGCCCCACTGACGTACAAAGTACTAAACAAAGAACCAAGTTGCAAGAAGACATGCAAATTATAGTGACAACATCACTGGACAGGGTGTGGGCATAAGGGGGGATCTGGGGGCGGGTAAGGGAAGGATGGAACAGTGTGCACAGGCTGCGCCCACTGAAACACTCATCTTTCATTGTACATCCCCTGGTAGCAATGCTGACAGCCGGCGTATCTTGGGATAAGGCAGACAATGATACATCCCACTGTTCTAATTCTGGAACTGCTATGCCACCTCATTAATATGAGAAAATGTGTTAAAAAGCTGCTGATAAACAGCTGCACAGAGGCAGAAATAGTGACTCCATCACATTTGCAAGCTTTATTGGCTCTCCAACATGGCATAAGAGGCGAAGCTTTGCCTGCATGTATAAACGGAGTAATTTGCTGTAATGTTCCAGTTTATTGGTAGACATTTTGCCATATCATGTCTCCCCAACCACAGTTTAAGGACACTTCTGATTTACACAGTTCTGTAAACTGCCTCTTTCTTAGAACCATCATGCCGACCGGCACAATTATGCTAACGTTCCAATCTCAATAAAACAGAAGACTGTCTGACTAGCTTCCACGCATTCCACAAGCTCTGATAAGTAAATCTCTCCTCATTCAAAGGATATTTGATTAAGAAATTAGCTAGGAGTTGTGTATAAATCACGGCAAGTTGACTGAAGCAACTGGGAAGGACATTGCCTTACGGAAGGGAAGTTAAATCTTATCCTAATCCCAGACGAGACCTGGAGTTACAAAAGAAAGAGGTTTGAATGAAATGTTGCAGCCAGGACAGGTATTCAAACCTGGCGGGCACAAGTCCCCAATAACAAAAGCAAAATTCCCAATTTCCCTTACCTGGACATGGCTCTGCTTTGTATTTCTCCAGCTACACGAGGGAAAGTCCCATGGAAGCTGAATTCCAATGACCTCCCTTCTCCTCAGTCTCCCTCCTTTCTGATGACAGATTGATGGCCTCCTCAGGTGCCTCCAAGGTGCAATCCACGACAGGGGACAGCAACACTGAACTCACAGAATTGATTTCCACTGGGTCCCTGTTTAGGCAGGGGCCGGTGGAGGTGATTTCCATTACTGACCTCCCCTTGACCCCTCCCCCTGAGGAATTATAGCCCATCGGAGAGCCTTCTCTGCTGGATAAATATTAAACTGTTTTCTGTTTGGCACCAGGTGGCAGCTGCTCCCTTCCTTCTGGGTTGGGGATTATGTATTTGTGTAATTTTTATATTATGTTTGTTTTGTTGGCAGATGGCTTATTATTGGGGTTGCATGGGAAGAGGGGAAGGTATAACTCCAGGGGCACATTCTGCTAAATTAGAGGCAGGTAGGGCAGAAAAGTGGGGATTCTTTTTAACAAATAAAATCCAAAACTGTATAATTTAACTAAATGTAAGGAGCCTTAGAGCCTACAATTATCCAAACAATGCTTGGAAAGGGTGACTTAGAGACACGCATTTCCTTGTAGACACGTTTACAAAATTCTCCGGGCGGCTATTCCTCCTTGGGCCTAAGACCTCTGCTCTGACCTCACCCCATCCCCTAGAAGAATGGCCAAACAAACTCTGGGTCTGTGTCTCCATCTCCTGAAAATGTGGCTGTTTCCTAGCAGCACCAGGATATGGGGTCTTAGAACTGCCAAAATAGCATCAAGTTAGAGCCCTTGGTATAAAATTTGACCTAATTAAGACACTACGGGCAAAGCATTCCAATAGCAATTACAAGGGTTGTAAAGGGGTAAAGTACCTTTTAAAACCAAGAAATGCTACTGCCAGAAATAAGTGCCCTGGAGGTCAAATGAGGAGCTGTAAGAACAGGACATTGCTTGCCTTGACCTTAAACAGGACACTTCCATCACCTGCCATGGAAGCTGTCAGCTGGGGACAAAAACAGCCAGCCCAGGGCACCCACATCCCAGGACACTCTCATCTCGTTCAAGGACTGTTCTGAGAAGCTGCAACAGCCCTCTAGTGTGTGGGCCTCTTACAAAACCACTCCTTCATTTGTTCTTGTATTTTGTGGCAGACTGAGTCAAAATGTAGTCACAGGAGGGTCCCACAAGATCATCTCTAGACTATATATAAGTTGTAGTTATTTTCTTAGAAACATTCATAAGGTTCTATTTTGGGGGAAATCATTCATTCTTGACTGTTTTTAATACTGAGCTGGTATTAGACATAGGAACTGTGCAAGGTGCTCCATTTGTCACATGCCCTTGCCCCCTGAGAAGTCACAAGTGGAAAATAAATACATCCACGTAAACCCTAGAGATAATGAGCAATCTCTCTCATCAGCTAAAGAGAAAGAAGGGTGCAGAGTATCACTTTTCCCAAGACAGAATAAAACAGAGATCGCTGGCCCTGCTCAGATGTACAGAGCAAACACGTACACCTCAAAACAAGGGGGAAGATACGGGTTACTGTATGATCTTGGAGAAGATCCTGAAGCAATCTGAGCCTGCCCCTCTAGCTCCTAGTCTACAAAGTGAGGCTCCAACTCTGAGCTGTCTTAAGGACCAAGGAAGAGGCATCTATGGAGCCCCAAGCATATGCCTGCCAAGCTCCACTGCTGGCTGTGACATGTTGGGCAAGTTATGTGAACTACATGCCTTAGCTTCTTCAAAATACTCACTTCATCCCATCCTTAAGAGAATTTAATGAATAGACACATGTTTTTTTTTAAAGTCCAGTGTAAAATCTAGCAATGTGTAGTGTAATATCTTAGTTATTAATATTGATGTTTTATTACCACAAATATACCCCTCAGTAGTATAATAAGACAAGCCAAATGATGTTCTCACATTCACAGGGAAAAGCTATCAGTTAGGAAATCAAAACCTTAATTAAGAAGATTTAGGAAAATTGATTAACCTCTCCAGGCCATGGGGGTTTTTCATCAATAAAATGGCATCCTCTAGAAGCTCTCTGATAAACTCATGTCTGGCAGGTAGAGATAGGAGTGCTCAAGACACACAGTCCCTGGAGCAACACACTTTGATTGGAACCTGGTCACTTAGTCTCCAGTTTGACTGTGAGTTCTTTGAAAACTAGGCTTATTTCTCAGTCTGCTGAGGTATCCCATTATATGCTCATTGAATAGATAATGTCCATATATTTCCCTGAGATTCAATTAACTCTCTGAATCTGGTAGTCCTTCCTCGGGACTAGAAAGTCACCTTCTGGAAAGAGCTGAAATAGGAACGAAAGCCATACTTTCTTTTAGAGATCTAATGTCAATTACCTTCGCATTGCAAGCTATTCCAGTGCGTTTAGAAATTAATTTGATTTGAATAACTTGGGGAAGTGTGTCTGGGTTCCAGCTCAGGTTCTCCATTTCTACATGTTATCATGATGACTAATGGCACCATTATATTAGAGGCTTAGGGGTGGGATAATGTTCTTATTCACAGAAAGTTTGGGAATGCATCAAGAGAGCTTAGGACTAATAATGCTCCAATTGGTCTCAATTCATGGGCATTTATTCAAATGTCTTTAAAAGTAGGATTAAAATCTTGAGGCACCAAACTTAAATTATTTCCACTCTAGGACAATGATGTTTTCTTGTGACCGTAGGAAACAAAGAAAATGCAAACAGTCTGTGATTGTCTCTTACATCCAAAAGCACTTCCTAAAACCCAAAGACAGGTTTTAAAAACTGAGACCTTCGATACCCAAAAAGGCAGTTTTGAGAAACAGAAACATGAAAAATTAGCTAAAATTTGTTGGCCAGAATTAGAATCCTTGACACAGGATTTTCTATATCCTATTCTGGTGAGACTCTGGATATTGCTATGGCATAGATGTGATTTCAGGATGTCCCCCAAGAGTTCATACATAAGGAGCTTAGTCCTCAGTGTGGTGAGACAGGAAGTGATATAGTCATTAAGAGGAACTTAGTGGAATTAGTTATGTCATTGTGGGTGCTGACGTCAGAAGAGATTAAGGTAGTTTGCATGAGACTTGGTTAGTTTCCACAAGAAGTGAGAGATGTAGATAGAAAGATGATAGATGATAGAGTGGTGACAGATAGATAGATAGATAGATGATAGATAGATGATAGATAGATAGATAGCCAAGTGTGAATGGGTCTGCATTTTTCACATCCCTGCTGGGGTGCCCTGGAATGCCAACATATCACTTAGAGGAGGCAAAACACAGTCTAAGATAAGGGGTCCCAGCCCATGTTTCACTAGATGAGAAATGGTGCAGGCTGGGGTGGAGGTTGTGGGATGGGGGCTGTGGTTCTCAAACTCCTGAGCACCCAGACACTACTGGGAACCACAAAGAGTTGAGAGCAGAGACTTCCATCCTCTTGTGTACCCAGATGCCACTGGGGACCAAGAGGAGTTAAGAATGGGCCCTGAGTCTGTGATGAGCTGGGGGCAGGATTGAGTGAATGCCAGGAGTGTGGAGGGGCCTTCTTCTGGAGACTTAGGTATGGCTCTGTATGATGAAGGCATCCCCTGAGTGGTTCTTGATGAAGGAAACAGTCCTTGCTTGTCCAAGCTGCTTTATTCATGGAGGATGAGGATGCATACACCTTATTCAGAATAAACCAGAAATTGAATACCTTTTACAGGAAAGAATGCCCAGGAAGAGAAGCTCATTGGCTAAACACTCAGGCCTATCTAGATACCTCATTAGTGTGAAGATGCTACCTGCCTGATTCTTATAGTCTTCTTAGTGGTGAAGTGGCCATGTGCCCCAGGACAGGGATCTGGTGGGGAGCTAGTCCGAACTCCTGCCATTCTCAGCTATGAGTTTTATCGGGGTTCTGAACTTTATTACTACCTTGCCAATTCTTCTGTCTGATGGCATGGTCCACTGCCCCACAGGCGTGGAGGCCAGAAAATATTGAATGTGAATCAAGTCTGAACAACATAGGAAGTTCAAGAACAACTGGACTAAATAATGAGATCCTGCCTCAAGCATAAATAAATGCGTGAAATAAATAACTTTTATTAAGAATGCCTATAAGAGAGTACTGCTGGCCCCTCTTCCAGCTGCCATGCCATTTCTCACCGTGTGCTTCCTCCATGGTGTACACACTGTAGCCTAAACCCATCTGCCACTCAGTGACCCAAACAAAGCCCTTCCTTGTTAAGGGGGTCACCTGACCTTTTTCTTTTCTTTGTGTATTATCCATCTTCAGTTAGTTTATTACAGAAATAGAAAACAAAAAAATACAGACATCCCTATAATAGCAGACACTTGGAAGATGAGGCTAATGTATCTTTTTTTTTTTTTTTTTTTTTTTTTTTTTGGTTTTTCGAGACAGGGTTTCTCTGTATAGCCCTGGCTGTCCTGGAACTCACTCTGTAGACCAGGCTGGCCTCAAACTCAGAAATCCGACTGCCTCTGCCTCCCAAGTGCTGGGATTAAAGGCGTGAGCCACCACCGCCCAGCGGGGCTAATGTATCTTAAGAATGAAAGTTAATTATAAAAATGGTGCCCAAAAATCTGCATAGACCCAAAATCACTGCCAATATTAGCTCCATCCCTAAAGAAGAACTCTATGGCAGAATTCATGACCTCCAAATTCTGTGTAGGACAGAGGGAAACAAGAACATAGTCTGTGATAGCAGCTTAGCAAGTCTATATCAAGTTGTCAAAGCTATCTGTACTGAGAGAACCGTGGAATGCTTGACACACCATGGCTCTAACTCCATTGATGACATCATTGAACTTGATGAATATGTGGGAAATGTGCATTCTTCCAGAGACAATGTGACTAAAAGCCCAGATTCCTGTCACACTACCCGGATTCTAATTCCAGCTCCACCCTTACCAGCAGCATCAACTTAGACAAGATGCCACCCTCAGCTTTTAATTCTCCATATCTTGTATGACAGCCTCAATAAATGTTATTATACACATTATTGAAGTTCAGAATATCTGAGCACCATAGACTCCACCAAAGGACTCCAAGAATCTAGTTGATCCTCACCACTGTGAAAAAAAAAAAAAAAATCCCATTCTGTAAGCTTTCCTTTCACAAACAGAAATGTGATCTGTGGCTGTTTAGCATGTGACAGAGTTCCTGGCATAAGTGTCTGTTTCCTGTCTCCGCTGGAGATGTGTTAGTTACTTCTCTCATTATTGTGACCAAAGATCTGACAAGAATCGACCTGAGGAAAGGACTCATTTGGGCTTACAGTTTGAAAAAGGATACAGTCAGTCATGGTGAGGGAGGCAGGGCAGCTTGAGTGTAAGGAGACTTACTGGTCACATTGAGTCTGCAGTCAGGAGGAAAAGAATAGACAGGACATGGGGCGGAGTTATAAAACCTCCAGACTTTCCCTGCAGTGATCCACCTCCTCCAGCAAGGATATACCTAGTAAAGACGCTGCAACCTTCCAAAACAACACGGCCAGCTAGAGGTCAAAGTTCAAGCACACAAGCCTATGGGAGACATTTCATATTCAAAGCACAATGGAACCTTAATGGAAGCTATGGAATTCCCCTTAAGATTCTTTTTAAATGGAATAGGCACTCTCCACAATGGACAGATGCCAGGAAAGCATCTCAAGTTATAGTAACAAACACTTTTCACAGGTCAATAAAGTTGACTTAAACTGCCGTTATCTTGATCCAAAGAAGTGCTGTTACCTGGAGATGGGAATGTACAGAAAGGAAGAAAGTGTAGGAGGCAGATTCTTCCACTTAGTGAGATTGTGATGAAAGCATCCTAACATACATGCTATTAATCTCCATCCAGAATAACTTTGGCTCTCATTAAGAAGCCGTTTCCGAAGGGCCTGTGTAAGTGATGGCCAGGGATAAGCACATCATGAGCATGGGCGAGCATTGAGGGGCAAGCTCAGTCAAGCACCTACAGCCTACTGCTATTGCTTCCCCCATCAGGCTGCTGCTTGGGCAGATTCCAGCTGAAGACAAAAGACAGATGAGGTAGAAAATGACTTCCCCAACTCTCTCGGGGTGGGAGGGTTAGAAAACGGGGTGGGAGGGTTAGAAAACGTTCTCAGAATAGTGAGAACCAGATCTCATTGTTCTCACTTCTTTTTGAGTAAAATTGGGTGTTTGCACATTCCCTCGAGGTAGAAAACACTCTGATTTTGGCCACTCTTTCGACCCTCTTTTTTTGGTTGCTCAGAATAGAAACCCTTTCCCTTCAAAATAAAGCTGTCCTGGAGAAATAAAACTCTAACAGAGGCTTTGGTCCTGGGCAATCTGAAGCCCACATGGCATTAGAAGGGCAGCATATGCAGGTGACAGAGGTGGCAAGTTCCTTCATAGCTTCAGAGCCACATAAGAGGATTCCATGTAGGGGTAGGAGGTTGACAAGATGTGATAAAGATACTTAAATGGAATTTAATGGTTTGTTCTCTTTCAAATTACTGAACATTAAATTTAAATGTTTTCATGTAAGTATTAAATTATATATATATATATACATAATATATATGTATATATATGAATCTCAAATTTTCACTTATGACTCATTTTCACAAGGAAAACATGGCTTTATTTTCCTTCACTAATTTCTCCTCCCTCTGAGCTTGTACTCCACCGAGGGACAGGGGAAAAACAAACTTACCAATTAATAATGTCTCAAGCGCTTCCTTTTAAGTGCTGTCTTTTGGCCATTATTTTGTTTAAACATAGAACTCTATTTGTAGTCTCTCTCCTCAGATGGCCCTGGGGTGACGTGCAAGAAGATCTGTGGCCTGGTCTCTCTTGTTCTTCTCTGTTCCTGTCTGAACCTGACCTATTGTCTTTTGAATACCGCTGGTCCCCTCTGGCCTTTTGGGACACAGTGGGACACAGTGCAATTGCTTCCTTCTAGATTATTCCCTTTTGCATGGATCCCTGCCTCCCCTCGTAGACCTGGCCATCCCAAGGATCAAGCTGCTATGGCCACCAACACATTGGACACAGTACCAAGCCAGTCTTGTAGGCCCTCCTGGGCTGTGGAAAAGGAAAGGGTCTTCCCATTTCCATGCTACCCTCCTAGCTTGTAAATGGAGGGGAGAACTAGTTTCCTGTTACAGCTGCCTTCTGTCTTTCACCACAACTGGTTTTCACTAGCTGGAGCTGTTAAATGACTGTGACCTTCAGCAGCACAGCCAAAGCTGATAAACAGTGAGGAACTTTGAGTGACCCCAGTTCATCAGACCTTTACTGAACCTGCCTTTCCTGATCGATGAGCAATGGATTTATTCTAATCAGAGCTGTACAGACTGACGGACGCTTTCTGACTCTGCCACAGTGAACACTTTCAATCCTGAATTAGCAAAGGTGATCGGGAACCTCCTCCTTCTCTGGTGCATAAAACATCCTGTCAGTCCCTCCTAGGAAGACGCATTCAGAGCTGTGTGTTCCTCTGCTGGGGACTTAAGGAAGTCGGTGCTCGCTTTCTTGAGCACTGTAGTCATTGCTTCCCTGTGAAGGGCTTGGGCACAGGGGTTCTTGGCCCTCTTCTTCAATCTTCAGATTGCTCCACTGATATGCTCCCTTTCATTGGGTAAAACATTTCCTGTCTTGTTGCTCCCAGGGGAACTCTGCCTCTGGCCTAACAAGGTGGCAGATTGGATGCCAAGGGAAACTGATTTTACAATTAAGACACATCTTGAGAAGTATTTTAAAATTATCATTCCCACCAGATACATATATCAAAAATGACACAAGATATCAGGCAGACACAGGCTGACGTCCAGTGATTTGCTTATTAGCTATGCACTGATAACTTGAAACATAGTTCTTAGCACGAGCCATCCATTTCAAAAGCCTTCCTTCTTTTAATTCTAGCACTTTCCCTGTAAGGTAGGTACTATTACTATTGGCATCATTTTATAAATGAAAGAATTGGTACCCAGGGCAACCAAGCGACCTTGTCTGTGGTTGCAAAGTGAACTGGGCATGAGCAGGGTGTGAGTTTAGACAGCTTGGTGCCTGGGATACTCACAGGCAACTACTAGGGTGCTACAACTAGGTGTCAGCATACCAAGCCTAAGAAACAGCTATCTTAGGAAGGAAAACTGCACATAGTGGGGCTTTCCAGGTACCAAATGCTATAGTTTCTAATATCATCTAAGATGAAAAGAATAGGAAACAGAATCTGCCACATTCACCCAGCAAACTGACTAGTTGGTTAGGGGAGCTTTTGTCTGTATTTTTTAAATTGAAAAAAAAAAAAAATTGATGGTATGAGAGGAGACCTGCAAGTGAAGACGACCAGTCTTTGATTCTCCATTAACAAAGAGTTCTTTCTAGCTATTCACACCGGATCACACAATGGAGCCGTTATTAGAAAGACTTCAGGAAAGAGACCATCAATGTATTTTCTCCCTCTGCAGAAACCAGCCAGAGACAAGCATTTGCTATAAAATTATCTGGATTTAATCGCTATCAACATCTGAACCATAGTACATTAAAGTACAAAACTTTTATGTACAATTACACACACAAAAATGTTCTTTGTGAGGAGCAATTTTAAGCAAATCTGACAAACAGCAAGAATCATTTCTATTTGAAGTTTGAAAGGAAAAAATGGAAATTTCCAAGACATCTCCCTCCTCCATGGGGCCCCAGTGACCCTCACAGAACATCAATTTGCAAAGGCCTGAGGTAGGAAGGCAGGTATTAGCAATATGAGGCACTCATTCCTCCCCTCTTACGGAAAGGATGACGTTTTAGGAAGCGTTTTCCATTATTTATTATACTGATGTTCCATCCATCTGCATCATTAGGTTTAGTAGTTACCATGACGATATGATGCCTACAGCAATCTAACTTGATAGCCAGATGTCAGAATGTGAAAAAAAATAGGACCCGCTAAGAAAGTGAGAGAAATATAATTAGTCTGAACCACATAGAAAAATGTGCAGAAGACTAGGAGCAGGAGGAAAATTGCTGAAATGTCATTGAAAAGGGAATCACTGAAGGGCAGCGATAATCAAATTCAATGTAAAAACTTTGTTAACAAGAGCCATAAACTGGTCTTTAAGCAAGTCTAAGGAAGGAGTCCGAGTTATTCTGGGATGTTGCTCTGAGCTCCTGCTGCATAGCCCAGTGGTGTCATCTTCGGTTTTTACCATGGGATCCTCGGGGCCCTCACTTTCCTGAGGTTCTCAAGTTTCCACCTCAAGTCTGCTGCCATGACACTCTACCATGGACACTGGCCCCATTCCTCCATCTGATGAGATGATTCCCATCATGCCAAAGCTAAGCTGAAGACTAGACAAAGATGTTGTCTAGGGAGATCCCGTCCCTAATCTCCAGGTCCCCCCAGGCTGCAGGCTCACAAGAAGGGCTCCAATATAACCAGGTAAGGTGGACACTGACAGGTAGAAAGCAACAGGAAAGCTGTGCTCCAAAAGATGAGCCCAGAATGGGTAGGTGATCACCCACATGAACCTGAGACAGACGGTCACTCTCAGCACGGTTGGGTTGGGTAGCGGCGCTGGGCTAGGCGGTTTGGCCGGTTCAGGCTACTAGCAGTGGGAAGCTGGAAAAGAAGAAAAGACACTACCCTGAAGTGTATCTCCAATCATGGCTCCTCTTGGGGACTAGAAGGATGAGCAAGGGCACCCATTTCAGCTGTAGTGGCTTCCAACACTGTATTCTAATGGCCGGCCTTCACCTCTGAAAGATGCTGAAAGGAAGTTTGCTTTTATAAAGAACAAAGGCCAAAGAATGCATCTGCAGAGTCATCTCTAGGTCACTGAGGAGCAGAGACCTAGTGTACAGGAACCCCCTCACCCCAAGACAGGAGAAGGCACCCACACTAAAACATCAGCACTGTGTCTTTTCTATCTCAGGACCAATTACAGGTCAAGAGTGATATTCAGGGGACTGATATACGTGTGTGTGTGTGTGTGTGTGTGTGTGTGTGTGTGTGTGTGTGTGTGTGTGTGTGCTGTAAGCTTTTACAGATATAGAAACAGAGACTTAAAAGAAGCTCAATTGCTTTAAAAAAAACTTGCATTCAGTGAGTGGGAAATTGGAACTGTACACTGCCCTCCTTTAATGCTAGGTTCTCCCTATAAGGCTGGTCCTTACCTGAGGGACCTGAGATGGATTGTAGAGAGGAACAGCACCTTGCAAGGTTGGTGGAGGAGGCAGGGCACCAGGCTGGGAGTAGAACTCAGAAGAAACACCCTGTGGATGCAAACAACATAGAATCTGACCTGTGGCCGCTTCCTGGTATGTTAAACCCTTCTACAAGAATCAGTGTTGGCCAACAAAAGGGCTTCTTATAAACTTCAGGTAGGCACAACCAATGCCAGGACCAGGGATGGCTATACAGAAGCAGAAGCTCTTACACCCAAAGAAAGTGGGAAGAAAAAGTCACAAGAAATTATATCGGATCATAAAAATCACTATCAAACTCTTCAGAAAACCTCAGATACCACAAGAGTACTCCAACCAGGCTTCAAGAAATGGAAACATTTCCCCAGCAATAGTCAGGAAATCCCTAGCTATATAGACAATTTGTGAAGAATTTATGATAGTCCCAGCTAAGTGCACATGAGTGAACTCTACTACCTACTAAGACCGGAGAAGAGGCCATTCCCTGGACTCCATCTAAGCTACACAGGCTCAAGTGTGATCTTCCGAAATGCATCTGATAAATCTCCAGTATCTCAGCATAAAACATAATCCTCAAAGAGGCTTCATAGGACCCCATGCAACATGTATGATATCCTTACAAAAGGAGGGAAGTTAACATAGACACATACAGAGGAAAGACCTGGTGAAAACATGAGGGAAAGCAGCCAGCTGCAAACCCAAGAGAAAACCCTGAGAAGAAATTGGGTCAGCCAGCACAGTGGCCATGCACTTTTGTGCCCCAGACTTGTGAGAAGCTACCCTTCCTCTGGCCCTCCAGGCTGAGGTAGGCAGCTGGAGCAAAGTAAGGCAGTTCTCTCTGTATCCTGAAGTCATCCTTTGCAGGGATGCTTCTCCAGCCCACTGAAGACATCCTCACACCCAGGCATCGTCTGGGGTCCCAGGCCCAAGCCCATAGCTTGCTCACCTGTGTCCCAGAGAACCCTCCGATCCCCACACCTTCAGCTATTCCACTATTGTTTGAGGATCCTTGGAGACTACTCCCACCTAGAAGTCAAGGAAGAAACCCAAGCTGCTTCGCATGCTCAGAATTGAGGAGTTCCCACTTCCAAGAGGGTACCCACCAAGCTAAGAGTACCAACAGCGCCCAGAAGACTGGAGGCTGGCAGTACCTGTACCTCTCAAGAAGGTATTGGCACCTGGTAGGGATGAGGATGTGAGAGGAGGTGTTGGTGAGAGGCCTGGGCTGGTATGGTGTGGAGGTGATGTTCTGGGAGACTCCTGCTTTGTGGGAAAGAGGCAGGAAAGGTGACATTAGTGCTCAGCAAATTCATGCCAGCCTACATGAGTTCTAGCCTCCACAGTAGTAATCTCCATGGAGGTAACTCCCCACAAACACCATTCTGTGAAGCCTTTACTAAGGATGCTGGTCGGCTTCCTGATGCTGAGCTTCTGAAGAAAAAATTTTTCATCTTAATTTTTTAATATTTCTGCCCACCTCATATGTCTCCTTCTCTCCCTCCTTCCCTCCTTCCCTCCTTCCCTCCCTCCCTCCCTTCCTCTCTGGTGTGTAGGTATAGCTATTGTTTTGTTTTGTTTTGTTTTGTTTTGTTTTGTTTTGTTTTTAATAAAGCCAAACTGTGTAGCCCAAGCTGGCCTAGAACTCACGTCCTCAGCTTCCCAAATGCTGTGACTACAGGCATGAGCCACCATGTCTGACTTCTAAGGCCTGTCTCACTCTGCCTTTTGCCTTTCCAAAAAGACTTGTTTCCGGTGTTCTCCCAGCACAGAGCCTTTCTTTCCTTTAGGCCAAAGTAGAGCGTCATGCCAGGGTTGTGTTGTGACTGGATTCCCTCTGGGGTCTACAGGGAAGGGTTGCCAGTCCATCTGTGGAGGTTACCTCTGAGTCAGAACTGTCCGCAGAGTCTTCATCTCCAGAGGTGGACACACTGTTGGCAGGCTTTGATCGAAACCAGCTGAACCAGCCAAATCCAGAGCTCTGAGGGGAAAGGGGAATTGTTAAGGCCAATGGACTTGTTTCTCTCACCCACTGTGAGAGCTGCCAGGCACGAGGTAAGTGAGGAGGAACCAGGGCTTTGGACTGCCCTGCTGTTTGAAGCAGGCATGAAAGGGTAGGAAACACATAGAGAAGAACAAGTTCTCCACCTTTGCATTCTTCCCATCTCTCAGTTTTTCTTTCTGTGAAACATCAGGGTGAGATGGTTTGTCTGCTCCATCAGAAGACCCCTCCTCATCCTCCTTGGCTGAAATGACAGACTCCTCAGAAAAACTTCGAGCCCTGGGAGCCGGTGGTGTCTGAGATAAAACAAAACAGAGATTCACATGGTGTTTAACAGGTTGCAGAGTGCATTTCCAAATGAGGTCTCACCCAGAACCCAGGGCTAGCCTCAGGAAAGCCTACTCTACTGGGGAGGGAGGCAGGTTTACCCATGAAAATGTTGGTCACAGGAGAGAGGACAAACCAGGACCCACCCACTCTCCATCTTCTCCCTAACATTAGGCGGTTTGTCAGCCATCTAACCTCTCTAGATCATAGTCTCAGAACCGGGCCAAGATCTAGAGAAGGGTGCATGGAAGCTGCTGCTGCAGGTGAGGTTCTGGAAGCAACATCTGAGAGATCCTCGTACTCCAATGCCAGAGAACCTAGCAGCCAGTGACTCTAACCTTACAGCTTACTTCGTAACAAGCTCTCCTAAGAACATATATGTCACGGGGGAGCCGAATACACCCACACCCACTTCCCACTAATCTTTTTCTTATTGTATAAAATATGCATAGCCTAAAGCTCACTTTGACCACTTATAACATAGTGGCATTAAGTATATGCACAGTGTTGTCCAGCCAACCAGCAGCATCAGCACCCATTCCCAGCATCATCTGACCAGAAATACCTACCTCTACTACCCATCTCCAGACCCTGCTCACCTCTGCCCCATTCTGTTATGTCTCGTTGAATCTGCCTAGACTAGGTATCTCATTTGAGTGTACTAATATAACATATTGCTCTTATATTGTATTTTCATTTTATATTCTCAATAGAACATAATTAATAAAAACTTTGCAAAACTACTGCAAAATACAGAAAGGGTCTCTCTCTCTCTCTCTCTCTCTCTCTCTCTCTCTCTCTCTCTTTGGTATGGATATAATATCATCAGTGTATCAGTCACTGTTCTAAGAGCTGTCCATATCATGATCCACTGAATCCTTGCAATAGTACAGTGAGAAATACACTATTATTACCATCTAGTTTTAAATATGAAAAAAGTCAATGTGTAGCAAGGCCCAAATACACTGAGCTAGTAGAATGCAGAGAAGGGATTCTAAGCCAGCTTTCCCCCAAAACATTTCTTCTGATTCAGTAAGTCAAGACGTAAACACTAGTCGGTATTCTAGGATGACCACCATCTGTGTTGTATAATAGTGAAAGAAAGGGGGGCAGGATGGAAAACACATGGGAGAAAAAGAGAGAAATTGGAAAAGAGAAGACAGAAAAGGCCCGTTTTAAGTCCCTCCCCTGGGTACCCTGCAGTCTAACACAGGAATCTCCCTCCATTAACCCAAGTGTGTCCACTCAGGGCTCCCTCTAACTGACATCTGTGCCTTTGTCACCGGGTTCATTTCCATGTTACACTCTGCTTAAAGACCTCCAAAGAGACATGGCCCTGAGCCATCTCTGCCCAGTGCACAGTGCTGTTCCCCTCTAGACACCCCCACCAGCCACAGATGCGCACTCAGCCCCATGACAGTGCCTGGCACACTACAGGAATTCCACAGACACTTGGGAAGGAAAGGAGTACTCTCCCACAATGGATCTTGTCATACCATTTCTGGGAAAATACTTATAAATACCAGAAAAAAAACTTGTATGGTGTTAAATAACAAATAGGAAATAAATACACCTGTTTTAATTATTGAAAGACATATATATATGTATATATATATATATATATATATCCAGAAAAAATAATGAAAGAATCAAAACATTTGCTATGGAATTCTAAATAGTATTTATTTGGTTCTTCATTTAAATTTTCTATAACAATAATATACTATTTTTTCTACAAAAGAAAAGTACATTTTTTAAAGATCCATAGCCCTGGAGCTGGAGAGATGGCTCAGTGGTTAAGAGCACTGGTTGCTCTCCTAAAAGACCTGGGTTTGATTGACAGCACCCACATGGTGACTCTCAACTATCCATAACTCCAGTTCCAAAAGATGTTTGTTTGTTTTTTCCGTCTGGCCTCAGCGGGCACCAGGCACACACATGGAATAGAGACATGCAGGCAGGCAAAACACGTGTACACATAAAAATAAATAAATCTAAATTTAAAAACAAAAGACCTATATAGCCTATTACTACTTGAGAAAACTGCACAATGCAATCATTTAACCAATGCAGAGCTGCAGAACATCGTGTTTGGCATCCAAGTTAAGTGCTGTGCAGCTTGTCAGCGACTAGATAGAACGACCAGACAGCGAGGAGAAAAGCTCAAGAGAAAAGGCTAAGCCTGCTCTCACTACTGCCATAGAGATCTGACATAAACCAAGGTGAATGCTAAAACAGATGCTCTTCCTCAAGGTGGAAGAAGATGAAGCAAAAAACAGAGACCCAGCCACACACCAGCTCCACCGCACTGTCCCTCGGTAACACCGGTGAAGGGACAGGTGGGACTAAGCAGAAAAAAGAACACCGTCTCCTTTCCGACTTTCAGGGTCTTACATGGAAAGAAAGGAGGAGTGGTTTGCACAACGTAGAGGAGAGAGTTGCCAGTGCCGGAGAGGAACCTGTGTGTGACTGAGACACCAGGAGCAAATAGCAAACCACAAACGGGTTGGAGTAGTCGCCAGCGTTCCTCCAAGCTCCTCTGCTCACCTGAGGACTGGAAATGACTTCTAGACCATCAGGGTCTTGTAGAGGTTCTTGAGGCACTGTGTTCTCTCCTGGAGGACCAAAGAAAAATGAAGACAAGAGCCTCAACTTGGGCCCTTTCTACCCATTTGCAGAAACGGGGGGGGGGGGGGGGGGCAGTGGCCCAAGTGGCCAGAGTTTATACCACAAGCAGGTCACAGCAAATGCAAAGTCCACTTGCTCAGTTCTACTCAATCTATGGCAACTCGTGACACACCAGTCAATCCAGCTCTGCCTGCTACACACCAGGGTTGTTCCTTAGGTGTGTAGGAAACTACAGCAGTGCAGAGCTAGACCTCAGGGATTCTCCCATCCCTGTGCTCTGTCCTGCACTGCTTGTCCCGGTAGAAACAGCTAGAGGAGAACATGCTCCCTCAGGCTAACGAGAGCGGACCACAGGTTCACGCCCCATGTGCCTTTATCAGTCCCAAGCCCATTTCTTCCAGCAGGTCCTAGTACCTCCCGCACCTGCCTCTTGACCACTAAGACTCGACCCTCCAAGGTAGCCAGCCTGGCTGGCGGGTCTCACCGAGGGCAGGATGTGTCTTCAACGTTTCCTCTCCAGCCCTTCCTCCAGGAGCCCCCATCACTGCCACACTGCTGTCACCACCACTGGCACCACTAGCCACTGAGAAGTGGGTTGCAGGAACTGAGTAAAGAGGCACTGGGGTTCCGGTGTGTACTGAACCGTCTCTGTCTGAGTAGGGGTCTTGCTGCAGGGGGAAAGGCTGGTGTGGGGTGGGATTGGCCAGGCTTGTCTGCTCAGGTGTTGGCCACAAGGCTGAGTTGTACTCAGAGTCATCTGAGTAGTTTTGATGGCTGGAAAGATTGCGGTAGGGGGCATCTAAGGAAGAAGAAGCAGCAGTTACAGACAAATTATCCTTATTCCTCCTCTTGTCTTCTCTAGAAAGCAATCCACAGGCTGGCTGTTCCATGTGGCTTCCATTAATTTGATGGCCAAGCAAAGCATTGACTGACTGTAACACCTCTCTCTGCTGTCTTCAGAATTGCCTCTCACTTCTTGGATAATTTCTGAGCCCTTCTCCTATGCATTGAGAGGACAGAAATGACATCCAACTGAACTCTATACCTTTTAATATTTGAATAAACACTTTCTCCTTTAAGGGGACTTCGTTAGACTTTAAAAGCTTATAGTTAAAAACACAAATGACACTTTAGAGATGATGGCTTCACTTGTAAAGAATCGGGATTCATTTGCCCTGGGGGGCGGGGGGGGCTGGCTAATACATCAAATAAGGTGTGGGTGTGTGAAATGCTTGGCCCCAGGGCACAGGAATGCTGCCAGCCTTCCCGCCAGGGCTGTAAGAACATCATCACATAGAGACGTCCAGCTAGGCTCTCACAAAGCCAAGAAACAGAAGCCAAAGCCTCCCTACATTCTGCCCATCCAGGAAGGAAGTGCTAAAGGCTGGAAGGCAAGAGACAGGGGACCTTGTCTGAACTTCACCACCCAGGGGATGGCTTTGACAAAATGTATGGAGTTAATTTTCGAATGTAATTCCTGCTGACCAGACACGTGGAGGCATTCTGAGGGAGGAGGCTAAGAAAACACTTTGAAATTGATTTCAATTATATGACCAATTGATAGCTCAAAATCTTCACACTTCCAATGTCTGGAACACTATTAATGATACTAATAGTGTGTAATCTCTGGCCTCAAGAAGTAGAACTAGCTGGAAGCAAGTATAAATACAGGCGAAACAATTAGCTAGCAGTAAAAAATGAGACATAATCAAGTATTTGGAAAACCTGGCCTGCAAGGCAGGAAACCTCTTGCTACGGGCATTTAGATGTGTGCAGGGGTCTGTGAGACCAGCAAAAGCCTATCAAAAGCCTATCAAAAGAGGCAGGGCTAATTTCCAGAAGAAGGCGGCACCAAGGAAAAGGAAGTGTGGGTGTAGCTGAAAATATTTTAATCAGATTACGGTGGTCAGATCTTGTGTTGGGTACCTGTGGTTCCTCTGGCTCCATAAATATCTGAAGAAGTCGAACCAGGATCCCTGAGGTCTCCTGTTCTATTTTGCTGTTTAAAATAAAGTTAAATCCTTTTAAGCAGTATAAAAGAAAGTAAGGGCAGAAGACAAGGTAGTGAAAAAATTAAGTCAATAAGAAATATCCCGGGGGGATGACCAAAGGGACCTCCCCTAATTGCCCAGTGCCCAGAGTCATGCAGAGGAGAAACTGTTTCCTGGGTCTCTCAGCTCTCTTCAGAGCCAGGAAGGCAACAGCCAGGGTCACCATCCCCCCAAAAGTGAGGGTCATCCCCATTCTCCCCAAAGTGAAGGCCAAGGGAAGGAACTAAACTGTGGGCCTCGGAGTTTGCTGTCCAGGGAGGGAGAAAAGGCAGTGTTCATTTAAACAGCCACTTTGTCTGGCCTTCACAGCAGAGTAGAAGAAAGAAAATGGAGGAGGCCTTGCTCCAATTACTCTTCTGATTATGACCAGCAGCTTTTGCAATTGTCAGAACAAAAAGGAAAGGCCCGGAAGTCCTTTAAGCAATTGCCCTACATTACATGAAAGTGACACGGGTCCACTGTGATCCATTGTTCCTAACAGAGATGGGGGAGCTTTGATGCTCATGAAACATTCTCTGGAACCTCAGAAAAGGGGGAGGGGGTGGGGGATGAGAGTGATTGGGAAGAGCGCCCCCCTGTGGCACTAGGCAAAGGAAAATGTCTGCACACAACATTCAGGGGCACAGACCATGCCTCAAAGGCGATAGGAGACACCCATGGTGGGGAATTAGCACCTCTATGTCTAGCTTATGTCTGGGAATGAAAAGGGGAACACAGGGTACCCAGTGACCCTGGTATCACCCTCCTTACCTCCAGTTCCTTGTGCTTCCTCCGCAATTGCACAAGCCAATTTGGTTCCAGGTCCCTGTCCCCACGGCGTCTTTCTAAAACCAGAGGATCTGACAGCTTCAGTTTCTCTGCGAGCTGAACCGAGTTTCCAGGCAGGTCAGGGGCAGAAAGTGAGAGAGGACAAGAGAGAGAAATGGGGCACGTGGAAAGACAACAGGGGGGAGAGACAATAAGAAGGAGGGAGGAGGAGCCATAATTCACTCAAACCTCACATAGCAAAGAATAATTGAGAAATAACAAATTCAGCAGATCTCCTCCCAAAATTACAGCATAAATAAATAAGCAACCCATTTTGACATTATTTCTCCCAAAATATGAGAGGAAAAAAATTAGCTCTTCAGCTTTGTGTCGCTGCAAAGCTGCCTTCTCTGCAGGAAGCTTCTAGAATAGAAATTCAGGAAAACTCAGGGACCTTGTTGATGCTAATTCTGCTTCTGGTCTGGATGGGGCTCAGCTCTACATTGCTCACAACCTGATGCTGCTCTCTGCTTCGAGGTGTTATTATGTTCTGTACCTGGAAACTCTAATCACCCATCCTGGGCCATCAACCCACTAGCAGAGTGTGTGGGGGCTCAGCAGCACAGATTTTATTGGTTATAGAATCCAGCACTTGGGCCTCATGTAAAGTGATACAGAAATTGAAGAGCACACTGCCTTTTACTCTCTAGCTAATGGGTTTTTTTTTCTTCAATTAATTGGAACAACTATTTGCCTGATCGTTGTTTCTTCCCAAGAAACTAAGGGTTGGTATGGTTTTTGTTTTCTTTTTTAAATGTGTCCCACACGTGATAAAATATTCCATGCATTTAAAAGTATTTTAATAAGGATCATTTCCTGTTTTAATCACTAAAATCTATTTTCAAAGGCTCGCTTTTGTAATTAGAACAGCTCACCGTAGCTTGCAGTTTAACTGTACCAGAAAAGCAGATGCTCAGAACTTCTCAAGCAGAACAAGCCTGCTTTCCAGTCCCCCAACCCCAATGCCCCCTGCCCAGCCAGTTGTTCTTTGTGCAAACAGGACCTCTGCTTATCACGTCGGGGCATGCATACATGGTCAAAGACAGCTGTGGGCTCCAATTTTGCAGTGTGTTCAAAGAAGATGAAATGTGCAGTTTAAGCCTCTCTACAATGGCTTCTCTGAACACTGAAGATAAAACACCGACAGAGACCCCTTTGAGACGCCCACCTTGATGAGCTCTGCTAATAGCACAGGGTGACTGCTCCCTCCCTGGCTCAAGACAGCAGCACCAATAGCTTCACAGTAATGCAAGGCCTGGGATGCCAGGCCGTAATCTGCCAGACGGGAAGCATAAAGGAGCTTATACACCTGTGAAGAGGAACGAGGCCAGTGATGAGTCCATCCAGGCAGGACAGAGGGAGAGAAATGTAGATAAGACTTCTTGGAAGTCAGCTGACTGCCAGCCTCCGCTCACTCTGGCATCCAGATAGCAAGGGCCCTGTGCCATTTGGGGCAATTTATCTGCGTATGGGCACAACTCCAAACCCAGCTTGCATACAGTTATGGAGAGAAGGATTCAGAGATCACATCAACTCGTCTTCCCAGTCTTGGGTCTCCATTGGAAAGGCAGCAGGCAGCCCTTTTATCCAGCAGCCCACATCACAGGGAGCCTGAACATGTGAGCCCTGGGCACACGGCTCACTGGTTCAGAAGGCTCACAAAACCACACCCTTCACAAAAGCTGTGGAGCCCAGAAGACAGTGCAGACAAGTGCAGGTGTGAGGAGGAGTTTTCATATCAGGAGCTATAGGATGAGATCAAGCATGACGGCTCTGGTGTCAAACAAAACCAATCCAATCCAAGCTAATGCCAGGTGTGGGACATTTGGGCTAGCCCCTTTGTCTCTCTGTGCCTCAGCTTCCCTGTTATAGCATGGACAATACCACCTATTCCACTAGAAGCTCTGAAGATAAAATTAGGGGATTCACGCAAAGTACTTAGAACAAACGGTATGCGCAAGTGAGCTGGTAACATATAACCAGTCCTTCAAGCCTCGGTTACATCCTCTGCAAAAGGGGAAACCCCACAGGATTAAAAGTGATATTCAAGAAGCACGGGCGCACAGTGCTGAGCGTGTAAAACAGTCGGTAAGAATAGCTATGCTACAGCCCAGAACAGCGTCAACAAAACGTGTGGGTGGGATGAATAATGAAGGGAAAAGTAACCGAAGTGCCTACGCTGGAGCCACCTGGAAGAGCAGCTAGCTAGGCAAGGCAAAACTCTCAGAGAGGAGCGGCTAAATGGGTCATGTATTTACAATACAGGGAATCATTCCCAAGGTTACGTGTGTTCTGTGTTGAGAGTGTGTTGCTATTGTTGCTGTGTGCTTTCGGGCATCAAAGGACATCCATTTAGAAAAGGTCTCAGGCCTAAAGAAGATACTCAAGATGGAGAAGAAAGGTACCTGCCTGTAAAAAAAAAAAAAGGAAAGAAAATACAGAGCAGTGTCGAGTGAAGGGGGGGAGGGGTTGGAGCCAGTGCTGTGGCTAGAATACAGTTGCCAGCACAGAAACAAACAAACTACCTCAATTTTATGCCAGTTTGCTGCAAGGCTCCACCGAAGTTCACACTCTACACCAGCAAGAGACACGAGAAAAGGCCACAAGGTGCCAGGTCTCAAAACACATGGGGCATTAGACTGGAGGAGGATGCGATGCCAGTATCAGACACTATGGACATAAAGTAGCAATGAAATGCCAAACAAAGGGGCTGAGGGGAGAGAAAAGAGCCTGGTAGTGTTATTGCCACCTACACAGTTGAAACTCTGAGAGGAAAGAGAGAATGGACCAAGGACAGAGCAGGAGGGAAGCTCCTGAGAAAAGGGGAGTGGTCAGTAGGTGGGCAGTCAGAGGGACTGGATAACTGTGAGAGCTGAGGAGGAGCTGAGCGGAAGTGCTGGGAAAGAAGAGCCCAGGGCACCAGATGCAAGGAAGGGAGGGAGAGACAGAACGGCAGCAAGATTTCCGCGTGTGTGCCTCCAGCAAAGACTTCTGAACCGTTTGCTTTCATACTGTAAAATTCTGACCTTCCGGGAACATTAAAAAAAAAAACCCTGAGCCTTCCCACACTCCCGCTAAAGAGGACAAATGCAGGAGATGACTTGGCTGCTGGTACCAGGTGCCAAACAGCAAGGCTAAGAACCTGGCTACCCCCAGCCTAGACACAGCATCGCTGATGGTCCCCACTCCGCGTTCAGTTACCTGGAAAGAAGGGATGAAGGATTTGGGGCGGCCCAGCATCTGACAGTACTCGAAGATTTCCGTCCGCTGGATAGCCTCAATTGTTGCAAATTTCCAAAACTCTTGACTAAATGCAGGGAATAACAAGAACAGAGGTGAGGCAGGGGTGCCGCCCTCAGGCATCTCTACAAGAGGAAAAAGACTGTGGGCTCAAGATGGACGCACTTCCTCTTTGCCCTTCATCTTCTTGGGTTTGGGCAATAAATCAAAGTGCCAGCGGTTCTAGAAGAGCCTGCTTGTAAGAAGGTTCTACACCTTCCGTAACGTAATAGGGGACACTGCAATTCTCCCACTTCAGCATCCTGAGCCCTCCTGCCTGGCATGCCCCAGGAAAGGCAGAGCAGCCTGAGCTTGCCAAGCACAAAAGAGGAAGCTGTGGAGTCCAGGAGCACCGCAGATGGGCTGGCAGAGGATGGGGAGGACAACTGAACCAGAAAGAAACGACAGAGCTTGCACAGGAAGTTCATTCGGCCAACGAGGAATGAAAACTAGGTGTATGTGAGCTTTACACATGCGTGCGCGCGCACACACACACCCTCTCAGTCGCCCCTCCACAGCTTGCCAGGTGCCCTATATCCCAGTCGCCAGCATATTTCCAGAAGCTGTCTGGACATGTCTCCAGAAACTTCCCCAGGATTCATAAACATGTGAAAGGAGGCATATTAACCTAATATTTAAGGTCATATTTGGTCCAGACAGGCTTCCTTAGGAAGATGACTGTGCTGTCTGAGCCAGGCTCTCAAGAGAAGAGTCCATGAGGTACACATATTGCTACAGTGCCAGAGGGCTGGAGATATCAGCTACAACTTTGACCCCTGCAACCTTACTGCCTAGACTCCAAGTCCATCCTGATGGCACACCTGAGATGCTACTTTAGACAAGGTTTTCAATCCCTCTACACCTTGCTTCCCCTGCATTTACCTTTTCATAAGGTAAATCTGTACAAAGCAAACAATGCAAAGGCACGGATGGCTCTGCATCTCAGAAATGTCTTCTTTCTCTCTGTTGGGACAGGTCAGTAGCCCTTGGCTGGTTAGCCTAGGACTCATTGTGCCTCAGAGCCCTGAGGCAGGGCTGGCATTGACCTTGCTACAATCCTCCAGTCTATGCCTCTTGACTGCTGGAATTCTAGGAGCAGAATGTCATGACTGCTCAGAAATCATAACTATTAAGGAGAAAAGAATAGAAAGATCCAGAACAGTGAGGACCACCCAGGGCAAGCTTAAGTGCTTCAGATCACTCCTTCTCCAGGGCTCTGATGTTCTTCAGGAAAAAAACAAAAAACAAAACAAGTAATAAATGGGGAAGGTTCCAAGGAGCCTGTGCCCCAAATTAATGTATTGAAGGAGTATGGAGGCCCCAAAAAGTAGGCTCCTAGAATAGGCCCAGGACTGCCCAAAATATACTACTTGTAAACTTCCTCTTTTCATTTTTCTATGTTATCTCTGGTTGTGGAGCTAGGCTGCCACCCAGTGGCCAGAAGAGTTCAATACACATCAAAGGCACCAACAGCACCAACGCCCTCTGGTGATGTGATGTGGCACCCTCTGGTCATTTTGCCTAGACCAATGCAGAAGATAGAGAGAAGGAGCCAGCAGTAGCTGGAATTTACCCACGAAAAATGAATTGTGAAGCCATGAAACCCAGCAAGGGCTAAAACAACCCACAAAAATAATCTTTGCAAAAGTCACATACCTGTGGCTACTGCCCACCAAGGCCAGATGGTCTGTCTTCACCGTATAGTGGCCAAAGGGCACATGAGCCATGAGATAGCAGAAGTGAGATGCCTCCACAAACCCTTTTCCAGCTGCAGGAGGAGAACAAGAGCCCAGTCATGAGACACACCCCATGGGACCCACCGTCTGATTAGAATAGAGAGGTAAATAGTGGACCCCAGTGTCAGACAGCAGAAACATCATGAGAATAAACCAGGGGAGTTGTCTCCTTCCCTCCTGCATCAGCTTTTCTGACCTCAGATCCTGCATTTCAATTCTGCCACAACCAGGGTGCTGTGTGCTGTTTCACATTCCCCTGATGGGTTTTTCATTGGTAATTTTCTAAAAGTCATGGTCCTTCCTGAGGTTGAGAAGCCAGACACGTTGCCTATACTTAAGTGAGACGTCAGAAACAGATTTTAAACTTCCTCATGAGGTGTGGCTGCTTCCTCTGCTGAAGTCAGATAATTGAAGGCTTTTCCTGTGCTCATAAAAATCACATCAATTACAAATTGTTCCTGATTTTTAAATGTTCTCTGGACATTTTCCACTACCTTAAACTTAAATTAAGCGGGTGTGACAGTTAATCTTCACTGTCAACTTGAATAAACTAACTTAGGAAATACCTCTGGATGCAGCCTTCAGGGTGCTTCTAGAAAGGTTTAACTGAACAGGGAAGACTCATTTGGAGTGTGGAAGGCACTATCCTCTGGGCTAGGATCTAGGAGTGAATAGAAAGAGAGGGAAGAAGGAAGCAAGCTGAGCCTCATCATGAATCTCTGCTTCCTGACAGTGAATACCAGGCTTCTAGTCACATCTCACCCTCCTGCCATGATAGACTGTGTTTCCTATAACTGTGAACCAAAGAAACCCTCCTTGCTTAAGTTGGTTTTGTCCACCATTTTGTCACAGCAGTGAGAAAGTAGCTAATACAGAAGGTGAAGTACCAAGCAGAGTCTGATACCCAGTAAACATGGGTTCCCTTTCAAGCAGACAGCTGGATGCTGCCATCCCTTGTCACAACCTTACATATGGCTGCTTCAAATTCAGAAGAGCAGGTGTTCACAGCGTTCCACAAAGAACGCCATGATTTCTAAAGGTTATGCCCAGACAAAGCTTGTAAAGTAGAGATCTGGATATCCTACAGACATTGCGTTCTTGTGAGGCCCTATTCACAGACAGATAATAGAAATAAAGACAGAGAGCCACCGAGGTGGTTTAGGCAAAAATAGCATTTCCCATCTGATGGTATACAGCCACTAAAAGCCCCAAGGCAACAGGAAGTGGCATGCCCCTGTGTTAGCTCTAGGTAAAGGAGCCTCTCCTGTACGTAGACATTGAAGAGGAAGCTACATAGCAGTGGAAACACAAAGCTCCCAGTGGGAATTCTGGGAAATAGATATGGAAAAACAAACAAACAAAGATAGCAAAGGGAACTCTGGGAAACAAAGTTGCAAGATCAAGATGACTTTCCCTGGAGTTTGTTAACCAGGAGGCTAACAGTGTCAAAATTACAGTTATGAAGTAACAACTAAATAATTTTATGGTTGGGGTAGGAGGGTTACCACAGCATGAGGAACTGTAGCAAAGGGTCCCAGCATTAAGAAGGTTGAGAAACACTAGGAAACACTAATGTCAGGCATGGAAAGTTGCCCTAGGGAAGATGTAAGCCAATTTCTGCTTACCCAGGGTATCCCCCATGCTGACAATCGCTCGCTGATACAACTCTGTGTCTCCAGCCTGATTTGACAGGATCACAGCCAAGTGGGGCCGCCAGTCTCCCCACTGTTTGTCTCCACAACACTGAAAAATAATAACAAATTACAGAATCATTTAGCACAGCCCCAGGTGTAGTTAAGAAGGCTGCTGTTTATATGTTGGTACGGAGTTCAGGGAAGTCTGTTACTCTATTGATCCTCTTATTTACTGTGTGTGATGCTGCTACTCATGAGTCAGAGTTCACTCTTCCTGAAGCAGCAGGTGTGTGGTACAGAACAAGCTGGCGGCCTACACCTGTAAACCCAGCATCAGGAGGCTAAGAGAATATCATGAGTTTGAGATCTGCCTGGAAAAGTGTGAGACCCTATCTCAAAATAAAAAAGAGGGAAAATCACACACACACACACACACACACACACACATTCACATACAGATACACACAGAATCACCCACACATACAAAGACACACAAAAAATACATACACATACACACTCACACCCAGAGACACACTAGTTATAAAGGTGATAAATAAGATGGCATTATTAACTTACTAATTTCCCAGTTTCTTCCCTGTGCCTTCACTTCAAATACCTAGAGACAACCTCCTCCCCACACCCTGCCCTCCCCACACCCCCCCCCAAAACAACTCAGGTTTTATTGAAAAAAGGAAAATGAAAGATTGATCACCCTTGCCCATGATAACCCAGCACAAAGGTCAGGGACTTGGGTTGCTCAGTATCTTACAAGTGGCTAGTGTGTCCTGGTCTTACAAGGCCCTTCCACACATGGCAACCTTCATGTTGCTGCTGTGAAATGACTTCCTATTACCACTTAAAGAATGAGAAAATTAAGCCAGCATTCAATTTCCCTCTCAACCCATTCCCTGGTGACAAAACAGTGGCCGTGGACACCACCATGCAGAAGGAGACAGTCATCAGACATGTAGAACTCCAAGGTGACCCACACACATGGCGCTTTCCTCATGTTCAGATTTCACAAGTCTTTGACCAGTTTGGAGTTAGTTTTTGTGTAAGGAGATAGACACTGGTCCAATTTCATTCTTCTATGTGCAGACATTCAGTTTTCCTGGCACCATTTGTTGACGACGCTTCCTTTGCTCCAGCTTATGTTTTTGGCATTTGTGTCAAGCATTAATGACTGCAGTTACCTGTGCTCAAGTTTGGGTCTTTGATCTTGGTCCATTGTCCTACATATCTGTTTTTGTGCCAGTACCGTATTCTTTGTACTACTGTGGCTCTGTAACATATCTTATTATCTGGAAAGGTAAACCCTTCAGCATTGTACTTTTTGCTCAGATTGTTGTGGCTATCTGGAGTATCTTTTGTTCCCGTATCAATTTTAAGATAATGCTTTCTATTTTTGAGAAGAATGAGGTGGGGATTTTGATGTAGATTGAATTAAAATGTGAACACCTTTTGGTAAATTGGTCATTTTGTGACAGTAATTCTATTAATCCATGAACATGGAGTGTATTTCCATTTTTAATGTCTTTCTCTTTCTTTGGATGTTCTAAGTTATTTCACCCAAGTCCTGCCTCATACTAGCAGTGTGAACTTGAGCAAGTCTTTAATTTCCCTGAACCTTTGTTTGCTCATCTCTAGACCAGAGATCGTCATTTCTCCCTGTGAGGATTCCCCGTGACAATAAAATGAGACTGTTATATGAAGCACATAGCACAGTTCTTCACACTTGGTTTGCACTTTATAAATTTCACAATAGGCATGAACACACATTTGTTGTGTATACACTTACAGATACACACACAACCTCAGTAGAGGAAAGTTAATTTGCAAACAGTCTACATCAATCCTGTTACACAGAGAGAGAATGAAATTGACAGTACTTGCTAACACTTAGAGTTCTCAACTATTTGTAAGTATTTAGTGTTTATAATCATCACAAGGAATAAAGGATGTTTTATCCAACTCCATGTGATACTTGCTCCCTATCTATCTCAACAGCACATATATATCATAAGGTGGTCATAAGAAGCCATCAGAGTAATAGCAGTTTTACTTTATGACACTGGCTTAGTCCATGATCCACACCCTTGGCTAAACATTTCTCCTGCCAACAATCGCATACCACAAGGATACTGCTACTCTCACTTAAACATATAAGCCAGGCCTCTTCTTGCTGGATCATCAAGAATCTAACAGAAGGAGAAGTTTTTCTACAAAAAGAAAATTATCGTGGAAGTCATCCTCTGTTTCCTCCCCGGTTTGGAGAAAGACAAGTGTGGTGTAAAGCCAATTGAGAAAGGGAGAGGGAAGAGAGGGAAAAGGAGAGGGAGGGAAGGAGGGAGAGAGAAGAGGGGCAGACAGAAATGACAGAAAGGGACAGCAGAGAGACAGAGAAAGAGAGAATTCATTAACTAATTTTCTTAATGGGATAGGAATGCAAGCATGGCAGCTTGTGGGTTTGGATATTCTCACCCATAATTCTACTGACCGGCCATCAAAATCTCTACAAAGGGAAAAAAAAAAAAACTGTTATTAAGAAGCAGCCAAGTCTGCCTAGCAGTAATGAGCAAAGTCAAACTTAGACATGGAATGAACCCACATCTGTGCGTCCAGTGGCCGTGCTTCTTCCATGACACTACACATGTAGAAGGGTGGCCTTGTATTCAATGTGAGGGGATAGAAAGTTCTCATACTCTAGGATCAAATACTGAACTGGCACATTGCCTGCGGAGCCTTAGCTCTCCCATCTAAGAGCAGGAGAAATTAGCTAACACTACCTCATCACTGAGGCCCAATGGACCACAGGCTGATTATATCACTTCCTCCGTTAGGTGCTTCGTGACATGGTGCAGTTTTATTGCAGCACTGAAGCTTCCGTTCAGCTGAATTGTGAAGCTTACCCTGTATTACAAAATAGCCCATTGGTTTAATGATGGGGGACAGAAGGCATCATTTCTCTTTGCTTTGCTTTTCTTAGAATTATCTACAGTAAGAGGAGGGTCAAATGAGAAATTCATTTTAATTCCTTTAAAACCAGTTTCTAGCAAAAACTCAAGCTTCAAATATAAGATACAGCTGCCAAAAGTGACAGAGATTGAACAGAGACGCACTGAGCAGGAACTGGGGTAACAAAGCAATGATTCTATGAAGCAAGAACAGAAACTGAGCACAAAGGAGCCCAGGAAAGAGATGGCACCAACCAGGAAGAGACAAATGTGACCTGCAGAGCTCAGGAAAGGAAATGGGGGAAACATTAAAGAAACAAAGACAAAAATGTTAGGACACAAGAGCAAGGGGCCTTGGGGAAAACACCATGAAGGACAGAGATGGAGGCAAGCAAAGGAAAGACAGGAGTGGGCAAAGAAAAAAAATGAGATGGGAAAGAATAAGAATATTTTTAATTTAATTAAAAAGTAAAAGCTGGGTGTGGTGGCACATGCTTGGAATCCTAACACCTGTTGGGAGATGCCAACAGGAAGACAGGAGCTCAAGGTTATCCTAAGCTACATACTGAGTTTGATGCCAGCATGGATCTCAAAAAGGAAATAAATATCTATTATATAGAGGGATATTTCTATGATTCACATGTTTACATATAGTTTATACATATGAGATACATATACATGGAACTCCTGGAAATTAAACCAAAAGAAATACTAGGAAATATATTCCAAGAAAATGTTCCTGAATTCTAAGATATGAATGTGTACATTCAAAAGGCAGGCTATGCTGTACTCCCAGAAAAACAAGCAAAAGAACAAAAAACAAACAAACAAAAACAGACCCTGACAGTCAATGCTAAGATATGTGCTAGGAAAGCTATTGGATAAAATAAAAGAATACATTTGGGCAAAAAGATAAGGTCTGTTCTAGTAGGTCTGTTCTCTTGAGCAGGCTTTCACCTTCTTGTCAGCCATATTCAACTCCAAAAGCAAAACGCCTAACATGTCCAGCTCTGGAGGATTGATGTACAAGGGGAACACTTCCCTCCAGGGAACAAAAGGGCAGCCCAGCTGTGGGAAGTCTAAGGAACAACAGCTCTTGTACAATCAGGCACTGTGGGAGAGACCAGGTCTTTGGAGACAGACAGACATGAGCCAGTCAATGACCCTACTCCACACTACCCCTCCGTGACTGAGCCATTTTGCATCTTGGCACCTCTGTTTCTGTGTCTGCAAAGCAGGGATAATAATTTCTATCTCCATTCATGAAGTCAAATACTACGTATCAAATCACATATGGGCCAAGCACATTGTAGATAATTAATAAACTATTATTCATGCTTCCTCTTGAAAGGTATCGATACAATCCCTAGCAGTCCCCAACACCCCATTCCCAACCCTTGGGAGTCTGGGGTATAGAAGGAAGCCTGTGACAAAGAGTACCGTGGCTGCTTGTGGAATTCTTCCCGACATGAGCTGGAAGAGGGTCTGCAGAGGATCATTGAGCGCCAGCGTACTGGTGAAGCTGTAAGAAGAAAGGAGAGTCAGTGGGGATCGAGCCCAGAGGGAACCTGTCACCAGCACAGGGGCCTGAATATTCCACATGACAGAGCTTCTGTTTTGAAACAAGGCTTCTCTCTGCTCTGCTGTGGCCCTTAAGGGAAGATGAGCTGCATCTTGACTGAATCACACACCCTGAGTAAACCTCATTGTTCAAGGCTATTTTCTGTATTTTTGCCCTAATGCCTTAATTTTTGAGTAGTCATTTCTAAATGCCTTCTGTCGGTGAACTGTCTACCCACATCTCCAGGCTGTCTGGGTAGCCCAGCAGTAAGCCTAGAAGCTCTGCTCCATGGGCTCCTCCCACCCAGCTACCCTCAGTTTCTCCTCACCAAACCTATCCTACTAAGCATCATTTTTCTGGCTTATCTCAAGCTGGGTCTGTAGAGCTTTGACTCATAAGCACTAAATAGCCATTTTCAATAACCAAGGAGGCGTAGAAGAGGGACCAGAAATGATCCTGCTGATGACAAACTGTGGGATATGCTTAACAAGGCTATAATAAGCTCTACAGCTGGCTTGAGGTTTAAGCATACTCAGTAAGAGATATTTTTCACAATTCACTGAGCCCCATCAAAAATCAATGGCCCAAGGCAAAAATCTGTAGCAGAGATGTATGCTACAATGTGGGCATGTGGGAAGTTCATTTCCAAAACCCAAAGGGAAAATCGCCCCTCAGATCACCATCTTCTGCTTAACAGCACCCTTGCCACAGGAATTCAGCACAGTCAGTATCCCAGACAGCAGCATGCCCACTGTTCCAGCCTAGGGCCACGATGGTTAGAAGACGGCATTGCTTGTCCCTGGGAAAACGGAGCTGAAGTAATGTAGAGTCTCACTGAGACCATCATGAAGAACACACCACCAGACAGTGTGGCAGCCAATAGGAACACAGACTTAACTTAAAGTGGAGGGTACGGCTCCTCATCCAACTCCGCTCAACAGGACTTATGGCCAATTCAACCTAAGTTAAGCTGAGAGAGTTGTCGCCAGAACATCAGCAAGCCCTAGGAGTAAAAACTGCACACACAGCGTCTTTCTCACACTCTGATCCAAACCTGCTCCTACAGGAGGCCTCCACCTCCCGCCTGTCAGCTGTGAGGTGCATAAGAGTGTAGAAGACTCATACAGAGCCTCTTCTACAGTGTCCATCTCGACCCAGTGCCTCCTCCTCACACTGGTTCCCCACTGCTGTCTCTCACCCCACTTTCTCTAGGCTGCTGGTTATATATGTTGCTTCTCTCCCTATTTCCTTCTGGCTTGGTCATCCTCCTGGTCTACCATGGCTCTTGGTTCACTGTCCGGGTGATTTCTTACTAAGTATACATCTTCTATCCGCATTCCCAGTCAATACTTCTTCTACTGTGGTTCACGGTTCTACCAGATCAAATTCCTACCAGCCTCTCACTCGCCCCAGCCTTGGGATAGAACCAAGCCCTGAACAATTTCCTAAATCAAAATCCCTTACTTAGCCTTCAGGCTTCCTGGGCTACACTTAAGTGACCACCCATTCATCCTTCACTAAGGGAACTGTCCCACAGAGGACAACTACAGTGTAGAATAGTCTCAATTCTTGGAAACTCTGGTCCTGGGAAATGTTGCCCAACTGTTTCATTCCGTGTAGATGGGTTGAAAGAATGCTTCTTTGCCTAAGTTATAATAATTTAGGGACAATAAGATTGCTTAGCAGGTAAAGCCGTTCACTACCAAGCTGCCCTGGATCTACATGATGGAAGAAAAAAACTGACTCTCATAAATTGTCCTCTGGCCTTCACATACCACTCTATGACACATGCACGTGCACACACGCACACACACACACACACACACACACACACATACACACACACACACACACAGAGACATGCACAATAAATAAATAAATAAATAAATAAGTGTTTTAAAATGAAGAACCTCGAGAACTGAACATGAAGATAGTTATAACATGTTTATAATTACATGTTATATAATACATGTAATTATACTATAATTACATGTGTTACTATAATTACATTATAATAACATGTAATTATAACATGTTTATAATTACAGTATTCAGCATGCTGAGGACAAGGAGAATAAAAAAGAAGAAGAGATGAGAGAAGAAGGGAAGGAAGGGGAGGGGAGAGGAGGAGAGAAGGGGGAAGAAAGGAGAATCAAGAAATTAGAAATGTTACATCTATCTCAATGAAGAGAACTTGGGCAACTGTGTGTGGAACTTCTCAATGCATTTTTCACTTCTCCCCTACACACACACACACACACACACACACACTCACACATACACACACATATCCAATCACACATAACACACACATAAACAATCACACACACATCACCTTTAGAAGGGAAGTTTATCCGCTCTTCTGGTCTTTGTAAGCTAGACTCACCCACTCATGACCCAGCTGTAGGTCCTTGGGTCCATCTTACTGGCTAGGAACAAGGCATGACCCCACAAGTGGTTCTTCATAGCCCATTCCAAGGCCTCCTGAGAAGCAAAGCATGACATTCAATAATAGTACCTTGCCCATTTTACCCAATTAAAACAACCAGTTTCCATACATAGGCATTTCTGTATCCCAAGTCGTAGAAACTTTCAGAGAAACATAGAAAATGAAGAAGGTCAAGCGGGAGCCTGGGCTCCACTCAGCGTGCTGCTGTTCTCTGTGCTGCCCACTCCTCCAGCTCATCCATTAGGACATTGCATTAGCTTCTCCTCAAACACGGCCACCAAGCAGTTGCATCCCTTCGGTCTAAGGTACAGAATAATTGTAAGAACCTACACCAAAAGTAAGGAAATGGGTTCACCCCAGATGAAGTCTCAAGATACAAATAAAATAAATTTTAATGTATTTCTGTAGCCCCGCTAAGGACGAGTGCCCTTCTTAACAGCTGTGGCAGAGGCGATGTTTTCCTTCCTAGTCACAAAGCTGGACATTTCCCACCACACTGCCTGTGAGCTTGGTTGAGTCCCGTGCCATGGCATGGGAATGGCTCTGCCACCTATAGGTTTGGCTCATAACATCCATCACACTCATTCCTAATGTGTCTCACTCCATCGGGTGGGTTTCTGGAATGGGAAGGACTCCTGGGGAATCTTGGAAATCCTAAGCTGGAGATGGTGAAGGTCACGCATCCTCAGTCTGGTGATATGGAGGAGGGATAACCTACGACTCATTGTGTACTCTGACCAAAAGCAGTTAACTAGTGTGCTTCAGTCGGAGCACTCCGGAGCTAGCCTGAGAGCCTAAGGAGGAGACTGGTTATTAACAATCAGGTGCTCTCACAGGAAAAATTGATAGCACCAGTGAGTAAAGTAGGCTAAAGTTGCAAACTTCAAAACACACATATATATTTACCTGTTTAATTCAACTTATAGTTGAGGTTTAGAACTGATATTAGCTTCTTTGGTAGAAAATAAACACACCGTATCTGGCGGAAAGTCACTAATGGGTTAATTCTACCTCCACGTGACAAGTATCTTTATTACCCCAGCTTCTCTGTGTAAGCTGATTGAACAGAGGAGGCAAATTTAATACTCGCAATTTGGGAATTCAGCCTCGGATTCAAAGCAAGTAAAAAGATGGCATTAGAATAATTCTTTAGCTTGCTTTAACTATTTCATAATTTCTTTTAATTTGTTCTTAAAAGAAGTGACCAATAGATTGGTCTGGAATGGTCTGTTGACTCAGAACTCTGCCCATCCCAAAAATATAATTTATGAATAAGAACTTGAGACCTTATATCAAAGTTGGCAGGATTATTAAACCCAAGAACCAATACCTGAGTCAAATATGACTAAAGGTATCTTGATACCCAGCCCCTCATTCATCACCTGCAATCACCCCCGCTGCTCCATCACTCACTCACTGACTCTCATCTATCTCTCAGTGTGGTGAGGTTCCCAGAAGCCTGTTCAGGCTCACGCTACCCAGATTCAAGCCCCACACCTAAATCTAACCACTCAACCTGTAAATCTGTAAAACAAAAATAGAAGCTAACGCACATGTTTCCATGGAGATAAGTCAGATAATGCATAGAAGATATTGAGTTAGTGCCTGACAGGTAGAAAATAATTTTTTAATCTCTGCTTTTGTTATTGTTGTTATTATAGACACTGTTCATCTTTCTTGAAGGAAAAGTTCAAGAATTATTTATCCTCTGTATGCTCCACTGGGTGAGAAGTAGTACTGTGGCTAGTTTATTTTATTTTATTTTATTATTTGTTTTTATTTTTTTATGTGCACTCTTTCTGAGGGTGTTGAATTACCTAGAAATAGAGTTACAGACAATTGTAAGCTGCCATCAGGATACTGGAAATCAAACCTGGTTCTTTTGGAAGAACAGCTAGTGCTCTTAACCATTGAGCCATCTCTCCAGCCCTCTATAAATATTGTTTTAACAGAATAAATGAATCACTGGCAAAAATCACAATTCTCTGCTATATAATCACTATATAGAAAATGACTGTAATTTGATACCACTGTTTTTATGTCGTCGTGTTAAATGCAAAAAAAAGAAAACATCATGTACAAAAATTCAGATAAAATATTAAAATATCAAAGTAGTAGCTGAAGAGATGGCTCAGCAGTTAAGAGAACTTGCTGCTTTTGCAGAAGATCCAAGTTCAATTCTCAGCACTCGGATGGTATAACACAACTACCTGTAACTCCAGTGTCAGTAAGTTGACACCCTCTTCTGGCCTTCCTAGGCACCCTGGTGCGTGTGTGTGTGTGTGTGTGTGTGTGTGTGTGTGTGTGTGTGTGTGTGTACATAACACACACACACATATGGCACTCACACAGGCATATACAATAAAAATAAATCTTTTTAAATGTCAAAGTAAAGTCTCAAAAGTAATTCAACCTCATTATTATAAATTAATTTAAAAATGGGGAAAAGTTAATTATGGCACACTCTAAAAAAGAAGAAACAGCAGTCTAGAATATTAAGGTTATAAAGGGTACAAGCAATTCAGCATGCTCTGATAAAAAGCTCTGCAGGAAAAGGTGGGAAAGCCCATGACAAGAATCATCACAGGTAAAAAGATAACTTCATTCATAGTAACAGAAGTGCAAATGTATACACTGAATTGTACTTTTTCACCTCTCAGATCGGCACAGGCCACAAGTGTACAGGCATGTTGGTGAGGACATGAAGTAAAGATTTCACCCTTTGTTCACGAAGCTCATTGATGCATCTAAAGAGGCAACTTTTCAATCTCTATCAAAATTATAAACCACATACCCTTTGATCCAACACTTCTGCCTCTAGAAGTTTATCTTACATATGTCCTTTCATAGTGGACAAAATGACAGGTGATGCTCTGGCTCGGGTATAAAAAACAGTGTTCTCACCGGGCAGTGGTGGCGCACGCCTTTAATCCCAGCACTTGGGAAGCAGAGGCAGGCGGATTTCTGAGTTCGAGGCCAGCCTGGTCTACAGAGTGAGTTCCAGGACAGCCAGGGCTACACAGAGAAACCCTGTCTCGAAAACAAAAACAAAAAAAACAAAAAAAAAACAGTCTTCTCCACAAAGCTCCATATGTGAAGAAACAGAAATGCAGTGTCTAATCTATTAATTCCTGGCAAAACGTGCAACCGCACAGTTTGTAAGGAGTAACAAAGTTATAGATTGTCTTAGTGTCCAGCAATAGTGATGTTTTTCATTATTTTTTTATAATTTTTTTAGAATTATTTATTTATTTTTTACATATATGAGTATACTGTAGCTTTCTTCAGACATACCAGAAAGAGAACTCAGGACCACTGAGACATCTCTCCAGCCCCATTTTTTCTTTATTTTTAAATTGTGTGCATGGGAGGGGTACGTTCACGTGAGCCCAGTTGACCATTTAGGATAGAGGTTGGGTCCTCATGGAATTGGAGTCACAGGTGATTTGTCAGTTGCCCAACATGGGCGCTGGGCACTGAACTCAGATCCACTAGAAGGAGAGTAGAGGATTAACTACTGAACCACCTCTCCAGCCCTAGACCACTTGTCTGTCTGCTTGACGGTAGAGCACTTTGTCTGGCATGTGCAAGGCACTGTGTTAAATTCTTGGTGCTATAAAAATATAATAAAATTGACTAGTTGGACGTATTTAATGGTATTAGGGTATTTCCCGTGTGGTATGAAATGTAAAAAGAAATCAACAATTATATATGTATTCTTTAGAGTTATCTGTTTTGGTGCAGGGCATCCTTTTATGGCGTAGGCTGACCTCCTACTAAGTCTTACTTCAGACAAGTGAGTGTACCACCACACCTGGCACGTTTATGACATTTAAACTGATTTTTAATGGGGAAATGCTGGGAGTGAATATATAAAATGGAAACAGATGTTGGTCTTCTAACAGTGGGACAGCATGGACACTGCGGGTGTGGATGGCATACACCTATGTATTTTTATTTTCCTTGCTTTAACTTTCTGATCTTTCAAAATGATCTAAAAGATGTGTATTCTGGCCATATCATTGGAGGAGCAGGAGATGGCGTGAGGGATGGTGGTCGCTCATCTGAAGCCTGAGGGAAAAGCTTTCTCACCTTCTTCCTTCCATAGTAGAGCAGCTTGGTGAATTTCTCCACGATCTGCGCTGGCGTATCCATGTTGGGAGGAATCTCCCCAGTGAGCAGGTTGCGAGTCCCAGAGCTCTGCACCGGCCAGTCCTCGTCAGTCAGGTTGATGAGGTTGGCTACAGGGGGCTGCCTCTTGTACTTCTCCAGCTTCTTGCAGTCCTGCATCAGCAGCTCAGCAATGTCAGACCCCGCCATGGACTGCAAGATAAAAGAGTAATCCTGGGGGATGCTCCAACTGGTTCCCAGGCTGGGCTCAGGCTGAAGAAGGAAGACAGCAGGGTCTCTGCCTTTCTCCTGAGGCAGTCGTGCAAATACACGGGAGATCTCTTATGAATGACTGACTTTCAAACATCAGCTTCACTATCATGGGTAATCTGCCTGTCGGGAGCCACAAAGCTCATTGAAACCACTCAGAACTCCACTGGCTGGTGCAATAATCCAGGGACTGTAACAACAAACCCCAGCCAGCAGGGGGCACTCTCCAGAAAAGGTTAGCATTGACAGACGGGTGTTGGCACCGGAGCTGCACTTTCCCCTGGGGCAACAGTGCTACATAGAGACTGCTTTTTGTAATGCTATGTGCCAACTCCCACGAAGACTAAAACTTCAGCACAGCCTCCGTCTTCCCCCTATATCAAAGTAGTGACTTACCCCATTCTGTCGACAAAGGAGAACCAGCAGTTGCCAAAGTAAGGCTGAGTCCCTGCTCCCTGGTGTCTCAGATTTGAGGCACTGAGCTGCTTTCCGCTGACAAAACGTCATGATGTCCACCTTGTGTATGTCCTCCCTGTAGGAAGCAAGGCCTGAGCAGACTGATTCTCCCTGTACAGGCGCCCAGGCTTCCCGTACAATCAACTAGCTAACATGGCAGAGTGTGACGATCCAGGACTGGAAGTCTGGAATCACAAGATCATTTCATTTCCCTGCAGAACAGGAAGGAGTTTAAGAGATTCTCTTGTGCATCCTTCTATCTTTTAAATGAGGAGATTAAACCCAGAGGCCTTAAGTGACTTCTCAGAATGGCACGTAAGGGCTCTGTTTAAAGTCAGACAAGCCTGGGTCCGTGTCTGGATTACACAAACATCTCGCTTGCTCTGTGCCTTAGTGTCATCCCTACCTTAAGACGGGACTTTAAGAAAAGCTGCCCGCATACAAAAAGGGATAAGCAAACTGTACTGCATCCATCAAGTAAGTGCTTGTTAAATGGACACTCTTTTGCTCAAGAACATTCAACAAATCAATGCCAAGTGGGGCCAGCATCATACTGTTTGATATACAACTTAGTTCTTTGCAAATCTGTAAGACATAGAAGGAGAAAGTGTTTGGTGCCTAAGGAATGATCCTTCAGCTTGTCCTCTGGTCTCTACATTTGTACACACATACATGTGTGAGCACGTATGTGGGGACAAGCTTCAGACTAAGATTATGTGTACAAAGTAGTAGTGACATGTAATGACCTTCCTATGAATAGAGTCTCACAGCCTTTAGAGTAGGCAATGTGAGTGCTGTATCATTTCTCAAGGGAAAACCTTAAAGATGGATGATAAGCCACTATTTAGTAGGATAGCTGACACGCTGGTCCTCTGACACCCACCACAACTAAAGCCCACTGAAATGTGGCTGAAAATGCTAACGCAGTTCCAGTTCATTCCTGCAGAGGGCAGCCATTCACAATGTCAGGGAACTAGAAAACTCAGCTCAAGAAAAGCCAGTTTAAGAACTTTTTTTCCAAAAAAAAGAACGTTTTCCCAGACTGTGCTTCATTTCCCCACTAATCTCTACCAAGTACTTGGCACACTAAAGCTTCCTACCAACTAACCTCTATGAAATGGAACTGTTTTTAGATGTTTAACTCGTTAAACTTGCTTCTCTTTCTGCCCTTCAAATACAAAGCAGCTGCCAAAATTACTCAAGTCACCTCTTTTTCTACCAACTGGCATAGAGAAATCTGTTTCAAATAAAATAGACATTTTCTTCCTTGGAAACCAAGACCTGGGCAGGAAGGTTCCTCAGCTTTTGAAAGCCTTTATTTAGGAGTTGGTGACATAACTTAGTGGGTCAGAGTAGTTGCTCTGGAAGAGAACATGAGATCAAATTCCAAACACCCATATAAAAGCCAGGCATGGGTATGTCTGTCTGTAATGCCGGGGTTCTGGGGACAGATACAAGCATATCCTGGAAGCTCCGTGGCCAGACAGCCTACCCAAAATAGCAACCTTCAGGTTCAGTAAGAGAACCTGTCTCAAAAACTAAGAGAACAAAAGAAGAAGGTGAGGGAGAGAAAGAAGAAAACAACAGACGTCTTCCTCTGGGTTCCACATGTGTCTGCATCTGTGCACCTTCACACATGTGTGCATATGACACACACACATACACACACTCCCTTAACAACACCTGCAGTACTTTACCTGATGAGGGGCCCTGGGAAACATCTCATCTCCTCTTGATCCTCAAAATCATTAAGTATAACCTGGAGTAGAAAATAAAATTAGGTCCCCAAGATTCTTCCAACCAGTCCCCACCAATCCAATCCAGTCTCATATCCAGGGATATCATCTTATGATGTGGCTCAGTGCCTTGTGGAGACAGTTATCCTGTTGAAAGACGAGTCACTAGCATCTCAGGGAAAATGTGAATCTAGCATTGCTTCCTTCAGAGAAAAGCCCACCCACTCTTGCCCACAATCTAGGGCACATGTGACTCAATTCCCCCTCCTGGAGATGCTCAGCCTACCGCAAAGGAAGTGAAAGCCTGAACGAGCAGTTGAGTCGAGCAGAGTACTTGCATTACCCAAGGCCCAAGATAATGATTACCTCCATGCTGTGCACTTCAACAAGGGCTGTTTGTCCATCAGCAGGGGAGTTGGGGGACACACATACTAGCTGGCCTCCTGGCCCAAAGCTCACAGACACGTGGGGAACGTAGAACCTCATGGGCGCCTTGGGAGCAGCCGCTAAGGTGTCATCTGGCCAACAGACACATGTGCACACCGTTAGGTTTATTTTTGGTGCTTTTTAGTTGATACATTAACTAACTAAATGATAGCTGTTCCCGTTTCACCTGAGCCAAGATGAGGCGCTGGGTGGGATACTTGGCTAGAAAAAGTCATGTGCTAGTCTGATTTAACCCTCAAAAAATAAGCCAGATTATAATGCAAATGGTCCAAATGATAATGCACTCGTCTCAGATTCTCAGCGATGGCCAGAGGACAAGCAGCCTCTGCAGCCAGTACCTCCATTCATGTGGCAAGCCTCCGACTGGCATTTACACTGCATCCTCACCCCCACTTCACCCAGTCCTCCCTGGTCCTCATTTTCTCACTTGTTGCCTGAAAGCACTCCCGAGTGCCTCCTGGCCCAACCTAACAATGGCTAGGAGCAGTGTTCCTTTCCAATAGCCACCTATTGGAATAATGCACCTATGATGCATGCTCCATTACTAAAGACAAGGTGGGAAAGTGATCCAAAGTTAGTCTCTGCCTGGGAGACCTGCATAAGCCTATAAGGCAAATGTAGCTCCGTTCCTGGTAACACAGAAGGATGAGTTCCCACAGGACCCAACTTTTCCTTATCAGAATTAACCAGCTCCCATGGCCGCTTGGTACCCACCAGCCTGAATAGGCCTCCAAGCTGCTGACAGTTCATACTGCTCGGGGGCAGCTGCCATGTACTGACTGAGTTCATAGCTGCTAGAGCTGAGCCCAGACTCATGCTGCTGGAGAAGGTTGGATTTGCTGGTCAGCGACGGCTGGAGCGGGAGAAAAAGATGAAATTATGTAGGAAGGAGTTTCCAGAGAGCTTGTTTGTCCTTCCGCTTCCTTCAAAGAAACAAAGCTCGAAGTTTCCAGAAAGCACATGACTGTGGAGTTGCGGGAAGAAGGAAGTGTCCCGTTGAGCATGGCCCAGTGGCCTCAAAGGGACCTAGAATTCAAATTTCAACTTCTACTTCCACCACCCTCTGCTATGACCTCCATCAGGTGACTTGGGCTTTCCTGATCCAATGCTTTCATCTGCTATATAAATTTAAGGTATCTTTCCTATATGCATTACTTATTAACGTACTAGCTATTTTGTAAACACACGTACACTCTGGATAATATTAATTCCCCACAGACATGTAATGCAAAAATTTTTCATTGCAGGAAAGATGAATAACACAGGACATTCAAGGGCTTTTGTATACTGTAAAGTGCTGTGCACACACTGGGGTTTTAGTATCAGTCATCATAACCTATGCCCTATGTTATTAAGTAATAGATACAGAAGAACTGACTACAAAAAAAAAAAAAATCACACAAATCTAATCGGAGAAAAGAACTATCTCAAACCTGCCAAAAACTAAGAGCATATCTCTAAAATGTTTTTTGCAACTTTTCTATAAATCTAAAATTATCTCATAATAAAACATTTATATCAATGCTATTAAGAGCTCTATTTTGTGACCTAGATGGTGCATGCATAAGTATTTTAGAGAAAAGAGATTAAAGAGTCAGGAAAGATTTCAAGGCTGCTTTTCAAACCTAAATTAAAAGATTCTAACAATTTTTTTATTTCCTAAACCTCTAGTCCCCTGGGGCACCCTAACACCTAAAAAAAACCGAGGTGGCAGCCTGTTCACTTTCCAAGCACCTCACAGTAAATTAAGTCCTACCCACTTGACAAAACAGGATCAGGGCCTCAGACTGGTAAGACAGAAGTGGGAAGCAGGGGAAGGTGGTGTGGGTGGGAGCTCTGTGTGCAGCTGCAGACCCCCATCCCCACTGTCCACTGCTGACAAGGTGGCTTAGCGCATGGCCACAGGTCTCCAGTATTCTGCCACTTTAGCTTACCTTTTGTTTCTGGGCTTCACTCTCTGGAAAGAACTCCCCAGGCTGCTCCTGTCCAGACATAGAAGCAGGGCTGTCTCTGTATGGATTCTTACTGGTAAATCTGCAGCAAAATGACAGCACTGTTGAGACAGGTCCTGGGCAAGACAGCAAGGCTGAAATACTCTCTGCTGGAGGCAGGCCTGATGCTGGGTGTGGGCAAGTGTCAGTCCATTTTGAGAGCTTCGGCAAAAAGCATTCTCTCTCTCTCTCTCTCCCACCTCAATGTATTAGAAAGATGGAACCTTTGGGTTCCACACACATTTACTAGAAGAGATGCAGACCTTACAGAGAGTGACTAGTCGCTACAGCCTGCCCTCCTGGAAGAGCCTAAGTCAGAGCCCTTGCATTGGTGAATTCCAAGGTTAAGGGCACCAGGACAATTGCTTCAGTAATATCCAGTCCTGCTGTGTCTTATGTTAAAAGATTGTTCCATACTTATTACCAGGGAGAGGGGACAGAGAAACACTCCAGCCCCAGGAAGGCCCCAGCCATAACAATCACTGGGAGACCACATTGCTTCTGAGGCCAATATAGAACTTGACCTTTAGATGAGCCTCAAGTAATTTTTTTCCTTAATTTGTTTATTTATTCACTTTATAACCCAGTCATATTCCCCCCTCCCTCCTCTCCTCCTAGTCCCACCCTCCCAAATTCTTCCCTCCAATTATTCCCCTCACCTTCTCCTCAGAAAAGGGGAGTCCCCCTGGACAGCAGGACTATGCATCCTTTCCCACTGAGGGCCTAATCTTACAGGACGTAGACTATACCTGAATGGGAACAGTTCAGTTCTCAAAGAGAAAAAGGCCTGGACCTCCTAAGACTTATTCCCATGTCACTGTGGCTGGAACAATATAGACTGTGTCTCCGTAGGACAGAGATGACTACCAGATGCCCTAAGATTGTCCCAACAGAGTCTAACTAAATCTTGTCTTGTGTTGGCTTGTGTTTTCACTTACTGGAATTGGGTATCACTATTTGCTCCAAATGTACTACAGTGTTTTTCCCCATGATGCTCATTGAAGTACCTCTGGTCGCCATGATCTTCATGCCAGATATAAGGACTCCCTTGCCTTGCCACTGCACCCTCAGAGAAAGCAAAACAGAAACAGGTCACTTGCTGCTTCTGCAAGTCCTTTTGGAAGGATACCGGAGACCTGTGAAGCTGGGGTATTGCAATACAGTAAGTATAAGAATGTATTTGCCACATGGAGTCGGTTGGCGGGTGAGGGCCAACAATGAAAGCCCCCAAAAATGCTCTGAACCAGTTTGCTTGGCTTTAAATAGTTTCACAACAGCAGTGTGTGTGTGTGTGTGTGTGTGTGTGTGTGTGTGTGTGTGTGTGTGTGTGCATGTGTTTTCCATGATGAAACAGATTTACTATGGTAGCTAGTCATACACTGTCATAGCACAATACCCTACCATGTGAGGGTCTAGAGTCTGGAACTCCCATTGCTGTTCATCTGTTGCCCCCAGGATAAAGTGATTGCTGTGTTCACATTACAGCTCAGCAGACCCGAAAGGCTTAAGAACTGACTTTTCAGTTACTTAAAAAGTAAATAGAACCTGTGCTACAGGAAGGAATCAGAGGGAAATGTGGATGAAGTGTGTGCTATCCACAGAACAAGTATCATAGGGGTAGTCTCAGTCTTATCAAAGGGCAGGGTCTCCCAACATGATCTAGTCCCCAAAGGCTTCTGGAGGTTACTTCATACCTCTTTCTTCTGGCAGCAGCTGTGGATGCCCGTGGTAGTAGTAATTTCCGTAACCATACTCATCCCTCGGTGTCGGAGTGTGGTACCTCTGATAGGGGTCCTCATAGCCTGACCTGAGATATCACAAAGACAGCCAGTCATCCACTACTAAAGGGAGAAACCAAAGACAGCCTGCATAAACCACACAACTTCAGAAGTCACAATGACTGCCTGGTCCAGAATTTGCCTGATTAGGTCAAAAATGTACCCTATTAGGTCAGAAAATCCAAAATAAGAACAGGGAGGGCCCTTTGCTTTATTAAAAAAAAAAAAAAATGTGTCTTTTATAATAAAGCTCTTTTTTACTTTTATTTTTTTAAAGATTTATTTATTTATGTATATGAGTACACTGTTGCTGTCTTCAGACACACCAGAAGAAGGCATTGGATTCCATTACAGATGGCTGTGAGCCACCATGTGGTTGCTGGGAAATGAACTCAGGACCTCTGGAAGAGCAGTCAGTGCTCTCAACCACCAAGCCATCTCTCCCGCCCTTCTTTTTTACTTTTAAATGCTCTTATTAAAAGGAATTTATTTGCAATTATTTTATAGCAATAGTCTCATGCCCCAAATACGCACAAGCAATACTCTCAAAGCTGTTATCCTGGAAACCCCTGGTACTATCTGAGAAAAACCCCTTCCTGAGGAAAGCGTAGAAGAATGCCATGAGCTACTGGAATTTCAATGCATATTACAGACAGAAGGGATGCTATCACTAACATGATTGCTTTTATTATCTCTGTCCTTGACATACTCAATTCCTCTTGAGGACTCAACAGCCCAAAAGGATTGGGGAAATGAACATTATTAGTGTGTCTGTCAATTAATAATAACCTCACAGGCAAATTTCTTTACAAAAATTGCTATAACTTTAACCATCAAGACAGAGGGCAGATAGATATAATCCCAACTAAAAGAGATGAAAGAAAACATATATGACTTCTAATAGTCTGTGAAATATTTAGTTCAATACTATGGGCTGGAGGGAGCAAGAGTTCAAGATTCTCCAACACAGAATTACCTCAGTGGTCTCTTCCTCCTCATGTTATAGCCTGAAAATCTGTATTTGCTTCCTCTGAAATTGCATTCCCTTAAAGTTCTTATGGATTAAATACTGATTTTTGCATGTCTCTCACCATCCAGACATAATTCGAGACACTGGGGTTGTTGGTGCTGTTGGTATCCAGCTAAGATCAATGAAAATGTGAAGCCTTTCACAGGATCCTAGGGAAAGATTTTCCACAGCCCACAAATCTTGCCTTTCACAATCCCAAAGCATGGAGGTACCATCTACCCTCTTACATCTCTACCACCCATCCCTCCATCCCTCCATCTCAATCACTCTATGATGGCAGCTCTATGAAGTCCTACTTGGTATACAAAAAAAAGAGGGAAACACTGTCACCAGTCACCAAGAAACAAGCCAGGCAAGGCAGATTTTATCTAAGCCAATAGAGAAGAGTGGGTGCCTTGGTGGTTGTCAAACTTGACATAAATCTAGACATATCAGGAAGGATGGAATCTTAATTCAGAAAACTCCTCCGTTAGATCACCCTGTAGGCAAGTCTGTAGAGCATTTTCTTGCCTGATGATTGATGTGGGAAGGCACAACCCACTGGGGGTGGCGCCACCCAGTTCTGGGTTGGACAAGAAAGAAAAGTGAGCAATTCAGGGCTAACAAGCAAGTAAGCATCGTTCCTTTGTGGTCTGCTTCAGTTCCTGCCTCCAGGTTCCTGACTTAAGTTCCTGCCCTGACTTCCTTCAGAGATGGATTGTGAAGTGAAAGTGCAAGATAGAAAGATAGAGTAACCCCTTAACCCTTTCCACCCCAAGCTGGTTTTGGGTCATGGTGTTTTATCACAGCACTAGAAACCTTAAAACTAAAACAGTTAAGAAGAGGAGGAGGAGGAAGAAGAGGAGGAGAAAGAAAGGAAGAGAAATATAAGGAGGCAGGAAGAGCCACACAGGATGGTTAGCGTACTTGAGAGGCTGTGTAAGGCAGGAGGATACTAAGTTTGAGGACAAGCCATTCTATGCAACAGATTCCAGGAAAGAGGGGAGGGGCAGGGAGGAAGAAGAAAATGGACAAGAAACAAGAACAATTAATAATCTATTCACAGGTACTTAGAAGAGATAGATCCACTGTAACTTTAAACATCATACCTTGAGTACAGGTGACTGGGGTAAGATCCTTTCAAGTAGTCAGCTCCAGACACAGGCTGGGACCACTCCCCACTCCTGGGTACATAGTGGAGCTGTTGGTGGCCATCCCTAGGATCCTGCTGTGGCTTTGAGTTCTTGTGGACATCTTGCCATTGGTGGTACTGAGGATGAGGACGGGGTCTATAATGTCCACTCTGAAGTACTCTGTTTGCATCCCTTGATGGTCCCGTAGTCCTTCCTTGTGTCTGGGGAACCCAAGGTTCCATCTCTGACCCTTTGATTTTCCCCCCCTTGGGTTTTGAGGCTGTTATGTAGTTATTTTAATATCCTGCACACAAAAGGAAAACAAGTCATCATTCTGGAGAGCTGTGGGTATATCTCTTTTAGTAAAACCTTTGCTTTTCAAGCACCAACATGTAAATTTGATTTCAAACAGTTACATAAAAAGCCAGACAGATATGGTAATGCACACTTGTATTCCCAGTGCTGGGCAGATAGAAATGGGAAATCCCTGGGGCTCACTAGACAGCCAACCATGCCTAACCAGTGAACCCTAGAACCCAGTGAAAGAGCTCTGGCCTACATGTACGCACATGCATGCACATACACACACATCACATCACATGCACACACATCACACATGTCACACACATTACACACATACACACATACACATCACACATACACACATCACACACAAATCACACACATTATGCACACATATACATACATACTTACACACATCAAATACAGCATACATCATACACATCACACACACCATGCACACATATACATACATACTTATATACATCAAACACACCATATATCATACACATCACACACATCACACCACACACATATCATATCACATGCACACACATCACACACATCACACGTATTACACACACATTACACACATATACACACATATACATACACATCACACACACATTACACACATATACACACATATACATAACACATCACACACATTACACACATATACACACATATACATACACATCACACACACATTACACACATATACACACATATACATACACATCACACATACATTACACACATATACATACACATCACACACACATTACACACATATACACACATATACATAACACATCACACACACACATTACACACATATACACACATATACATACACATCACACATACATTACACACATATACATACACATCACACACACATACACATCACACACAAATCACACACATCATGCACACATATACATACACACTTACATACATCAAACACACCATACATCATACACATCACACATGTCACACCACACACACATCACATCACATGTACACACATCTCACACACACACACTTAGCATTTTAAGCCTTTATCCAAACATGCTAGTTTGATGAGATTCTGTAAAAAGAGCAACTATGGTTTTCAAATTTTTCTAAAGCAAACCATATGAGCATAGACACAGAGGAATATTTAAAAAAAAAAAAAAAACCTCAAATAGATACATTAAATAAATATCAGCCTAGACAATTAGATTGATGCTGACTAAAACATTAAGAAAGTACATATGGAACAACAGCTGTGGGTGGCATGGGAGGCAGATAGCAGTCCTTGAGGCAGCTTCAAAATGCTATCAAGGAATCCCAATTAATGTTTCCTCGTTTATCCCACCAGCAAATATTTATACAACACTTAAGATGGACATGCTGAGGTATGAGAAATAGAGGAAGCCTCCTGGGGAGCTACTCAGGGCTCAAATTGTTAATATGTCTCTTACCAGACAGATAATTTGTTTACCCCTCAATGTTCTTTGCCATGGAGATGTAGATACTGTGAGCTAGCGTTTCAGGGCTGGTGTCAAAGTTAAACATGACATGGAAAATGCCTAGAACTGCCCAGAGCATAGTAATTGTCAATACAGCACAGTAAGTATCTGCAGAAACCAAGGTTAGGAGAGTGTGAGTGACTGAAGACTTTGTAGGTCTAGGGAGATGTGTCACTGGGTTAACCAACTGTTTGCTGCATAAACAGGAGACCCTGAATTTGGATCCCTCACACACACATAAAAGGCCAAGCCTGGTGCTTCCCACCATCAGTGAGCTTCAGATTCAGTGAGAGACTCTGTGGCAAAAAATAAGATGTTCTTTCTCTTCCGGTCCCAGGCGCTGCGGAAGTCGCGGGTTACCGTGCAGTCATGGCCAAGGCCAAGAACCACACCACACACAACCAGTCCCACAAATGGCACAGAAATGGCATCAAGAAACCCCGGTCACAAAGATAGGAATCTCTTAAGAGAGTTGACCCCAAGTTCCTGAGGAACATGCGCTTTGCCAAGAAGCACAACAAGAAAGGCTTGAAGAAGACGCAGGCCAACAATGCAAAGGCAGTGAGTGCATGCGCAGAAGCCATCAAGGCCCTGTGAAGCCTCAGGCCATCAAGCCCAAGATACCAAAGGGCCCCAGCTGCAAACTCAGCCGCCTGGCTTTCATCGCTCACCCCAAGCTTGGGAAGCGGATCCGAAGCTACATGGCCAAGGGTCGTAGGCTCTGCCAACCAAAGCCCAAGGTTCAAACCAAGGCAGAGGCCAAAGCTCCAACTAAGGCCCAGGCCAAAGCTCCAGCCCAGGCTCCTAAAGGTGCCCAGGCCCCTGTGAAGGCCCCATAGAAAAGGCTCCTGCCAACATGAAGATAGATGGACTGCCGTGACACACCTACCCACACACTTATTTGCAGATGACCAGTGTCCTAGGCTGTTTTTACAAATAAACTCGAGGCAACAAAAAAAAAAAAAAAAAAAAAAAAAAAAAAAAAAAAAAAATGAAGTACAATAAAGGAAGAAACACAGTGTTGAACTCTGTCAAGCCTACACACACACACACATACACACACACCACATGCATACATGTATACATACATCCCACATACACACATCACACATGTACACACCACACACATGCACACACACATCATGTACATACACACGTCACATATGCACACATACATGCATCACATGCACACACATCACATACATGCATACACACACACACACACACACACACACACACACACACTGCTTCATTTGACCCCTTGACAGACTTCTCTTCCAAGCACTTTCTTTCACCTCCTCTCACCCGTCCTCTGAGAGAACCAACAGACAATTTGTGGCTGCTAATATGGGAAAATGGAGAGCTAAGACTCCCAGATCTTTCTGACTGAAGATGTGTAGACCTAGAAGTTACTCTCCTATCTGACTAATATCCCCACAGATTCCTCAAGATAAGAACTAGCTCCAGACACTGGTATCTTCTCCCGGTTCCTCTGTTTGCCTGGCAGAGGGGCACATAACAGAAGGAAATTCCAGCCAGACCCTGCTCCTGTTCACAGAGCCTGCTGGATCAGCAGCCTATGCAGGCAAGGACAGCCACCACCACCCGTCACTTCCCCTTGGGAATGTTGAAAGCAATGTGATTCTAATTGAACTTGTGTGCCTGTTCTTAAGTCTGGAAGCTTCCAAGTTCGTCTGAAACTCTTATCAGGTCAAAAGGGCATGTGGTGAAACCAAGATCACCCTGTTTGAATACCACAGAGCCAGGGTCCAGAGCAATGAGCCCGGAAGTGTGAGACAGCAGAAGAGCAGGCAAGAGGAGGGCCTTGTGCTTTCAGGGCAGACATAACACAGGACCTTGGGCCTTCCTCGCTATGCCAGCTTACTTCCTCAAAAACCCAGCCATACTGAAAACTTTGCCAGCAATTCCAGGAAGGGTTCAATATCCCTAGTACCACACAAGGATCCTTTGCTAAAGACCCATGAAACACAACAGTACTTGAACACAAGTAAGAGAACTTGAAAAGTAATTGATTCTCTTGTCCCCAGACTTTGCACTAAGCATCCTGGCCCTGACTACAAAGGCATAATACCCGATCATCCTGTCACCAAGAGTCATCAACTTCAGTAGGTTAAACCTTAAGTTATAATTAAAGGTACACACTTTCAATGGTGTACCCTTTAAGAGGTGAGACTTTAAGAGACTCAGAATGAAGTAACTCTGTGTATAATTACAGTCACGGATTTGTACGCACAGACCTGAGCCTCCGACTCAACCATAGCAATAGCGCCCCTCCCACCGTGATAGCCCCAGCAAGCCCAAGGCAAGGGAAACAAGGGTGTCAGTGCCCCCGCGCACCTGCTTTGCCGGCTCTCCACCTTCCGTCAGCGTGGCTCCGGCTCTGGGGACCTGCTGGGGACTGTCTTCTCCCCTCTTTGAGACTGACAAAGTCCAGGTGCCACATCTACCAAGACTCACCTGGCCTTTAAATCTGCAGCCAATTACTTACCTTTGCAGCTGCCCGGCCTCCATGGAGCTGATACATTAGGGCAAAGTACAGTGTAGCTACCGCAGGCTGGGACAGTCCTGACTGGGCATATTTGCTCAGAACCTGGTAGGGGCTGGTGCTTTTGTTTACCTGGTCATAGACTGAGCCAGCTACACTTCTATGAGAATACATCCAACCCCCTACACACAGCAAATACGGAAGAGGGACACTAGGGAGAGGAAGCCCAGAATGGCCTGAGGCAGCCCGATTTGTAGGGGCAGAGCACCACTGTGGACTTGTGGCTCTGCCAGTGGCTGGCTCTGTCACTCAATGTTCCTTAAGCCTCAGTTTCTTTTTCTAACACTTAGCTGACGAAGCTCACGAAAAGGAGTAGAGGCAGTAAAGTATCTGAGCTGCAAGCAGCGAGCGCGGTCTTTTCGGATGATAGGGGCTGACTGCACGCACTGAGGCAGGCAGGGGCGGGGAGGGGGTTAATACATGGATTGTCTGGTCTGGGTTTCCCTCACCCGTGCTTTTCCCTCACTGGGTTCTTTTTGTACAGTCAACTCTGTTTTCTAGCTGAGGGGGAGACTACAGTCCCAATGTTGAACTGAAGGAACTAAAAAAGTTTTCTCTCACAAGGAAAAAAAATTTCTCACATTTGAAAAATACATTTCTTCATGCTACTAAAGTAAACATAGAATGCGTCTTCTCCTTTGGGATGTACATTTTACATTTTAAATCCTCCTCTAGATGGGTTGTATTCTTTCAACAAATGAGTTTGTTTTGTCACACTACATATTAAACCCAGCACTCCAGTGAGCTGAGACAGAGCCTTCCCGCCGAGCTATATATCCTCAGCCCTGATTTTTTTTTAGAAGGAAGTCTCACTAAGTTACCCTGGCTGGCTTTGAACTCACTCTATAAACAAGGTAGACCTTGAAGTTACTATCCCCTACCTCACCCTCCTGAAAAGCTACAATTAGAGGCCTTCACCACCAGCCCCAAATCAACAAACTCTTATCCGAGTTCCTGTTATGTGCCAGCATTTGCCACATATAAATATGAAAAGATATTGTCCTCGCTTGCAAGCCCGTTAGAACAAATTAGCCTTTCATGTAGTTCCTGGTCCAGGAAAAAAATGCCACTATCAGTTCTATCAGTTCTTGTGGTTAGATAGCTAATGTATCTAAAGCCTAGAGACTTTGTTTCTCACCACCTAGCAAGTCTAGCAAGTCTCAGACTGTAGGCAGTGGTTTCTTACCATGCTAAGCCATGAGGTCTGGCTCACCAGTGGCTGTGTTGATGCTTTTGAGCTCTCTGGGAAGGGGCACTGGAGAAGGGCGCAGACACTGAAGGCAGGAATCAGAACACTGTTAATTATCAAACAGACTCTATGTCAGATTATGTTTTTATATATCAGAATTCCAGTCGTAAAACTCTGACATAATTCTTGTTGCTTAAAGATGACGGCATTAGACTCTATCACAACCGCTGCCCTCCTGGTGTGCTAACTGTAAAAAGAATCTTAGAGATCATCTGAGTAAACTTCACTTATAAAAAAAAAATGATAAAACTGAGAGCTATGGAATAGTGATTTACCCAAGATTTTACAAAGCTAAGTAGAAGACCAGCAAAGGAGTGTGTTAGTACACTAGCTGTAGCTGGCTCTCTTACACAGGGCTTCCCAGCATGGATTATGAAGTATTCAAGAGTTTTGTGAACTAGTCATTAAGCCAGAGGTAATTTTAAGAGTCACTCTGCTATGGGTGTCCACACCACAGAAACTGGTGACTGCTACAGCAAAGGACAGTTTGTTTGGTTTTCAGTGAAGAAGTTTTACCAGCAGATTCTTAGATCTTAATTCCCTGTTTTCAGAGTTGTCATCCCACAGCCAGCCTTAGCTGCGCATTTCTAGTTTAAACATCCAGTTCAGTTCCTCCAAATGCTCCTTTTGTGGCATCCCAAAGCATCTCCAATTATCCCAAGAGTTATTATGAAACTCTTCAAACACTCACCAGCCAAAATTAATTTTAATTAGCTTTAATTATTTTTGTATAGACATACGGCCTACAACAGTTAAATGGGTCACAGAAGGAAATAGATTGTGGTGGGGATCTCACCACTCCAGAGCATTTGGGATTTCTCACTCCCTGAGTTCTCCAGCCCCAAATAGCTACAGTTACCAAGTCTTTCTACCTGGCAGCTAAATTCTTCCTGGTTTCCAGACAAAATGTATCCAGCTCGACAAGGCTTGAAGAGCTCAGTCTCTACTAAGAGGTGATTTGAATTAGTCCTGACAGTCTAGACTCCAGCTGCAATGCCCCTGCATGAACCCATAGATTCCCTCATGCCCAATCAGCTCTTTTCTTGACACTATCCTTGCCCTGGTGTCTTGCCCTTGTACCTGATTCTTGTTTTGCTTCCCAATTATTCACCAAGAGGATCCCAGGGACCATGCTAATCTGTGTGAATTTCACACAGTCCCTGGCCTCTTTTCCAAAGGCCATGCTGCCCTCTAGGGTCTTGGTTCAAACAGAAGTAGCTACCCAAAGTATATAGACTGAATTTGGTTTTCTCCAAATATTTTCAAGTTGAAATCCTAATGTGCTAGAGTCAGGAGGTGAGGCCTTTGGAAGGCAAACGATCATGTTAGTGGAGCCCTTGTAAATGGGGTTAATGCCCTTATACAAAGGCCCAAGGGAACGTTCTCCTTCTCTGCTGTCACAGAAGGATAGAATCAGAGAACAGGTCTCTGCAAACCTAAAAGGAGGACCTCATCAAACAGCAGATCTGTCAGCAAACTGATCCTGGACTTCCAAGGCTCTAGAAATGTGAGAAATCCATTTCTGTCACTGAAGCCGTCAAGTCTGTGGAATTGTGTTGCAGTAGCTTGGGCTGACTAAGACACTACCCTGGTGTGAGTGTCTGACAGAAAGGTCATGGCTGCTAACTGCTGCCGTCTCAGACCATCTGATGAAACTGGCAGAAACTAACACCCAGTTCCATGTCAGGTTTGCCATGAGTCCCCCAGTCCCGTGACCTCAGGACTGATTAGTGTTACAAGGAACAGCCCAACAGATAAGACTGTTTCCCAGCTCTGACCTTCCATCATCAAAATTAAAAATTTAGAGAGAATACCACACCACCCTGAATGTGCCTGATCTCGGAAGCTAAGCAGGGTCGGGCCTGGTTAGTACTTGGATGGGAGACCGTCTAGGAATACCAAGTGCTGTAGGCTTTTGCAGGGCAGTGGTGGCGCACGCCTTTAATCCCAGCACTTGGGGGCAGAGTCAGGCAGATTTCTGAGTTCAAGGCCAGCCTGGTCTACAGAGTGAGTTCCAGGACAGCCAGAGCTACACAGAGAAACCCTGTCTCGAAAAACAAAAACAAACAAAAAAATTTAGAGAGAAAACTGAGTTCTGTGTCAACACATTAGCAGTAGTTATGTATTTTCAGGTAATAGAATTTTACATGATTTTACTTTTCTCTTTTAGCTTGTTCATAGTATCTAACTTTTTTATGATAGATGATAGATTGATTGATAGATAGATGATAAATAGTAGATAGTAAATATTATTTAAAATAATAAAATCAACCAGCATTGCTTTTAATCAATATACCCAAATCTGTTGTCACAGTAGAAACTAATTGGAGACCCAAGTTACTAAGTAGGGCAGTCATAGCCCCCCAAAGGTTCCAAGATTGATTAACTGGTGATAAGTTTGCTATTGTGGGGATAATTTGAACCATTCATTTACAAAGCAAGTATTTGTGGAATAATCCCCAACCATATCACATGCATTTGAAGCACATAGAAAACCAACATATGGTCCTTGATTTAAAGAAGCTTTAAATTCGGTGAAGTATCAGACACTATGCAAGGATTACTCGTTGTGAACTTCTCTGGGGAAAGGATGTGCAGAGAAATGCATGGGGCACAGTGACGAGCTACATTACTCAGGACTATTTAAGACAAAGAGCAAGTTGGGCCATATACACATTATACAAGAAGCAAGAACATTGTGTATGGAAGGCAAGTACTTCATGTTTTATGATAGAACTGACATGAATTGGTACTCTCTTAGCTACAGAATATCAGGGAGGAACCAAGGAACATCTCCAGAGCTGAGGCCACACTGCATTTCTTTTTAACATACAATAATCTCAGGAGAAGGATTGACTCATCAGAAGATGGTGGAGTCAGTTTGAGACATGCTATGTGTGAGGGCCCTGGGGGACACAGGTAGCTATAAGTCAATAAGGCATTGGCTGTGATGGTCTGGAGACCAAAAAAGAGGCCTGAGAAGAACAATGGAGAGCATGACTAAGAAAACCTGATAATAAGAAACAAGTCTGAGGGACACCAACATGTAGGACCAGGACACAGAAAAGGACCTTGTGCAAGTGGCGGAAGTGGCAAATGGATACCCTGAGAACTGGGAGGAAGCAAGTGGTAGCCGGATACCCTGAGAGAACTGACAGATGGATACATAAACCCATGGATACATAAACCCAAGGAGGTGATGGCTGCAAAATCAGGCACAACCAACAATTCCAAACTTCCGGGCATGTTAAGAAAGGCAACAAGTGAAAGCTGTTCTCTAGGTCACTGGATTGGGCTATTAGGAGGTCTGAGGGTCTTAGCATGAACCATTTCAGAGGAGCTATGTTCAGGGCAGACTTAGAAATGGTGTAATAACAAAAGCAAGACAAAAGAGACAGCAAGCAAATGACTCTTTCTCCAGGGCTAGATGGGCAGAACAGGGCTGGGTGTACAACTGGCATTCAGGTTTAAAGAATCTGTTTAGAGTGGACAAGGTAACATATATAAATGTGCTGGATCATGCACAGGAACCCAGACACTGAAGAGAAGCTGAGGGGAAGAATCTCAGACCAGACATGAGGAACCCAGGATAGGGGAGCACATGTTTGAACCTCACTAAGAGAAGAGACACATTCCTCTGAGAGAGATACAGAAGGTAAAGACCGCTATAGTGTATCTGCACATGAGTTTATACACATGAGGTCCGAGAAAGTAAACTCTTCCTGGAGCAGACCAACCAGTTCTACTGGCTGCCTCTAGAGTAAGCATCTGGGAAGGGACTTGAGAGACACTATACAGTTTAAAATGGCCAGTGCGGAAAACAGTGTGGAAAAGAGTGCTACAACTAGGAACACAACACACCCTCAAGTAGAAAGTGGAGCGAAAATACCCCAATATTAGATGGAGAGTCTAGCTGTAATCTCCATAAGAGCTTTCTGTGCATCCCATACCCTGGGCCTGGTATGTAGTACCAGCTCAGTTAAGTTTATTTATAAACATCTCAAATGTAGAGCATCGATAGCTTCACCATGATTTCATCCAATCGTTTGCACAACAAATATTGGATTACACTTTTAGACAGAAATTCAAAAAACAGTAAAGAATGTTAAGGCTGTAAGTGAACAGACTTGGCCAAAGAGTGTGCAAATTGTGTCTCACCGACACAAATGAGCAAAGACAGGCCCACGTCCTGTACGTGTCTTGTTAAACCAGAGTCACTAGCTACAACTGAAAGGTACATTCCAAAACAAGAATGAAAGAAAAACATTAAATTTCAATAATAATTTTTAAAACTCAGTCCAGGTGGGGGGTGGGGACTGGGTAGTCTCCTTACATGTTTTCTGGGGTACTGCGGCTCTTTCTAAGTGAGTGAGTGTCTCACAGTCTCTGACTCTAAGAATGAATCAAAGGTACTAGACTCATGGAGAGCAGACTCCTGCATCCAGCAAGGCCACCCCCAAAGCCAATCCTACAAGTAAGTATCTTGTAGCCTTAACTACTTATTGATCACCAAAGTCCCCATCCTTCCTTTAGGTGAAGCTGGGTGACAGGAAAGACACAGAAGTATGCTCTGGCCAAGAGTTCCAATTATGAAGAGGTGGAGTACCAGGAAAAAAGTGGTACCTGTGCCAAAGTCAATTAGCCTGGCACAGATACTCCAAGTCACCAGCCCTTGGACTTCCTGAAGGCTTAGAAACAAAAGCTGGCACAATCTATACTCCACTAGACCATAGAGCCCTATAGATGATCCCTGACAATGGGCTCCTTTTGTTGCCATTTGTCCAGCTTCCCACAGACCTGTTCTTCCTGCATCTCGCTCTGCTGCCAATAGCTAAAGAGACACTCCACATTCAAGGACTCCAAGCTTCCTTGGCAGCCCTGACCTGGCAGAGGGGCCTACTTCTCAGCCACACTGCCTCCCATTTAACTGGTACTCTCAGAGTCAGGATGAGTGCACCAGTGGCCCTGTGTCAGGTGCCAAGGGGCAGAGAAAACTCACACAGCAGCTAAGGGAAGTGAAAGTCTTTAGTGCTCTCAGAGTATTCTCTCTGCTGCAGATCAAGGACTGTAAATGTCTTAGAAGCAAAGCACACCTCAGTCCTGGAATAACTGAATATGAGACCCTGTTCTACCATCTGCTGACTATACAAACCTGTCAGTTATATCGATATCATAACATTTTCTTCATCGGCAGAGATGATTACAGAACCCTACCTTACAGAATTATGGTGCAGAGGTGATCATAGAACCCTACCCTTAGAGAAATACGATGAAGATAAAAAAAATCAGATATAAAACCTACAAATAACTTAAATATAGTAAACACTCGATAGGTGTTAATAATTGCTACTTCTCTACTAGAAAATGTGCCTACAAGGTATTCTACACACATCACCAGTAAGAGAATTGAATATTTATTACTGCTGTGAAATCAACAAATCCTCCTTGACACTTAATGTAGTGCCTGCATTGATCCAGGTCTTAGAGGAAATAGAGAAACAGTATCACTTGACTACACAGAGAAAAAAGTGAATGGATTAAGGTGAGAATATCAGCATTCACAACTTTAAGAAGTGTGGTCCAGTGCTTCCCACACAGGAGGCTGGTTGCTCCAGGAACAGGGCAGGATGCCACAGGATAAGCATGAAGCATGACTTTCCTTTTTTAAGCTATTTTCAATAGAATCTTAATTTAACATCAATGCAAACATTCTGAAGGGAAGTTCAAATTTGCAGTTATTTTTTAAGACAAGCATGAAATGTCAAAAAAAAAAAATCCACATTGGCTATGAGACAAATAAACAGATACATATTCTGCACCCCCAGACTGAGTCATTCCTCACCACTCAGTGGGGAAGTCTGAGAGACAGACTCTGAACAAGAGAAGACGTTCAGACACACAGAGCCAATGAGCTGGAAAGAACCTCTGGAAGGAATCCAGCCCTGCAGGTGAAGCCATGACTGTGCCAGTGAAGCTCAAGCCAAGGCCCCTGCTGATATAAAGTTCTTTCATTTACAGACGTAAAGCATTCTGAGCTCTCTACTGCTGGGTGAAAGTCTGTGTTATATAAGCTCTTGAGCACTCAGCCACTGCACTGCACTGACTCACTAACCATGTTTGTAGAGTCTTAGAGTCTAATGATGTTTTGGTTTTCCTGGAACACGTGGTATTTCTTCTCTGAGGAAAGGAGGTCCTCAAGGACCCCATAGAAGTATACACCAATATTTTAAAGCTCAGATGCCCTTCCTAAGGGATCTGTGTCTCACGCGTGTCTCAGAATCCCATCTCAGTTGTTTTAAGACAGGGAATAATTCCCACCACGCAGCTCAGCAGTCTTTTCTTCCCAAATCACACAGCCCCAACCTTATTCATCAAATTTCCCATCTTAATCTTTGTGGAGAATATCGAAGTTCCAAAGAATTGGAAATTGATGAGATTAGAGAGATGGCCCAGTAACTCAGGCCACTTGAAGAGGACTGGAATTTAGTTGCTAGCACTCACGTTGAGCAGCTCACAATCATCTTCAACTCCAGAACATCCAGCCTACTCTTCTAGCCTCAGTGAGCCCCTGAGCACAAGGGTGGGTGCAAGCACGCACACACAGAGACACATACACATGCTTATATGAACATAAAATAAAATACATCTTTCAAAAAAGGGAATTGAAATTAAGCTTTCATAATTTTTTTTTTACTTAGTTATTTCCCATCCTTACACATTTGGAAAGAAAAAAAAAATCACTCAATTGTTACAATGTTCCAGATCCTTCATCTTGAAAATGAAATCTTTAAAGTGCTACTTTAAAGGACTGTTATGTGAATGAACTGAAATACCACATGGAGAAGTGCTGAAGGAAGTGCCTGTTAAGTATGAAGGGTTGGAATAAACGTTTGCCTTTCATCAAGGTTCTTTATAGTCTATAAAGATGTGACAACCTACGCTACACACACAGGTGACACTTGGTCGGGCATCACAGTGGAGAGCTCTTCGAACTTGAAATTAAATTTCCCTTCCAGCACCTCTGAGGATGAGCTGTGAGACAGGTAACTTAACATCCCAGGCAAAGTAGCCTTGTTAAAGGATCTTGTTCCAGATACCCTTGTAAGACTGTGGTAGAATACTTGAGAAAAAGCACTCTTTGTGGCATAGACCCAAAGTTTAACTAATATTTTAATAAACAAATATAACGTCTAACAGGTGTGGCCAAGCTGTTTGCCACAGACCACGGGAGCCCAAGAGTGGTGATTAATGTAGTTCAAGACATTTGTAGATCCCAGTGTGTAGTAACTGTTAGACTCCACTTGCTAGAAGCACGTAGAAAAGTAACTATAGTGAGTGTTCAGCAAAAGGTGCTATTAAAAGAGTGCAGCAGCCAACAATTGGCAGATGAGACCTCATGATGTTGAAAAGCTTCTGCACAGAGCCAGTGAGACATGACCAAGGGGACCAAGGTGTACACCATAAAGCATAAGAAACTGAGTTCAGTCCCCAGAACCACAGGGCAGAAGGAAGAAACTGACTCCCACAAGTGGTCCGCTGACCTCTACATAATCACTGTGGTATATACATACATACACACACTAAAGTGATTTTTAAACTTTTAAAACTTTTATACAGCAAAAGACGATGTGAAGTAAAGAGTCACCCTCACAAAATGGAAGAACATCTTTGCCTGCTGTACATCCAACAGTGGACTGATATCCAGAATAAGAACTCTAAAAAAGTAAACAAACAAACAAAACGATAATTGAGGAATGTACCGTAGCCATAAGCAGATACTTTTAAAGAGAAATACAAATGGCTAATAAGACTTTAAAAGGTGTTCAACATCATTAGCAATGGTGGGGGGTAGGAAGACAAATTGAAGGATCATGAGATTCCATCTCACCCCAGTGACAACGACTGCCATCATGAAAGCAGATGACAAGTGCCGGAAAGAATGTGGAGGAACAGGAAACCTCACTCACTGCTGTTGCTGGGAGTGTGACCAGGGCACAGCTACTGCTATGCAAAACAGCCTGGAGGGTCCTCAAAGAGCTAGAAACAGAACGACATGGCCCACCATGCCTCTCATAGACATACACTCAAGACACTCATTCAAACACGGTTGTTACTTGTCTATTCACAACAGTTCGGAAAGAAAACTCAGCCTAGATATTTGTCAGTAGATGAACAGATAATGAAGAGGAAGAATTTACACAGAGGAATTGTCATAGCGCTAAATAAAAATGAAATTGCAAGCAAATGATGGTACTGGAGTGAGGTGATTCAGGACCCAGGAAAACAAACTCTGCGTTCTCTCTTGTGCATGGGTCCTGACCTTAGGATCTCTGTGTTTTTCTGTGTTCTCTCTTGTACTTGGGTCCTGACCTTAGGATCTCTGTGTTTTTCTATGTTTTCTCTTGTACATGGGTCCTGACCTTAGGATCTCTGTGTTTTCCTGTGTTCTCTCTTGTACATGGGTCCTGACCTTAGGATCTCTGTGTTTTTCTATGTTTTCTCTTGTACATGGGTCCTGACCTTAGGATCTCTGTGTTTTTCTGTGTTCTCTCTTGTGCATGGGTCCTGACCTTAGGATCTCTGTGTTTTTCTGCGTTCTTTCTTGTGCATGGGTCCTGACCTTAGGATCTCTGTGTTTTTCTTGTAGAGGCCAGAAAACTGGAAAAGGGCCACTGGGTCAAGGGTTACCTCAAGGGATGGTGAGCAGCAGAAAATAGGTAACATGAAAACAAAGAGGGAAGCTAATGGGAGGGGTTGCCAAAATAGAGATAGAGAAGGAAGAAGAAGAGAGAGAAGAAGGGGAGGAGCTAACCAAACTGAAGAGTATATGAAAAAGCCCTATGGAAATCCACTATCTGTAAACCAATTTTAATATATGGTTTTAAAAGATAGAAAGTAGATAACCTGTGAGCTGGATACTGCACCTAATAGCTATAGTTATTTAACCAAACCCCAATGCAAGTGTTTCCTCCTTATGAGTCTCCCCAAAACCATACAAATGCTTGCCATTCCTTTTGGTTGCCCGTCAGACCTAATTTAAAAGGTCCTATTGCTGAAGACATTACACGTCTCAGTCACAAGGTGTAAAGATTTGAGCTGGAACTGGGCTGAAAGCTTCCTCCATGGCGGCTAGTTTTCACAGTTCAGGAAATTACTATGCAGGCTTCAAGGGGTGGGGCAAGAAAATAGTGGTCTTCCTTAGATGAGATCTCTGTGAACTATAATACCAAGCCAGGCAAGATGTGTCTCCTGGCACAATGGTGATGTAACTGTTATAGGGGTAACCATTACTTAACTTGGTTTGGGGCCATTCTGAAGGAGAAATGAATGCCTAGTACTGTAAACCTGATTTAAACCCCCCATGGCTGATGAGGTCTTGGATATGGGGGAAGGGGAACTTGCCACTATTGTTCAGCTAAGTTGGCGCCTAACTGCCTTCTAAATACTTATGTCTATGCTCACAGACAAGTGCTATTTTCAGCCTTAATCAGAGAAGTTTCTCCTTGCAATGAATGGTGGTGCATACAGAAAGTCAAGGCTGCTCAAGGTGCAGAGAACACAGGCTGGTCGAGCGTTCAGCCCTAAAGAAGACGTTTACACTACACGCTCTGAGCCTCAGAGAACAAGGAAAAAGAGAGGATGGAAAAAATAAAAGAGCCAAAAGATAGGGAAAGGGCAGAGAAATGTTTTCTTCTGGACACAACATAACCAGTGCAATCTTGACCTCCCAGCATCCACAGCTGCCTGCCATCAGCCTGCATAAGACCCAACCTGTCAATAGTCAAGCATGGATCATGGGCCCTTGAGGCTCTATGCCTCCTGACGGATATCCTGACATATATCTAAAACTGTCAAAGAAGAAATTCAATAAAAGATTTTGTAAGTTTATCACTTTGCAGCGGTGGAATGACTTATAAGCTGGCAGTATGACGCTCGAATCTCATTTTTTTAAGTGCAATTTAAAGTTCAAGTCTTACAGGGCTGGTGAGATGGCTCAGCAGTTAAGAGAACTGACTGCTCTTCCGGAGGTCATGAGTTCAAATCCCAGCAACCACATGGTGACTCACAACCATCCGTAAGGAGATCTGATGCCCTCTTATGGGATATCTGAAGACAGCTACAGTGTACTTACACATAATAAATAAATAAATAAATAAATAAATAAATAATGCCTTTGGGCCGGAGCGAGTGGGGCCGGAACAGAGAAGGGAAGGGGAAGAAAAAAAATTAACTTTTACTCAGTGACATCGTAGGATAAACCTGAAATCATCTTCATTATTTTCCTGAATATAAAATCCTTACTATAGCTTTCCTCACCCCCTCCCCCAAATGCAAGAACTACTTTCTCAGCTGTTTAGAGCATGTTGTTTTATTTAGCTTTTATCTTTCATTCATAATGAACTTTTCACTTCGTTTTAATTTATTATTGATTAATAACCTAACCCAGAGTTACTATTTCCAATAGTCATTCTGCCCTTTCTTTTATAGTTACCCACTGTTACCATATCTTGTCTTCCCCAGAAGTACCTGCCCGTGTGTTGTTATTTCATTATCTAGTGGAATCCATGGAACTATTCATTTGAGAAACAGTGGGGAAGACCAGAAAGGGTCAGAGATTTTGCCGAGCTCATCCAATACAGCTGCATTCGTCACCAAATGAAGAACTTCACAGCAAATCAATTAGAGGATTTCTAGCCCAATGTTTTTGTCAAAAAAAAAAAAAAAAAAAAAGGAAGAAGAAAAAGAAAAAAAAAGCACAGTGCTTAGCAATAGGCATGGAACATATTCAGCACAAAAACGCAATTATGTAAAACCTCATTTCGTGTGAATACAATGATTACAACCTTCAAAGTCATCCAGCCTGTATAAATAGGCTCATTCAGCCTAATGATAGATTGGTAGGTAGATAGACAGCTATTCAATGATTAAAAATAAGAACTCAAAGATTCATTTCTGTATTTTCTCCTCATCCAGTCTGTCAGCCAACAAAGTTCCATTCCACTTTCTGGTGTTCGTTCTACTCCTCTGCCCACTGTTCATGTACAGAAATAGTCGGTGAATGCACACATGTGTTTTAGTGGCACTTATGTCCCTTGTTCTCTCCGCCTGGAACTAGCGCCTGCAGATAGAGCTACTCCCCAGGAGTGCTGCTCTGGTGCTGGATTTAGCACATTAGGGCAATTTCTGGAGGAACCATTTATGATGCCAAAAAACCAAGTTCCAACTTCAGTTCTAGAGGACACGGGAGGGCGGCGTGTCAAGATGATGGAGAGGGTTCTTTTCTGAGCACGCATGTCTGCAGTCATCACAACACAGTTGCCAAACGTTGCTGTTTTCTGGGGACAGCTTATAAATGACTGCTGCAGATTCTCTGTGTGCTGAGCAAACACTACCCTTCCTGACATTGCTTCTGTGGTAGAGTCTCTTTACAAGATTGCTATCACTGTTTCCTTAACACTAAGGATACGCTTTGTATTCCTTATGGCATTAATGACATCACGGCCTCCATGGGCTCGGGCTGATCCGGATGTCATTCATCAAATACATGATATCATTAACTGACTCCAACTGGGGTCTAACTCATCTATAGAGAATGAGAAAAAGCAGTTCTTTCATTCAACACGTAATTATTTTACACAAATATAAATTCATTTGTTAATTGAAATAAAATTCTTTTCCTCTCATAGAAGCTGACTCTCCATAGCTCCTATAGTGAAGAAGGTAAGTCCCAAAACTACATAGAAAGAATCCACAGTCCACGTTCTTACCTAATAACTAGGGAGTAGGTGCCTATTACATGCCAAGTTAAGCGACACAAAGAGAACAAGGTGAACTTACTTCTTGTACTGATGTCTTAGGTGTTCTATTGCTATGATGAAACACCATGACCAAAAGCAATTTGGAGAAGAAAGGGATTATTTGGCTTATACTTCTACATCACAGTCCATCATTGAAGGAAGTCAAGACAAGAACTCAAACAGGACAAGAACCTAGAAGCAGAAGCTAAGGCAGAGGTGAGAGATGTTTCTTACTGGCTTGTTTCTCATGGCTTTGCATAGCATTTCTTATAGAACCCAGGACCACCAGCCCAGGGACAGTACTACCCACAACAGGCTGGGCCCTCCTCCATCAATCACCAATTAAGAAAATGCCTTACAGCTGGATCTTATGGAGATATTTTCTCAACTGAGGCTCTCTCTAGTGACTGTAGCTTGTGTCAAGTTGACATAAGACTAACCAAGACAACTATCTAATGAAGACACAGACAAACTAGTTACAATGGCATGTATGGGGAATGAGAATATGAAACAAGTTAAATCCATTATGAAGGTAGCACACCCAGTCAAAGAAAGCTTCTCAAAAGAAAAGCAGCTTCGAGTCTTCCACTAGCAGCCTTCAGATGAAGATGTAGAGCTCTCAGCTGCTCCTGCACCATGCCTGCCTGGATGCTGCCATATTCCCACCTTGATGATAATGGACCGAACCTCTGAACCTATAAGCCAGCCCCAATTAAATGTTGTCTTTTATAAGATTTGCCTTGGTCATGGTGTCTGTTCACAGCCTTAAAACCCTAACTAAGACAGAAGTTGGTACCAGAGACTGGGGTATTGCTGTGATAGGCCTGACCATGTTTTTGCTTAGAAGAATGTGGATTTGGGGACTTTGGATTTGGAAAGCCATGGAATGTTTTAAGTGGGGCTTAATGAGCCATACTCGTAGGAATATGGAAGACTTTGTTGCTCTGAGTGATTTGAACTGTGCAGACCTGGCCCAAGAGGTTTCAGTGGAAAAGAACTAGTACGTGTCCTATAGACTGTTTTGTGGTATTTGGTGAAGAATGTGGCTACTTTTTGCCCTTGTCCACAAAGTCTGCTGAGGCTAAGGTGAAGAGACTCAGACTAATCGCATTGACAAAGAAGTCTCAGAGATGCCCATCATAGACTTTGTTCTCTGGTTAAGTCGCATGAAGAGCATTTTAAACAAGCACAGCAAGCTTAGAAAGAACAAATATAAAATATATGATTCGAGTATTAAAGGGGTACCACAAAGTAAAACGGAGTTGAATCCTGAGTTCAAGGAAATAACAAATTAAGAAAGTGGGACTTTGGGCCAAGATCCTATCTAGCTAGATTTAAATGGTGGAACACACCTTTAATTCCAGGAGATAAACACCCAGGTGGTACTGGTTCTGAAGACATGAAGGGGTCATGAAAAGCAGCTGAGGCTTGGCCCTGTGAGAAGCCATGGAAGGCTATTGGTGAAGGTGCAGCCTCAGCTGCAGTTAACGGCCCAGTACTGAAGGGGTTATGCAAAGGATTTGAGGTTTGGCACCATGAAGAAAGCCTATGAGAGGCTGTTGGTGAAGCCTAGTTGCAGTGGAAGACCCCAGTCTATCGGAGTGCCAGTACCATAGGATGATCACCAAGAACAGTATCAGCAGTGAAGTGGATCAACCTGAGCTTTGAATACTACAGAGGGCAGAGCTGGAGAAGTGATGCCAGCCCTTAGGAGGAGCCCAGAAGATTATGTGTGGATCCCAGACATTGGAACAAGAAGCTGTAACGTTGAAGTTGCCTTGAAGACCCCAAGATATTCAAGATGCCAGAGCTGTGAGATTACCTGCTGAGGAAAGCTGCTAACAGGGAGTGGAACCAGCTCAGGAGAAAGAACTTTACTGCTGTTAACAAAGATGAAAAAAGAGTTGGAGATCTGAAGACAGCTTTGACATCAGACATGGAGATGTTTGAAGTTTGCCCAGCTGGTTTCATGACTTGCTTTGGGGATTACAGTTAAGTGATTGGATGAATCTCAAAAAAAAACCTTGGACTTTAGACTTTTAACACTGTTGGTACTGCTTTAGACTATGGGGAATTTGGAAGTTGGGATTAAATGTACTTTTTTTTTATTATGGCTAGATATGGCACCCATAGGCTCATGGGTTTGAACAAACCTATAGGGGCCAGGGAGTGGAATGTCATGGTTTGAATATGTTTGGCCTAGGGAGTGGCACTATTTGGAGGTGTGGCCTTGGTGGAGTAGGTGTGTCACTGTGGGCATGGGCTTTAAGACCCTCCTCACCCTAGCTGCCTGGAAATCAGTCTTCAAATGATGATATAGAACTCTCAGCTCTTCCTGTACCATGCCTGCCTGGATGCTGCCATGTTCCCACCTTGGTGATACTGGATTGCACCTCTGAACCTGTAAGCAAGCCCCAATTAAATGTTGTCCTTTATAGGAAAAAAAAAAAAAAGCAGCCTCAACTGAGACCTGCAAGATAAGAGTACATGATGCTGGAAGCAGGTGAAAGAGCATTGTACTCTGGGAAGAAGGATGCACACTGGGAAAAGACTCCTGGGCAAAGGAAGACTTGGGGCACACAGCAGCTATGGTCAATGGAGTAGGTCATAGATGTGGTGGTTTGAGCACCTAGGACATAAAGAGCAGTATTGACAGTTAAGACCATCGAGCCCCTCCTAGCTGCCTCGCTCAGCCTCAGAAAAAGGCATGTTGCCCCACGTCTCCCAAGACCTGGGTTTGGGTTTTGTTTGTTTTTGTTTTCATTTGGGGGGGTTGGTTTTGCTGGGGTGTTTTTGTTTTGTTTGTTTGTTGTTGTTGGGGTATTTGTTTTTGAGGCAGCATTTCTCTGTGTAGCACTGGCTGTCCGGGAACTTGCTCCAGAGACCAGGCTGGCCTCTGCCTGCCTTTGCCTGCTGAGTGCACGGATTAAAGGCATGTGCTGTCAACTCACAGTTAAGACCTGGGGTTCTTTACTTTAAAAAACATATCTGCTATTTCTGTCTGCCCAACATCCTGTCATTTCTGACAATAATTCATCAGTTTTCCTTTTTAAAATCTTCCTGGTCTATTCTTAACTTATATACCAAATATAAAACATACCCTATCTTTTTATCTAAGAGTGGGCACAAATATTCAGGCATAAATATAAGAATTTATGTCTCCCTAACCACGGAGACTAATTCCACATCCAGCATATGTCCAGGGACATATCACTCTGAACTGGAGCTTGGAAATGGTTATGTCTCCAACCTACAAAAGTTATCCTGAAACCACTGAAGAAGGAAAAACTACACCTCCCACTGGGTTAGCTGAGATAGCACAATGCCAATATGGATGGAGCAGGTGGTCATCTCCTCTCTCATCCATTTGCTCGATAATCGTCTATTAAGTAGCTGCTTTGCGCCTTATGCTGTTATAAGCATCCGGACTACAAAATAAAACATAATTCCATGACAAACCTTTTTAAAATCAGGCGGTAAGGCAAATAAAGTGGAGAGAATGGTCTCAGAATTCTATACCACAGGCAAGGTGAGGTTTCCAAGTCTATCAGTAATACTCTCCTTAAATCAGTACAGGCCAAACTAAAGGACTGGTGGAGAGGAAGACTGATCTAGGCATGGGTGTCAGAGCCAAGAGACAGCAAGGAGGCAGAATAAGCAGGATCTGGAAGTTAGTTGGACTTACCTGGATTGCTGCCTGCAGATGCTGAGGTCCCTGATCAAGAATTTTACTGGGGAAGCATGTTGGGCTGTGGTGAAGTTTAGTTGCCTTTGGGAACGCTTGCCGGAGGAGTCTGAAGCAGTAACAATGAGTCAGGAGGAGCTCCCAAGAGAAGTCTGAGGAGACATGCATTTGTGGCAGATGATATTCTTCTGTTTATGCGTTGCTAATTTTTTTTTCCTGAAGATTCCGTGTGTTTTAATTTAGGCAGTATCAACACCCATGCCACAATTAAAATCACAGTTATAAATGGGACCATCAAAGGTGAGCACAGGCTTCAAAATAACCATTTAGGTGAGAAACAAAGAAAGAAGAGTCAACGTACACTGAGAACACACAGTCAGAACAGCATGGAGGGAGGTGACAGCAGGAAGACCAGCAAGTGAGCCTTACTCCAGAGTAACTCAAGAGCAACCTGGGCTACAAGAGATCCTGTACCAAGCAAAACAAGGGGAGGGGGCAGAAGAAGAGGAGAAAAACAGTGTAGGAGATCAAGTCCTATACAAACTTGAAACAGTATCAACTCAGCTTCAGGGGACTGATGGAAAGATCAAGACCGAGAGAAGAGAGCAGATGCCCTGAAGGAGCTGTGTGTTTTCATTGGCTGGTTTGATGATTAGTGGGATGACGTAAAATGGAAGATACAGGAGTTTTAAAGAAGAGGCTGAAGGAGCAGATAAATACAGGACAGGGAGGTGGATGCAGTAGTCTCTGGGGAGGGGACTTGTCCAGGTCAAAAAGACCTTGATGTAATATCAAATGCCTATAGTCCCAGTACTTGAGAATCTAAAGTAGGAGGACAAGGTGTTCAAGGCCAGCCTAGACTCTATACTAAGTTGCAGGCAGGCCTGGGCTACATAAGACCTTGTCTCAAAAAAACACCAACCAACCAAAAACCATAAAGAACCACAATAAATGCAAAACTACAGACAGCAAGGGATGTATGCAGACCTGTGTAGATAGTTTTGTGAACTAGGCTAGGCTGATGGGGGAATATGTGTGTGGTAATTAAAGAAATCTATCATTTCTATTAAAGCATCTTATGAGTTTCCCCCAGTTTCCAGTGTAATCAGTTGATCTGTGGTGGTGAGAAGCCAAGAAACTCCACACAGTCACTAATGACAGGTGTCCTGTATTTTAGTTGAAACCTGTTTTATTTTTTTTGACTCAGTCAAATTTCCTTCAGGTCATCTTAAGAACTTTTATTTTGCCCCCTCTGTCCCTCAAAAGTCATCAGTAGTAAAGGCTCCTATTCTAGGCACCAGCCACATGAAAATCGATACCTGGACATCAAAGATGAGGTGGTATCTAATCACTACTTGTAAGGCCTTTTTCTTGAAAGCAAAGCTTGCTCCTAACAATATCATACTGTGAGTGCGCCCCCTCTAGGAGGATCTTTCCAGACTGTTCCAGAGTATCACAATGTAAAGAGTCCTAAATGGTGATGGGTGAGATACATTCCCAAGGAAAATATCCCATCGTTTTAGATGTGATAAAATCCAGAGTTGTGTGAGAAACTGTTCAGCAGGTGGGAAACTCACAGTAGGTGAGGAATCATCACCGGGGAGCTCATCCATCCCAATGGAGTCACTAAGACAGCACACGAGCTGCAGCCCAGAGTACCATATGGCTCATCCGGACCTGTGCCAGGACCCAGATCTCTCTTCTCCCAGCCCAGCGGACACTCCTCTCCTTGTAACATCTGTTTTTCCTACCGAGCTGCAAATTCCACAGGGGCCATCGAGTCTTCCACCTTGTTTGCCTAGGTTTTCCCAGCAGAGAGGTGGGAATTCAAAATATCTGTTGGCTAAAACATTAGCTGAGCTCCAGGTAGACAAGTGGTCCCTTTTGAGGTTTCTTGCAAAGCTGGTGAGCAGAGAAAAAGAGTCTCCATAGAAAGAAAGAAAAAAAATCACCAACCTGTAAACACATGGTTTACGAACTCGGCAAATACCAGGAACTCTGGGCACGACTTCAGGATATAAACCTTGGGAACAGAAGCCACACAGCCACCGCTTGCTCACCACTCTGGGCCACAGTTTGTCACAGTTGGCAGCCACCGTGCCCCTAGTCATCTGTATAGCTTGAGAACAGAAGTTTCCACATTGTCTCTAAGTCTGCTTTAACCAGCTTGAATCCTCCTTAAAATATTTAACAGGCTCTATCCTCTCCCCAAACACTGTAATTGCCAAGCCTCCTTTCATCTTACCATAATCAAACTCGCCTAAATTCCTATGAAAGTTGAAATTACATGCATGTTAGCCATGCATTCCATCCAACAAGGGAAGGCCCCTGCCAGGGTATGCAATCACTGTACAGAGTAAGGGGTCTAAAGCAGCATCAGCCAACATTGAACTTGAGGTTTGTTTTTTTTCTTTTTTTCAAACAGGATCCAGTCAACTTCTTCGTTCCGATGAAACCATGTGCTGGCCTGAATGCCTGTCTTCTCTGGTTCAAACTAAATGCTTTTCAAATGAATCTGTTAGTTGGGTCTCTAATGAAAATTATATTCCCTCTTACTTTTCTTCAGCTTGGGTTTGGTGTGGGTGAAGTTGTTAGTGGTGAAAATAAGTACTTACATCTTTGCTCCTCAATCAGGAGCTGCTGCAGCTGCTTCTGCTACATCCCATCCTGACAGCCTGCTGTTACTCACAGCTGGCAGACACTGCTAACTGCCGTGCCACGTCAGCCACACAGAACCTTTCTGCTTCAGCAACAGTTTCCCCACGGAATAATTTAGTAGTAGCTCCTGAGGCTGGAAACATGATCTGATCACCATTTTGAAACGGTCCCACTAAAAGGGGCACTACTTGAAAGTATAAAGAGTAACCACACAGACTTCTGCATGCCCAATCAAAATTCCTGAAGACACTAAACATCGCACTGGCTTTCTTAGCAATCATGACAGCAACTTAGTAAGTGCCCCACCTCAAAACTGTATCAGGATTAATGATAGCTCATTTTTTAAAAATTAATAAGTTTGGAATGGGAAAATATTGAAAAGGTTTTTACTTGAAAATAGGGGCGTGATTGACTAAATTACTATAACAACATTATATATTGATAAAGGTCATAAAAAATGTGTGGTGGCAGCTGCTAATATTCCTTTCCTCTGAGAAAGTCTGAAAGAGAGCATTGGCAGAGTGGAAGTTACTTTTTCAAAGGCTCAGATGAAATAGCATCTATTATGTCCTGTTTCTTTAAAATAGTCTCTTTGTGAGTAGTGTGTGTGCTTAAAGGACCGTCTGTAAGTTTATGAAGTGCTAACTAGATATCTTAAAGCAGTGGGACTCTAAATGACTTTTCTTTTACTATATAGTTTTAAGTGTCTTTCAATTCCGCCCCTCGGGGGAAACTATTTAGGTAATTGGGAAAGAAAAAAAAAAAACGTAAAGGTGTTTTTAGTAAGTGAAAATCATTGGCAAGTGGTAGCTTGCCTGAACCCTTATGCTTCTGAGTCTTTTGCTGAATCTTAAATAAACTTGGGGTTGGGGAGGGGCGCTAGCAGGGATGTTTGTGGGTTCTTTCTCTGCTCCAGACACACTCACAAATGCTAAAGACATTCTCAGACTTTTCTGGACCGGACAAGTCACACCAGAAAGAATGGGAAACACTGATCTGGTCCTGAGCTCCACAGCCCTCCCCTCCAGAGATGCTTTTGTCAGAAGCAGGCTATATCCACCTGCCCTTGGGAGTAAAAAAGGAACCCCAGGCCACAGGCCCACTGAGAGATACTGCAGAAAAAGGAGTTCAGCCCAGACAACTTCAGATAATGCTGCCAGGGATGACTCCGAAATCATTTATGGAAATGCCTGTTACAGAATGGTGATTGGCAGGTGGTGAACCAAGCCTTCCTCTATTTCAACCACAAGAAATTGGATACTACAAGCTCTGACTGATAAATAACCAATAATAAACAAATGTTCCACAACTAAAACACAAGAGAGAGTATTCTTTTTTATTATTATTATTAAATCAAAGCAGGGGGCTGGAGAGATGACTCAGTGGTTAAAAGCACTGACTGCTCTTCCAAGGTCCTGAGTTCAATTTCCAGCAACCACATGGTGGCTCACAACCATATGTAATGGGATCCAACACCCTCTTCTGATGTGTCTGAAGAAAACTGCACTGTGCTCATACACATAAGTAAATCGTTTTTTTAAAAGTAGGGAGGAGTTGAAGGAGCAGAAAAACATCACAAAATATATTGTATGAAAAAACTAATGTAAATAGACAAATAAAAGGAAATATATGGATAGACATAAAATTAAATGAATAACAAATTTATAATGTGCAAAGTTTAGAAAATTCAAGATGTTCAATCATCATAAAGCTATATATCAAGCAAACATGTGTGAGAATCAGAAGGTATATGTCGCTTGTTTGTATTAGCTAGACCAGAAGAGACTCAGTGTCAGACTTACATAGGGGAAAGCTGTGCTTTCAGAAAAATTGATGAATTATAGAATTCTTCTAAGATTTGTTTAAAAAAAAAAAAAAAAAAAACTAGGGAGGCAGAGGCAGGTGGATTTCTGAGTTCAAGGCCAGCCTGGTCTACAGAGTGAGTTCCAGGACAGCCAGGGCTACACAGAGAAACCCTGTCTCAAAACAAACAAACAAACAAAAAAAACAAAAACAAAAAAACAAAACAAACAAACAAACAAAAAACCTAGTATCCATTATGAAAGAGGATATAACTTATCAACAGTAGTGACTCTTACTTTTTTTAATCCTAAAAATAACCATAGCTGACTGGCTTATAAACAGAAATTTATTTTTTCTAGTTATAAAGACTGGAAAGGCCATGGCTATAACTTCTTTTCTAGTTCTAATTCTGTCATGGATATTTTTTTCTTTGCGTGGTGGATAAGTGCATTAAAATATATTCCATACTAAGAGTGTAAAGTCTAAAACAAAGCTTTACAAATTCTGCCCTTTCTGGGTGCCTATTCTGGCCATAGAGACATTCACTGAGCTGCGTAGACTTTGGATCTAGTTAATTTTGATGTGTGATATTTATATTTATTCTGCAAGTCTTTTATAATAAAATTTTATAATGTAAACTTTTTTTTTAATGTTCTGTTACTTTCAACTACAGAAATAATCCAAATAATCGTGTGGGATGTGGCGGCCCCACAACTGTCTTTCCAGCAGAGGTAGGAGGACCCAGAGTTGGAAGCTACCCTGGGATGCAAAGCAAAACGTTGCCTTTAAAAAGCACACAGCATCAAAAAACAACAAAAAGATATTTTAAGTGGTGACATTTTGAGTGACTTTTACTTTACCCTCTATGTTTGAAAGTAAATTTCTTATTCCCCCTATAAAAACTAAGTAATCAGAAAAAAATATAAAGATGTTCATATTATGTAAAACTAAATAATAAACAACTTGTTCGTTGTAGTGATTTACTTTTTTTTTAAATCCTAAAAATAACCCTAGCTGACTGGTTTACGTTCTTGCTCTTGCCTTTTGCCATCTGGTTAACTCTAGTGCTGCCTGTACTTGCTGTCTCTGACTGAAGCCTGTCTTTCTAGTTATCTAGCTTGTGTCTGATCTCCTAGGGGTCCAGATGTCTCTGTGATCTTTTCCAGCTGCACTGATTACAGTGGTACCTCTAGGATGCCTCAGGATATGGTGCCTCCAAGGTAGTAGTCCAGCTAGGTGTCTGCTGTTCTGGGTGCAGTGTCTCCTCTAGAATATCTCAGGATATGTTGTCTGAAGCTCTGAGTTCATTTGTTCCTCTGTGGCTCTGGATTGAGTGGACCTTCCAGTATGTCTCAGGTGGAATCCGGGGTCCACACAACAGCAGACCTGGCAGAGGTCTGATCCAGGCCTCAGATCTGAGAACTAGTTTCTAAGACACTGTCCAAGTTAGAGCGCCTGGGATCCCTGCTTTCTCTGGGTTCTTGGATGTTGGGGACAGAGCTGCCACCCAAGATCTGCTCAGTGCTCTGGCCCAGACCAGAAGGAACCAGTGTTCTGGGCCGGAAGTGACTTCCTGGGTCCTTTTGGTTCCCAGTTACTCCCTGTTTAGGGCGGGTCCTGCTGTCTGCTTACCTAAGATACTGCCTGAGTTCGAGCACCTGGAATCCCTGCTTCCTCTGGGTTCTTGGAGGTTGGGGACAGAGCTGCCACCCAAGATCTGCTCAGTGCTCTGGCCCAGACCGGAAGGAACCAGTGTTCGGGGCTGGAAGTGACTTTCTGGGTCCTTTTGGTTCCCAGTTACTCCCTGTTTAGGGCGGGCCCTGCTGTCTGCTTACCTAAGATACTGCCTGAGTTCGAGAGCCTGGAATCCCTGCTTCCTCTGGGTTCTTGGAGGTTGGGGACAGAGCTGCCACCCAAGGTCTGCTCAGTGCTCTGGCCCAGACCGGAAGGAACCAGTGTTCCGGGCTGGAAGTGACTTCCTGGGTCCTTTTGGTTCCCAGTTACTCCCTGTTTAGGGTGGGCCCTGCTGTCTGCTTACCTAAGATACTGCCTGAGTTCGAGCACCTGGAATCCCTGCTTCCTCTGGGTTCTTGGAGGTTGGGGACAGAGCTGCCACCCAAGATCTGCTCAGTGCTCTGGCCCAGACTGGAAGGAACCAGTGTTCCGGGCAGGAAGTGACTTTCTGGGTCCTTTTGGTTCCCAGTTACTCCCTGTTTAGGGCGGGCCCTGCTGTCTGCTTACCTAAGATACTGCCTGAGTTCGAGAGCCTGGAATCCCTGCTTCCTCTGGGTTCTTGGAAGTTGGGGACAGAGCTGCCACCCAAGATCTGCTCAGTGCTCTGGCCCAGACCGGAAGCTAGCTGACTGGTTTATAAATAAAAATTTGTTGTTGGGTTTTTTTTCTAGTTATGGAGACTGGAAAAGCCAGGGTGAAGCCACCAGCAATTTGGTGCTTGTTTATTTGTTTGTTTTTTATGAAACTCTATTTGGATGTCTAAACTATGCCTTTCCATGGTGGGATGATAAAGCAGCTCCCTCCTGCCTCCTCTAAAGGCACATGAATCTCATTCATGAAGCCTTTACTATCATGTCCTGATCACACCCCAACGGCTAAGATCACCACATTGGATGTCTGGATTTTAACATATGAATTTGGGGATGATGTTCACCCATTAAGGCATCCCATCATTCAAGATAGGAAGAACTGAAGGATCAGAGAGGTTAAATAACTTGTCCAAGTCCATACAGTAAGACTCAGAGCCTCTAGATCTGAGATCAATCCATATTTGCTTTCATTATTAAGAATGACTGTTGCTGGTATGGCACTGCCACTGGGATATGGGTCCTCACACATCAATCTTTAATCAAAGAAATGCCGTTACAGACATGTTCATGAGACAACCTGGTGGAGGCGATGCTAAATTAAGATTTAGCAATTCCTGACAAAAACTAGCAATCATATACATATTCTCTCTTTGTATGCAAAAATTACTTCCTTGGATTTATGCAAAGAATAGTTAAATCTGACTTGTATTTGCATCCCGTCTTGCAATTGGCTAACTCTTTTTTTTTTATTTCTTTAAAATACATGTCAGATAACTCTTATTTTTGTTAATAACCACCCAACTAAATAAAATGTAATAGATTTTACAAGTAGATACCCATAAAAATCAGAAGGTACATCAATGTCCTTGGTATACATGCAGCAAAGATGCATCCAAACATTAATAGCCCTGTATTTCTCTTGGCTTGGATACCTCAGATGAATTGGGAAAGTTATTCAATCTATCTAGGTATCACTAAACCACTAAGTAAAGATGCAAATGCTATGGCCGATACTTTTGGCGTGTCCTGATTGCGCGTGTTTGCCAGCATCTTCAGCAGCCTCTGAAACAAACTCACAACAGAAAATAACAAAAATAAGCATTTCTTCTCAAAAAGAACCCTAACTCTACCCCCTAGTGTATGTTCCCAGTTTATAATGTACTAAAAAAAAAACCTCACATTTATCCATGACACTGAAGCAAGTGGTGAATAAAAGTCCTGACCTCCCTGGGAGCAATGGTACATGAGAAGCCCAGGTTGAGAGCCGAGGCAGCAAGTGTGACAGCCCTATGAAGACACATGACGGATCTTTCTGAGCCTCGGTTGTCTTATCTATTAAGTGGGACTAACAATAGCCACCTCAAGAGGTACTTGAAGAATATCTGAGTAACTTCAGGCAAAGCATCCAGAAACATGGACACAGTCCATGGACCATGCCTCTCACCTAGTATTCTGTTATTTAGTGTTTATCTGGTGCTTATAGCATGGACAGCTTTGCATTGTATTTTCTATACAGGTTTATGTCGTCAATCCAGCAGTGCTGTGTCATCAGTCTTTTCTATGGCAGGTGAGAAAAAAAACACACGATCTTCACACAGAAGGGAAGTGCTTGGTTCAAAGTCCTATGGTTAGGCAGCAGAGAACCAGACTTCAAATCCAGGTCCAATAAAGATCAAGAACTGGAAACCTCAATGACTGCCAGCTAACAGCTCAAAACTACAGCTCATAGATTCACTCCCCTGTTAATCCATTGACTCGCTGAAGGCTTTTTGTGTGCCAGGCACTATGCTGGTGATGACCCAGGCAGCGACAGGAAGTTCTCACAGAGCCTATATGCTATAGAAGGAGATAGAAACCCCGATCACAAAAAAGCAAATGAATAAAAATAATCATGAAACGTCAGATGGTATTAGTGTTAAAAGACTGAGGAAGAATCAGAAGGTGAATGGCCAGGGCGGGGTTACTCAGCCTCCTTTGGGTAGAAGCCTCAGGGAACACTTCTCCTAGAAGAAGAGATGTAGCCTGTGAGGGGTTTCCATGGTGATGAATGGGTGGGAATGTCCAGACAGAGTGCCTGTGAGTGCAAATGTCTGGAAATGGGATGGAGAGCCACCGTGGTGGAATGAGAAGCCCAAAGACAGCACAGGGAGTTGTTTGGCAGCCACAAGTTGTATAACAACCCCTCAGAGAATGGGACAGTGACTTAGCTGAAGTGAGAGGATCAACTGGAGCTCTGGGTTCCCATCTCCAGAGTATGATTGTGACAGTATGTGATTGTGACAGTGTGTGATTGTGACAGTGTGTGATTGTGACAGTGTGTGAGTGTGACAGTGTGTGAGTGTGACAGTGTGTGAGTGTGACAGTGTGAGTGTTATAGTGTATGTGACTGTGTGAATGTTAGTGTGTGAGTGTAACAGTGTGTGTGGCAGTGTGTGACAGTGTGTGAGTATAACAGTGTGTGAGTATAACAGTGTGTGAGTGTCACAATGTGTGTGACAGTGACTGTGACATTATGTTACTGTGGCAGTGTTTGAGTGTCACAGTGTGTGTCATTGTATGACTGTGACAGTGTATGAATATGACAATGTATGAGTGTCACAGTGTGTAACTGTGACAGTGTGTGCTGTGTGAGTATAATAGCGTGTGAGTGTGACAGTGTGTGTGAGACAGTGACTGTGACAGTGTGAGTGTGGCAATGTGTGAGCGTGGCAGTATGTGACTGTGACAATGTATAACTGTGACTGTGTGTGAGTGTCACAGTGTGTGAGTGTCACAGTATGTGTGAGTGATAGTGTGTGACCATGACTGTGTGAATGTGACAGTGTGAGGTGGGAGAAAAGGAACTAAGCAGATTGGGGATCTGAAAGGCCCAGCAGAGTTGGCTGGGAAGGAAGAAGTCGGCTGAAGCTTGCTAGCTGGTCAGCTTAGCTGGGTGGTGAGTTTTAGGTCAATGTGAGGACATGTCTCAAAAAAAAAAAAAAAAAAAAAAAAGCAAAGAAGGAAGGAAGAGAGAGGGGAGAAAAGAAGAGAAAGGAAAAGAAAGGTGAACAGGGCTGGGGACGGCTCAGTAGTTCATTAAGAGCACTCTTAAAGAAGACACACTTCAGTTTCCAGCATCCGCATGATGGCTCACAACCATCAAAAACTCTAATTTCAGAGAACCAGGCACTTTCTCTGACCTCCACAGGCACCAGGAACACATTGTGCACATCCATAGATGCTGGCAAAATACTCAAACACATAAAATGGAATAAATAAACCTTTAAAAATTAATTAAGGAGGAGAGCAATCAAAGAAGACACAGGATGTTCATCTCTGGCCTCTACATGTGTGTATACACACACACCACACACCAGTGCATAAATCACACACACAATGCGCACACATAAAATATACACACAGAAGGAATGCACTAAGAATTGTGTAGAAAACAGGCTTGGAGACTTTTGCTTAAGGTAATCACCAATAAAGCATAGCAGGACTGTGACTATAACCCTTCTGGAGACAGTGGATAATCAATTGTATTTCTCCCTTTTGTAGAAAGAAACCTATGTCACTTAATGATAAGGCTACATCCTGAAACATGCTTTGTTAGCTGATAGTGACATGCAGACACCAAAGAACAAACATGCAAACCTACATTGTGTAAGTTAATCACTCGCTGCTGTTGGTTCCTGCCACAATCAAGAGATGTGGTAAGCCTGAGGTATCTAGTAGGAGGCTGCTGCCTACTGTCTACAGAAAAAACTTTTCCTAAGTGGAAGGAGGACATTCTAATGTAACACCAACAAGTATGTGTGGTAGAGTGACATGAACCAGAAGCAGTCATGTGTCATCAGCCTGTATGACTGTTTTGTACTGTACTCTATTCAGCTGACATCACAGTGGGCTCATTTAAACCATCACCACAAATACACGATCGATGCTTCATACTGTGATGATCATTCCATGTCCACAAAGTCACTAGGCAGAAACTTTCATCTCCACTACAATATTACAGGACAGCTATGACATCTGCAGTCCACTGTGGGCTGGAGGATGTTATGTGAAGCATAGTTGTGTTTTATTTAGACTCTTAGGCAGCATGTTAATTTCCTACAGCTTCCATAAACAAAATACCATGAACACAGACTTCAAACTGTAAGAACTTACTTTCTCATTATTCCAGAGCCAGAAGTTCAAACCCAAACGTTAACCTTGCCTATTCTCCATGCAGGCTGGCTTCCAACCATCCTGGCTTTTCTTGGTTCATGGCTCCAACACTCCACTTTTTGTCTATGTCTTCATGTGGCCATCTTCCCTCTATGAGTATGCGTGTGCTTGTGCATGTATGCATACACACATGCATGTTTGTGTGCCTGCATATATGTGCATGTGTGTGCATGTGTGCATGCATGCATGCATGTGTGTGCACGTGTGTGTTAATTACTTTTCTTGTCAATAGGACAAAATACCTGACACAGACATAGGTGTCAGTGTTCATGGTGGTGGAAGCATGTTGTGGTTCCCTCACATCTCTGGTGGTAACTAACTAGGAAGCAGAGAAGGCTAGACCAGAAGCAAGGTTGGGCCATTACCCTTAAAATCTGTCCCTATGGTCCTATCCTCATCAGCTAGGTCCCATATCCAAAAAAGTTTTGCAATCTCACAAAACAGTGCTGCCACATGAGGACTTTAGACTCAGACATATGAGGTTATATTTCTCATCTGAACCATAATTGTGTGAATTTCTCTTTACCTTGAATACCTAATCTTAACTGGATTATATATGCAAATATGCATATCCAAATATCATTATATTCACAGGTTATAAAGTCCTACGATACCACCATATACTTTGTGTGGAACAATTCAACAAAGGGTTCATGGATGTGACTTAGGGACAGCTAGGAATAACATTCTTACACAAAAAACAAGGGTTCTTTGGGCCACTGTGAAATCTTGCTGCCACCACAGCTAGAGGAGAGTCAGCAGTGGGCTTCTTTATGGACCTCAGTGTCCAAGCAGAGAAAAGTGTGGTCTGGAACGGAAGCATATTGCTGGAGGGGGAGGGGTGTCCTCAAACATGCCTGAGAGAAAGAAAGGCTGATTCAGGGGAAATCCACGGAGTCAATTCAAACTTTCCATTCAGGGCAGGTCAGCAGTATCTTCAAATACACGAAGAGCTCATATTTGATGCGAAGCCTCAAATTGACAAGATAATGAGAGCCTGAAAGGTCTCCTGTAGCTGCCCATTAGCAGGGCATAGTCAGTGCACAAGGAGAGATGAAGACAGAGAAAATGGCCTGTGTTGTATACAAATCCCAAGTTTAGTTAAATGGGTAATGTGAAGTGGAAAGTTATGGGTTCTTCGGAGAATCAGTTGTGTTGGATGGTGTTTTGCTGGGGCAAACACGTGAAGGAGTGTTTTTCTGAAGTGGACACAGGTAAAAGACTAAGACCGACTCGTAAAGGACTGTTTAGCTGAGGCACAGGAGAGAGGATGTTCTGCTAAAACTAACACGTGAAAGGACACATGATAAAGATTCTTTGCTAACAACACACATGTATTGGCTTCCCTTACATTGTGTAGTTGAGCTCCATTTGTTGGGATTCAGCAGACTTGGGCTGATTGGAGACCCGTACTGAGACAAGACCCGTGCTGAAGCAAGGCACATGGAGGACACGTGATGTTCGGAGGGTATAAATGATTCCATGGAGTAACAAAGACAGAGCTTGGCTTGCTGGTACAGCTAGCTATGCAATGTTTGTGGGTCTCTTTGCTTCCCTGAGAGAGGCACAGGAGAACTTCTGGTGTTTCTATTGGTCCCTCCTGCTGACTCAAGCAGAGGATGAGACCTGGCTGTCTCTGCTACATCATGTCACTGTTGTTGCTATCCTGACTCTACTGAACTGGACTACTGGTATACCTGTGAAGTGTTTGCAAGTGGATCGAGCTGCCGGTGCCTACTAGCCTGTGAACTGACCTGCCAATTTCCAGACAACACTGATGAGAATTACTCCAAAACACCTTTCTAAACAGGTCCACCTCCCCCATATCCTTTCTTTTCCACTATCTCTGGTGGGTGGTGGATTACAAGAGAGGTTAAAGCATTCAAGAACTATCATTAAAAATAAGATTTTAAAAAAGAAATTAAAGTTCCAGCAATGTGCTCCAGCAATCAATTACCAGGGCTTAAGTGCCCATTTCTGCAACACTGACATGGAAAAAAATAAAATAAAATGCACAGCCCCAGCCTGCAAGAATTTATGCACCAGATGGGGATGCAAACAAATTAGAGCCAATATGAAAGACTAAGTATAGTCAAAATTCCAACTATAGCCAGGCGTGGTGGCTCAGTCCTTTAGGCCCAACTCTGAAAGCAGAGGCTGGTGGGTCTCTGTGAGTTCCAGGACAGCCAGGGCTACACAGACAGACCCTGTCTGGAAAAACCAAACTAAAATAAAAATTAAAATCCATTTGTATTATGTATATAGACCAATATAGAAGTTTTTAAAATAGAGATTATTGATCCCATGGCTATCCAGTTGGACTATCTGGAGCTTGGAACTTCTTTGAGCCCTACTCCACCAACTTGGCTGGGCAATATCCATTGGCTCTCTCACCGTGAGAATCTAGTGTCTCTGTTTTATGGATGGGAAAAACGAAGATTCATGGTGTGAAATGATTCACCCAAGATACAATAACTCTTAACTCAGGAGACTCTTGTCCTGAAATCTAGAGCTTTTCCTACACAAAACTGAAGGATAAGGAGGGTTTAGGGAGGAAGAGAGAGCAAGAAGAACACTTCACATACAGAAAATAGGATTAATATTTTATTATTACAGTGAGCTCATTGGCTCCTGAGAGACAGCCTATGTCCCCAGATGAGGAGCTGCTGCCAGTCTCTTAAAATACCTGCTCTTAGACTATCTGGGTCACTGATGGGAACACTGCAGGCTCTCCTTGTGGCTATTTTTAACTTTTTAAAAAGAACCTTTAAAAGAGAAGATAAAAATTAAGTCAGAAAGTTTGTCATCTGAAAAGGAAGCTGTGAAGCAGAAAGTGATGGGTTATCCATCCTGACATGGGAGCTGAGGACAGAATCCCTGCAGGGTCACAGGGAAGGCAGAGACAGGTGGGTCCACAGGTTCATTGACCAGCCAGTCTAATCAGAAAGACCCAGATACCAGTGACAGATCCTGTCTCAAAAATCAAGACAGATAGCTCCCAAAGGACCCCCCACAGTTGCCCTCTGGTCTTCACATGCATGTGTACATCTGTGTATGCATACCTGCACACACACATGAAAAATTTAAAAAATAATTTAAATTAAGAAGTGACTCTATAAGGTCAGGGAGGTCATATTTGCAAGTAGGCTTTCTTCTTTTCTCTGTACCGTTTACTCTGGCATGCCCACTTAGAATCCTTCTTTGAAAAAGAATATCAGACAGAGACAGGAAGCCCAATGGCCACCCATTCCCCATGACTTCTTCCTTCAAGACACGGGCAAATTTCCCACATTATTTTAGGTTACTTTTACAATCCCCCATGAATCTGACCTGTAATATTGTAAATCTCTCTTTGATTTGATTTGGGTCCCGGCAAACTTTGAGAGTAATAAGATCTTTGTGCTCACCATTCCTGTATAAAAAGAAGTCCTATTTTTACTTTGCCCTAAAACTATTTCTTTAAAATGATAAAAAAATTTCTTCTTAGTTTTATCCACTGGGACTTAATAAGTTCATATTTTTATCTCATGATTTTCATTATTTCATAAATTTCAATCATTCTCTTTTCTTAGCCTGTGGCTTTCCAGAATAAAGAGCCCTAATTCTTTTTATCATCCCTTACTTTTAAAAAATATGTTCTCTGCACTCTTGATCAAGTGAGATGTCCTTCTCCAGACCTTGACTGGCTCCGGGTATCTTTGAAGTACATCAAATCACCAGCCCCCATCACTTTGTCTATTATTCTGTATAAAAGAGCACAATGACTTCAGCTAAAATGTAAAAACCTTTTAGAGACATTTTTTAAAAAATCAAACAGTCCCTTTGCTCTGTGTCAATCCGACATATGCTGAAAAGGCTTACCTTTCCTTTTGATTCTGAAGTGGAGTTAAACACACAGGTACAAGGCAGCCTTGTAATCCACGGTGAAAATGGCAGCTTGCAAAGCTCTTTCTCTCCAGCATCTCATCTGACCCTTGCCTGACCCACAAGATGCAGAAGAAAATATACCATTATCCTTATAGGTGAAAGGGAAGATGGGTCTAGCCCAAGATCAAAGAGCAAGGGTTAGAGCTCCAGCCCCTGTCCCTCCCTGCAGGAGATGGTGCTTCAGTCACTGCATTGAACAACCTTATAACTGCTTGTCACTTACTTTAAATCCCAAGCCATCCCCTCTAAAGTTCCTGTCAGTGGTCTTCAAAAGATCCTCATACTCATAGTCCACACACTCCTTTATCACGTGATAGGGTCATCTCAGCCACACTGTGCTTATCAAGACCACCTACAGGCAAAAGCCTCCAGACCTCCTTTGTATATCTAGACCACACTCCTCTCTTCAGAGTACCAAGCAGATACTTAAACATTCTTAAATGTCTCAATAAGTAAGGTACTCCATCTCTTTAATTGTACTCTTCTCCATTGCCAAAACCCAACTTTTTCATTGCTCCTCCTATGTGAAATGTATGTCCAGAAAGTTGGTGTCACCCTGACATGTTTTCCTCCATTCTGTGCCTATATCCAATCCTACAGTAAGTCCCTTCAGTTTCATCTCCTGCACAGCTCTACATTCTGGCCACATCTCTCCTTCCCCATCATAACAAAGAAGCTACAATGCTCCCTTATTTAGAATGGACTCCTCCCCTCCCCTCTATAGATGGTACAAATCTAAAAGGCTATTCCGATCACATCCAATTTCTGCTAAAATTCTTCATGGGCATCCCATTGCTCTTACAGAAAAGTCAAAATCCTCATCAATTGCCTTCAAACCCATATATGCCCTGGTCTCTACTTCTAGAACCAACTCACCATGCTCACTGACCCTGACCCCATTATACACCACCTGACTCCAGTTTAGCTTTGTTGTGTTTTGTTTGTTTGCCTTGAGACAGAGTCTCATTCTGTAGACCAGGTTGGTCTCAAACCTAAGATGATCATCCTGTTTCTGCCTCCCAAGAGTACCACATCTGATACCACATCTTGTTGTGCTTTATTTAGCTATCTCCTCTTTAGATGTGTAGCTTGTGTCCACCACAGTCCTTCCTGTATACTTGATCCCCCAGCAATGAGAGAGTTCCAGAAACCAGTGTATGTCCCATGCAGGCCAGCATCATAGCAATAAGCTCTGAGATGAAAAGAACTGGAAAAGGCAGAATTCAGCACAAAGGGGACTTTGAAAACAATCACTTTTATTTGATTCCCTTATATAATCCTAGAAGGACAACTTTAAGAAGAAACAGCCTATTTTCCCCCAACTTAAGCTTTTTTTTTTTTAAATTAAATCCAGATGAGTGGATGAAGACATCTCTATTCCTTCAGTTGTTAAGTAACACGTTATCTTTACTGTAGATCAAATAGAAAAGTTCACTTTCTAGATTCACACATGTACACAGGAAGGAATATTACCCAACCAGCACACTGGTTGGAAGCAGATAGCATCATTCCTTGGATCAGAGCAGAAAACCTCACTTTGGTTGTTGACCCTTTCTGGGGGTCAGTGTTAGGGATTGAACTCAAGACCTGACAAGCGCTAAGCAATTGCTCTGCCATGGAGCTACAGCCCAGCCTTTTACACTGGTTTGGAGAAAGAGACATGTGCAAGTAGACCAGTCGACCATCACTGAAAAGGAGAGGCAAGACCGTGGGAGTGATTTCTGCGGCAGCCAGTCTCTGAGGAAGAATTGAGAAGTCTGTGAATACAGAATAAACATTGTCACTTGGAGACATATTGATTCTTTTTTCATTTTAATGGCTCAGGTGGTAGAACCAGCAAACAATGACTAAAATATGAGTCAGATGCTTTCAAATCAAATCATTTCACAACAGCAGGAAGACAGGCAAACAGAGAGCAGATCATTATAGGCTCTAACCGATACCTGCTAAATCTGAAATCCGTTCTCCTTAATGACTGCCTCTTCCCACCTAGGTCGTTCTGAGGTTAGTAAGCTGGGGACATTCAATCTTTGCTGTCCACGGCTCTCACTGGTCACCCATGCTCCATGGAAAAGGCAGCTCCTGGCCAGATTGTGTTGTAGGAGATATTTTAAAAACAGCCACTGGTCAAGCCGACTATCTAAGCTGCAGCCGCCATGTTCTGTGGCCAGAGGCCACATGTGCACTACAGCTAGAAATGGCCAGCCAGAAACACCAGCCCTGCCACCCATGAGATGCCCGTGTGGGAGATGGCTCTGCCAATCTTCCACTATGTCTCCACAAGGCTGGATATTGCCCAGACCATCCCACCATCCAGGCGGGCCGGTAGAAAATGAGACTCTAATGCTTAAAGATTAATCAAAGGCTTTATATATTTAGTAATGCTCAATAACAATATGGCCATACAAAGAGAGTTGTTTCCCAATTAGCTAACCTAAATAGAAGTTGTTAGTCGCGACTGCTCTCCATACCTGCGTGGCTCTCCACCATTCCTACATCTCTGCTCTTACTCTTCCTCCTCTTCCTTTTCCTCTCCTAACTCCTCCTCTTCCTCTCCTTACTCCTCCCACCTTAGCTCCTCCTACAAGATTGTGCACATTGTTTCCCAATTCTGACTCGCCTTCCTTCTCTTCCAGGTGCCATCCAGCTTGTCTTCAGTGATCCCAAAAGGGTTCAGGAAATGCTTAAGTTTCCCTCAGAGTTGAGTTTCATGAGAGTTGGGAAAACCAACTTTCATTTAATAATAAATAATAAGAGTTAATAGAATAAAATTATCACCTATAAAGATGAAGTTTAGGAAAATGGTAACGAAGCTGTATCATGAGAGGAGCAGAAGTACATGAAGCTCTGAGGAAGTGGGAATACGCTACACACAGTGACTCGTGGCAGAGCCTGTGGAAGCACCTTGAAAACCAGCAGCAGCCACACAAACTTCCAGTGTCCATTCCACTCGGCCCTCCTTCTGCCATTTTCTAGGTTTCAAATTGCTTCTTTTAAACAGTCATAAATGGTCCTTACATTTTTCTTTCAAAACTTGTGTGAAGACAATTTTTGCATAGGCATGTGTATGTGGTGCATGTGTGTGGTATTTGTATTTACATGTGGGGGATACACATGTAGTGTATGTCATGAGTATGGAAGCCCAAGGTCAATGTCAGATGGCTTTCTCAATAGCTCTCCACTTGATATATTGAGGCAGCATCTCTCACTGAACCTGGAGCTCTAGCAGTCACTGGTCTCTGCCTCCCTGGCACTAGGATTATAGGTGAACTACCACAAATGCCTGGATTCTATATGAGGTTCTGAACCACAACCCCCAAAAGGTTTGTCCCACTGAGCCATCCTCCTTGCCCCAAAGATGACTGTTTTTAAGTAGTCTAAGGTACCAGACAACAAAACCTCTTGCCACATTTCTTGGCAAAGGACCCAGTCAATCTATAAAAGGACCCACCTACATCCCTATAAGTTGGAAGCACACAACTTAGAAATGCATTTACCACTTCTGACTTACAGATGATCATAGCTCAGCAACAGGACACAAGGGACAGCCTGAGAGCTGCAGGAGCTGCTGTCCAACATGAGGCAAGAGTATTGTAACACAGTATGTATTGCTAGCATGAGAGAAGACAAAAAGTCAAAATTTAAAGTAAGGAGTCTACTCAATGCCTATTGCTTTGACAGCTGATGTTCCAGGTTCAGTAAGAGACCCTGCTTCACCACATGAAGAGGATAGTGATTAAGGAAGACACCTGACATTGACCTTGGGCTTCCATACCCAGGACATAGACTGCATATGCATGCCCCATATTTGTGGCCCCCACACATAATATGCACATTCACCACACACATACATATGCAAAAAATTATCTTCATAAACATTTTGAAAAAAATATAAGTATATAGAGGAGAAACCACAAATCAAACTATCATAAATCAAAGAGTGTCTGCAGAATGTTCAGCATCTAATGGTAGGTCTCTTCTGGCAGGCCAGAACATACACAGAGGAGCGGCTCCCACCCACTGAGCCCAGCACTCGACACACACACACTGCTCTCTCCCCTGAATCTATCCATTTACTTAGAAATAACAGTAATACATCTTTTTATAAAAAACTGTTTTATTGTGGCAAAACATACATACTATTTACCATTTCAACATTGTTTAAAACAATTGAAAGTGTATACTTCAATAGTTCATTATGGCGATCATGACTACCACCCATTTCCACTGATTTTCCATCTTCCTGAGCTAAAACTCCACATGCCTTAAGTCACTCCCTATCTCCCCCTGAAAGGAGTATCAGTCACATTTTCCAGGGTATCCTCTAAGGAGGCCCCTGATGACCACCATTCTACTTTATCTCTTGTTGAACTTGATGGGTCATAGAATCTGATATAAATTGACTTACAGAGCATATGTCTTTTTTTAATATGTTCTATTTCATGTAGAATGGCCTCAAAGTTGATACATATTGTAGCATGTCTGTGAATGATGTCCCTCTTTAAGGCTAAAAGTGTTCCAATGTATGCATATTATACAATAGATATGCAAAGTGTGCATATTTGCACATTCACCTGTCAAAGGGTATTTGGGTTGTTTCTGGGGCAACATATTCATAATTTAATCCAACAATTTTAGATTCCAGATAAGTTAAATTGAATAGTAGAAGGTATAGGAAATCAGTAGGTGAGTCAGACATAGTACCTACTTCTCAAGGAACTCACAGTACCTTTTGCTCACAGAAAGGGCTGAGTTTAGGCAAGAACTTCTATGGTCACACTGATTATGGGCAACAAGAAAGTGGAAGCAAAAGGAACTGACACCAAGACGTGGCACCTAGGTCACTAAGGACAAGCCCTTTACAATGCAGGACGGAGATGAGACTTGGGCCCAGGTCAAGATTTACTTGAGGGACAGGAGCACCTTGCCTGTAGATTTGCGCTGCATCACATGAAGGAAGGCATCATTGATCTAAAAGAAATCCAAAATGGAATGTAGTCAGACTTATGCACGTTTCAGCAAATATCTGACAGATGATCAGTTTTTAAAATATTGCTATTGAAGTAATATTGAAGTAGTAAGTTGTATCTCTACGAACTGTATATAGCCACGCAATGCTAATAAGGTTACCAAAAATACAGAGGAATACAATACGTAAAAATAACTGAGCTACAGAATTTCTCCCCATCTAAGCTTCTGATTTTCAATGTTGTCAGATAAGTAAGTGCCAACAGGCAGAAAGCCCATGAGCCAGCCCTTATTCTCCAGTACCAGCTTTTGAAAGAATGATACACCTGAAAGAAAAATCAATAATTTTTAAAATTGTTATCATTTTATTATACTAGTCCTCTGCACCTACAATTACAACATATTACAAATCTTTCTTCAGATTTTTAAGGTTGTTGTGTATTTTCTCACTGTGTTACTGGGTTCTTATAATTCTACCTCCCTTCCAACCCTTATTCCACCCAACATTAGGTAAGAGAGAAAGAAAGCTAGAGGGAAAGGGGAGACACAGGCTACTTCCTGCTGATTAGGGTCACTGGGTTCCTTGGGGCCAGCCCAATCTTTGTCATCAGAATATCCAGCAAACCAGCAATCCAGCAATAGCAAATGCAGCAGCAGGAACCAACATACGGTTATAAGGCCAATCATAAAGCAGCCATAGTAATGGAAGCAATGTGACAGTGATAGAAAAACAGAAACGTAGATCGATGGAATGGGATCAAGAGCCTCAAAGCAGCACCACACACAGCCAACCAATCTTTAACAGGAGTGAAGGCAGCCCCATGGAGAAGGGAGAGTGCTTCCAGCAAACAGCACTGGGAACACCAGAGACCCACACTTGATATCGACGTGTTTCATTCACAAAATTCACAGAAAGTGTTTAAATTCACAAAAATTACCTCAAACCTGTTCATAAATCTAAATGTAAAATACAAAACTATACAACTTCCAAAAGATAACACTGAAAAAGCCTGGTGCACTTTGGGCTTCACAGTGAGATTCTGGAGACAGCATTGAAAGAATAACCTCGGGGGAACAATGAGCAAATACATGTCATTAAGGTTGAGAACACTGAGGCTAGTGAATGACTCAGCAGGTGAAGAGCTTACTGGGCAGGCTTGCTAAACTGAGCAAGAACCCAGATTCCTGACCCAGAAGTTGTCCTCTGATCTCCACATATGCACTGAGACACCTGCACCCTCACACACATAATAATTTTTTTAGTTAAAATATCTGGAACTACAGAGATGCCTCAGTCAATAAAGTACTTGCCCCAGAAACATGAGGACCTGAATTAGACCCCCTGGACCCACATAAAGAATCTAGCATGTACTTGTGATCCCAGACAGGGAGGCAGAGTCATTCTAGCTACAGTGAGATCCAGGTTCAGTGTGTGACTCTGTCTCAAAAGCCAAGATAGAAAGTGATACAGGAAGTCAACAGGCATCCACCTCTTATCTCCATATACGTGCACATATATGTATATGCACCTACATATATACATGCACATACACACAAAAAAGAAAACTAAAAATGTCTACACTAAAGAAGACATTGTTAAACACATAAAAAGACAAGGCATATGTCTTGAAGAAAATCATTGCAAAACATACACCTAAAAAGGGAATAGATAGATAGATAGATAGATAGATAGACAGACAGACAGACAGACATATAGATGGACATCAGATAGAAAGAGAATGCTTAAAATTCAAAAAGCATTCTGTTCAGAGCAAAAGATCTGAACAGACATCTTACCAAAGAAGCCCATAGATATCAAATAAATACATACTAAGACACTCAGTAGGCAGAGATTAAAAACAATGATGAGACCTGAAATACACCCATTAAATGGCTAAGAACAAAAGACATTACACCAATCGTGTTGAGAACATAGAACAGCAGGATCTCTCCCTTGCTCTTGGTGGGCACACAAGGCAGTTGCAGACACTGGAAGGCAGTGTGGCAGTTTCCCACTAACCTAATCATATACTTGCCACACAACCCAGCAACCACATTCCTGGGTCTTCACTCACATGAACTGAAAACTATGTTAAGATGAACACACACATGAATGTTCATAACAATCTCATTCACAACTGGGAAAACCTAGGAGCAACTAGTGCCCTTCAATAGATAGTTGTTAGATAAGCAACTTAGGAGACAGGGGTAGGGGAATCTCTAAATTTGAGTCCAGCCTGACCTATGGAGTGAGTTCCAAGACAGTCGGGGTTACATAGGGAGATAGAAATATCCGTCCAAAAAAAAAAAAGACTATCAAGACACAGGAAGCCATTGAAGAACCTTAAGTGAATATTGTTAATAAAACAAGAACAGTTTAAAGATGACTACAATCACATGACACTCTGCAAAGGGCCAAAACTATAGAAACACCAAGAAGATCAGTGGCTACCAAAGATACAGGATAAGGGGCTGAATATGAAGATGTGGCACCCAGAGGATTGTTTAAGGAAGCTATTCTGTAGGCTATGTAATCGTGGTTACATAATATTGAACATTTAGCAAAACCCACAGAGCTGTACCACACAGAGATTGTAACTCAATGTGCACGCCCCACTGTGATTAGGAGATTAAGACACTTCATGTGCAGCCATTGGCTCACTGGTTGTAGAGAACACACAAACCCAGTGCCAGGTGCCGAGTAAGAGTGGGAACTTCTGGCTGTAGCCAACAGGGTAGGAGCACTCTATTCTACCTCTTGAATTTTTTTGTACAACCAAACCCACTTTTAAAATGGTCTACAGATAATGATAAATGTAAGGGATAAAATTAAAAAGCAGAGTGGAGTGAACAACACCATCGATTCTGCAGACAGTATAATATTCTACATAGGAAATGAATCAAAGCAACAAAAATAAGAAAGACCATCAAACCAATGAAATGAGAAATGAGCTTATAAAAGTCACTGACTGTCTCTATAGCAGAAATATCAACAAGCAAGCGTAGCAGAAGTAAACTATTGTTATCAAAAATCAAGAATAGTGTGACACTTGTGGAAAATTGGAAAAAATATCCCATTAGATCTTATGGAAAATACTTTAAGCTCTCCTAAAAAACATAAAAGATCTGGCTATATAGATCTACTTACAGATAGGACAACTTAACAAATATGAAAAGCAAGAACAAAGATACAAGACACATTTCTATACATTAAACATACCTCAATGGTACACATATAAGGGCTATAGGATGCTAGTATACAAGTATTATATTTGAACCAAGAGAAAACAGAGAGCAGATCTGTATGTCCTGAAACTTGATGAAAATAGCATCGTGAGTCAGAAAAAGACTGAAGGCTGAGAAAGCTTGCTTGCCACAAATAGGAAGGTAAAAATTAGTTAGCTGAACACTCATAAATGGTGCCTAGGCCAACTGTCATTGGAGGCTTCCTCTGGCAGCTGATGGGAGCTGATGCAGAGACACACAGGGAAACATTAGCCAGAAAGGAGACAGAGAGAGAGAGAGAGAGAGAGAGAGAGAGAGAGAGAGAGAGAGGGAGAGAGAGAGAGAGAGAGAGAGAGAGAGAGACACCAATGTGGAGGTCTCCATCAGGTACCTCCTCTTGGAGCCTGGTAAACCCTATGGAAGAAGGATTTTAGGAGCCAGAGGGGTTGAGAACATTAGGATAGCGTGGCCCATAGAATCAACTACCCAGGGCTCTTAGGGGCTCACAGAGACTGAAGCATCAATCACAGAGCCTGCAAGGATCTGTGCTAGGTCCTCTGCATATAATCTGTGGTTGTTTAGCTTACGGACTTTTGTGGGACTCATAACAGCAAGAGTAGGAGTATCTCTGACTCTTTTTTCTACTCTTGAGACCCTTTTCCTCCTACTGGGAGGGTTTGTACATAGTCTTATTGTGACTTATTATGTCATGTTTGGTTGCTATCCCTAGGAGGCCTGCTCTTTCTGAAGGGAAACAGAGGAGTGGATCTGAGAGAGAAAGGAGGTAAAGAGGGGGACGAGGACTGGGAGGAGTAAAGGGAAGGAAACCTGTGTTCAGGATGTATTGTATGAGAGCAGAATAAATAAGTAAGAAAAAGGGAAACATTTAGTTAGCTGAGATACATACAATGCATAAGTAACTTCAGATACAGTTAGTCCTTACGTGTGGCATAACACTATAAATGTGCTGGACACTGCAAGCCATGCCTATAGTCCCAGTTTTTCTGGAGGCTGAGGTGGGAAGATAGCTTAAGCACAGCTGTCCAAGGCCAGCCTGGATAACACAGTAAGCTCCCTCTCAGTGGTTCTCAAGCTTCTTAATGCTGTAGTTTACTACAGTTCCTCCATGTTGTGGTGACCCCTCCAACCATAAAATTATTTTTGTTGCTACTTCATAACTGTAATCTTGCTACTGTTATGAATTGTAATGTAAATAGATATCTGATATAAAATTCCTGTGAAAGTGTAATCATTACGTTCACAACCCATAGGTTGAGAACCACTGCCCTATCTCAAGAACTCGAACCCGTAAAATTAATAAGCAAGAAAATCATTTTGACCCTGGGATAATGAAGGACTTCTGAAATGAGTCCTCCAACCACAACCATAAAACAAAATATTGGTGTGTTGGAGTAGATTAATCGTGGACAAAGGCAGCAAAGTATGACAGACCAGGAGGTTTTATGCAACCTATCTGCTCAAAGACTAGTTCAAGGATCACACCCTTCTGCAATCTTGTGACCTGCCCCTATGTTTATAGGCACCTAACCTGAAAGGTAACAAGACTGCCAGGTATGGCAGTCTGCATGAGAAACAGCGACAAGTATTGGGACACTTGGTCTCCAACTGGTGGTAATGCATAACTTCTTGTTCTGGTCATGTGCTGCTATGTCTCCCTGCCATCATGGACTCTCCCTCTGGAGCCAGAAGCTTAAAATAAGTTCATTCTTCCATCAATCACTTTTGGTTATGGTCTTTATCACAGCAACATAAAAGTGACTGATACACTAGATGACTTACAACACATCAAAGTCCAGAAGCACAGATCACACAAAGAATTGCACACATTGGAAAGGAGACGGGCCCTAACAGAACTAGAAACCTGAATACCTTCTACATATAGAATGTGTAGGTTTGTATGTTTGTGAAGTGTTTCTTCTGGGTGAGGGGATACAGAATTGAGGACTGAGTAGGGCCACTGTGCTACACCCCTCTCCCAGCAAGCCTGCAAACATACAGAAAGATGCTTAAATGCATTAAAGTCAAGAAATGCACATTAAAAGTGTAAGATACCTCTTTATGCCTTGCTAGTTGGGTGAATATCAGAAATATGAACACTGCTGCATAACAACAAAATGACAAGTAGATAGGAACTGTCACACATTTCTGGGAGAGACAAAAAAAACTCATTCTACAGAGTGACCAGCCATCAGGATGAGTAAGCGTATGTACCGTACCCCAGCAATCAGTCCAACTCCTAGGAAAAGTCCCCACAAAATAGTTGCACAAGTCCCTAAATTTAGACCTACAAGGCTGTCTATTATCACACTTACTATGGTGTCATGAAGTCAACCTGGAGGGTTAGTGTGTGTCTGCAAACCATGGTGGGTATGTACCATATGCGTACCACTGCGCAGTCCTGGGAAACAGTGGAGGACGCACAGAAGCACTGGTGGCAAAATGGAGGTCTTAAGACAACATGGCATATGAAGGTAAGTAGCAGATCCAGATGGAGAGCATACCACCAGTTGCGTATGTTAAAGATAACACACAAATACGGCTGTGTGCTTTACAAGGAAACACAAACCCACAGAAACACATCAGACATGCTGCAGAGGAGTGTTTGGAAGAAGGGAAAGGGGAGGATGGACAATGGAGGAGGGTACATGGTACAGGAAAAGGTGAACATTTATAAGTATATGGCTAGAACAGTAAAGATTAACTTTGCACAGTCCAACAATGAATATATGGTTAAACAACCCTTCCTGTTTGAGACTCTCCAAAAAAAAAAAAAAAAAAAAAAAGCACACGAAAAATAAATAACTAAAAATAAGTAGAGAAATCAATCAATCATGTCACTCTCTGGGCCACATGAAATCTGTTTTCAAAAACATCTGCACTGTGGGGCTCTTTGCCTTAGGAGACCTTTCCACAGTACAGACAGGCTCACTTGGGAAGAGGCGGAGGAAGTCTAAGACAGATGTTAGGAACACTCATTCCCCATCGCTATCTCCAGGTGACTCACAGCTGCATGGCTCTCCCTGTCAGGTAGAGCTGCTCATTCCCCAAGATTTGTCAGAGCCTCACAATAGAAAGTGGTTAAGAAAATAAGTATTATTTGAGACAGTGGTGTTTCACCACACGGCATCCAAGGGAAATGAAGACTCCCTGCAAATGAATGTTAACATATTAGAAAGTCATGGCTTCGCCGGACGGTGGTGGCACACGCCTTTAATACCAGCACTTGGGAGGCAGAGGCAGATTTCTGAGTTCGAGGCCAGCCTGGTCTACAGAGTGAGTTCCAGGACAGCCAAGGCTATACAGAGAAACCCTGTCTCGAAAAAACAAAAACAAAAAAAAAAAAACAAAACAAAAAAAAAAGAAAGAAAGAAAGAAAGTCATGGCTTCAAAGGCTAAGTCTTGTTTTTAGCCATTCTGCATATAATTCTGCATATAATAGCCTAAGACTATGTGGAAAGCTTGATCTTATTTAGATCTGATTTTCAGATGCCTCGTGGCTTTACATATCCAGTTGCCACCTCTGTTATGACTGTAATTGCTTCTAGGTTTCCACCCAGAGCTGGGAACCAGAGAAGCACTGGAGTCTGGGACCAACCGAAAAGGAAATGAAGGCAATGAATGAAGCTGTCTGTGTGGCAAAATGCAAAGCTGCAAACCCCTCTTTTGAGGGCTGCTACAGAGGTCTGGGGACACTGCCCTGCATCCTACAGGCTGCTACAGATAGGGACCCACAACTACAGAAGTCAAGATGCAAACCGTACCCAGAATATTGGTTCTCTGCCTTGAGGGGGCTGAAGCCCTAATTAAATGTCTGGAAAGGCATGCAACCTGGAATTTGAGGAAGGGAGAGAAAATGCTTTTGTTTTAAGGTGAAGGTTCTGCTTTTGGAATTTTTAATTAGCTCATCAAGTAGGAATAATCAGAGTACTTACAGTTCCCCAAATATATCATGCTGATTCATACCTCCCATTAGCGCTCAGCCCGTCCCTATCTATCAGCACCCTCCTGAGGCCTTTCCAACTGAAAAACAGACTCAAGGGCAGGACTAACTCCTACATTTTTATAGACTGTCATACAGAATGTTCTCAAGCAAGTGGTGAATAAAACAAACTCATGAATAAGTGAATGAATGTACCTGAGACTGAGTGGGACTTTCCATTAAAAGGTGAAATGTTTTGGCTGATGACACTGCAGAATTTATATTCATCATGTCCTTATTCTGATACAAAATTATCTGGATCCTCTTTTAAAAGTCAACCAATGATAGAGTTACAGCTCAGCGGAAGGGTACATTTCCTAGCATGTGAGAAGTCCCAGGTTCAAGTCCCATGTGGTACCACACACACAAAAAAAGTTAATCATTACATTTCATCAGAAAAAGAGGTGCAGACCTCATATAAACTCATGAAAAGATACTCAAGGTCACTGATCATTGGGGGAATATAAACTATACTCACAAACAGGTAACTTTATACATCTACAAAAGTCGCTAAAATTAAACAACTGATAATATTAAGTGTCGACAAACACGAAAGGGCACCAACTCTTGGGTATTACAAGTAGAGAGTGCAAAACAGCCCAGACACTCTGGAAAACAGTTGACAGTTGGTTTAAAAGTTCAACATAGTATTAGGAAATAGGTAGAAGCAAAATCCCAAAAAGTTAGAACAGACATCTCAACCTCCACCCACATATCTACCTGAGCACTGTTCCCTAGTCCGGAATGCCCTGCTCATAGGAAACCTACATGCCATGTGGGCCTTGATGGGAATGGCATAAGGTAGCTTTGTCTTAAAAACTCATGGGATGTAGAGGCTGAAGCAGAATTGCTTCTGAATAATGGAAACAAAGAGAAAGAGCTTTTGAGGTCATCAAGCCTGTTCTTTTCTTACGGGCATCAACAGCTGCTCCTTTTAGAACTATGCATAAGTTTCTTTTAAACAAGCCATTTAGAAGCAACTGAAATCAAATTCTGGCCCTATGTCATTCTTGCTTAATGACATTATTTGGATGCCATTGGAGATGAGGGGAAATAACAAAGCCAATTAAGTATCTGTATAAATTTTTTAACATTAAATGTACACTTAAGCATTTATTCTAGAAATTTTGATCTAAAATAAATAAAGCCATGTTTCCACAAAAATATACATGAATATTAGTCAAACCTGAAAACAACCTCGTGTCTATTGATGGACAACTGAATAAACAGGCTGTGGTATGTCCATCCAACAAAACATCACTTGTCA